>NC_056742.1:506717372-506829872 GCF_019279795.1 Protopterus annectens
CTGTAGTGTGATCTCGGAGTGAGAATATTACAGTAGGGGGCACAGTGCAGGGGGGCTTGCCTCCTGCATAAAAGTAGATTTAATTTTTTTTTTTTTAACACACTTTAGTGAAAGCACTTTTTCGGTGAACGTGCTTTTGTTAAAGTAAGTTCGGTGATAGTGGATTCGGACTGTTGAAGTTTCGTTCAACAGTCCTAGATCCAAATATGCTTTTAGATTACCTACAATAAGTCACTGTCAACTATTTAATTATTATAGCTATACTTTTAAATACAAATAAATATTTATTTGCTAAAATGTAAGTAGAAACTGTGACACTATCAACAAAAATAATTCAAAGTCTAAAAAAGTTCTCCTGTGATGTTACATGCTAATGTGGTCACCCATGGTGCACATAATCAGTTACCTCAATTATCAGTACTTACTGCATACGCAGTGGTTATTTGAAGGTTGACTCAAGGAAATTTCAACAGAATGCACTTTCTCACTGTAGTGTACTATAGTTTGATTCTGAATCCCTTTGTTTGGGCCCATCACATTCTCTGAAAGATATGGCCTCGATACATTGCTAGATATAAAAGAAATATCATACAAAGTTAGCGATTTGGATGTTACTAAAATGAAAACCAGTGTTAAAGCACTCATTTACCACCTGCACAACAATGGAACACTTTCAGATGCTCCTGAACTAAGTGCTTCTTATAGAAATGCATTGCTATCCTATGATTGGTCCAGATCATGTGTGTGTGTGTGTGTGTGTGTGTGTGTGTGTGTGTGTGTGTGTGTGTGTGTGTGTGTGTGTGTGTGTGTGTGTGTGTGTGTGTGTGTGTGTGTGTGTGTGTGTGTGCATGTGTGTGTGTGTGTGTGAGAAGACTAACAGTCAAAGACATATCAGGAAAATAATCTCGTAAGTGAATATTCATGAATTTGCTTGAACAGAATTATACAACTTTCAACCATTGTCCCACACGTGACTCTGTTGTTCTCTAAGAGAGTGTAAACTCAAAAGTTATAGGTCTGTAGCAAAGTTTTAATTACATGATTTCATGGTAGTTTTTTTTCATCAGATATGTCAACAAGTGTCACAGTGTTTTTTGTATGACAAAGTGGGCACTGTTGAATCTGTCCACGTTGTATTGACTTATATGTCCTTAAGAATTCATATGCCTGATTCCCCCAGTGTGTACAGCATAGGATTTCATTGTATTCATTCTGTGTTTGTGGATCTGCCTTAACAAACAAAATAAAATAAACTGATTTTTATAAACTCCCCAATCAGATGAGGCCACAGACATGAAAGCTACCAGTAGCATGAACAGAAGGAATCTAGTGTTACAATACAGCCTTATATCAAAATACAGAAAGCCATATTCTATGCGTAGCATATAAGACATTCTCAGATCCAGCTTTGGTGGATCTTTTGCACATCTGCAAAGACAAACATCACCCGGAAACATTATATCCAAGGAGCTGAACCTTGTCTGCAATATAAATAGAACCTGCTGGAGGGACCAATATGTGTCTGAAAGGATCTCGACGCTATGGAATGAGTTCTCCATCTACATGAAGCAGAAGTCATCCCTGACTCTCTTCAAAAGAAACTTTCATAGTTGGATGAGAAATCACAAATTCACCCCTGGCCTGACCTCCATGTCTCTGATGGACAGAGGTGAAGAGTAAGTAAATTAATCCTCAGGTTATTTATCCCCCACATAACCCTTAGCTACCTCTTTACTAAGGTACTCCACCATGTAGCTGTCCAAGGAACACTGGGACAAAACGGGGTTGGCTTACACAGCTAGGCTTGTAAAGACCCCAGTGGTCATTAGCTTAGTATAAGTCTGTGAACCTATGTTACCATTGTTCCTTAATGGACAAAACATGTGGGTTTTAGGCATTATTTGCAGATGGACAGCACTTGAGACCTGAGGTGAATGTTGCAGTACTGGTAAAATGTCATCCGAATCAGCTTCTAATGCGCATGTCCCTTCTCATGCTGTTTGCTCACTGGTGCAGTTACTCAAGCATAGCAAGAGTGACTGACCACTCACACAGGAAATGCAGTGCAATCATTACCAGTGTTAACGGAGTTCTTGTTGGCCATTCTTTCTAATTAGCATTACTATTTCCCTCATTAAACACAAAGATTTAAGTCTGTCATTTGTATTTTAAAAACAAAATAATATCCTAATAAAGGTGAGGTATTAACATTAGTTTTCCACACTCAGATTACAGAAGTTGTACTCATAACATGGAAGACTTGGCATATACATTAGTTAGGATTACAGTTAAATGATAACCAAGCCAAACACACTGGCCTCACACTTAGCAAATGTCTCTTAGAAGCTGCCTCTGCTCTGTATGCATGGAACTTGCTGAGTATACTTCATCGCAAAAAATATATAATGTATCAGCCTGTCCCAGCAACTAGAATTCTACCGTCTGAAATTACTTCATAAATGGCATGCAAAAGTATACATTGAAATGGTCATTAGCCTGAAGACAGGCTGGTTTCAGAACTATATTTTGTGCTACAATGCAGTTTTGGGTATAACACATTTTCTTATTATTACAAAGCTTTTTTCTGTTATTAAACACTTTGTAGCATTTAACTCCAATGCACTCGCAATATACATATCCTGCAATTAATATTTATTTATTCATTTTATTTTACATTTGCTTACCAGGGTGATCCGACTGTGACAGTGCCCAATTTCAGTGGAGGCCCGGGGAGAAAAGCTGCAGTCTAAGCTCACATATAAATTATCACAATAAATAACAGAAATGATAAACAAAATTGTCAAAAAAATGAGTGTTACACATTTGCAGGATAAAAATGCAAAAACAAAAATATGTACATTGTATCAAATACAACAAGACTTTAAACACTTGAATATAGGCAAATACATGGTTGAATTTATATATGTGGAGGAACATAACATTAGGTAGGAAATTTAGCAGGGAGAATCTCTTAGGCAAAGTAGTCCATAGTTAGTAATACTTCTGGGTGAGGGTTGCAGCTAGGAATGTAACTACTTATAGAGAAGTAGTGTTGTTAGAAGGGATATCTTAACAGAGTAAGTACGTACAGCCAAATTATATAAGTAATGCTAAGTTAATAATTAACCTGGAGTGTTAGATGTGCAAAACCGTGATTCTAATAAGTGTCTTTTCAGACATATTTTGAAATGATTAATATTGCTTATGGATCTAATACTATGTGGAAGGGTATTCCAATTTTTAGCAGCAAAGTTAGAGTAAAGAGAGTTGCCTGCTGTACTGGATGCTTTGGTTACTCAGAGTAACTTTTGGTTTAAATGATCAAAGACTATGAATGTTAGAGCAAGGTTGTAGAAGATTTTTTAGGGAAGGTATGTTGTCAGGATTCTGCATTATTTTGTGAGCCATTATAATATGAGATAGTTCCAACCCAGAAAGATTTTTTAGGCATTGACAGTGATGGGTTGAATGAGTGGAATCTGTTGCAAATTTGGCAATCTTATAACATGATTCTAATTTACTTAGTTGTGACTGTTTGAGGTTGGTAAGTATGGGAGATGCATATAAGAGTGAGGAGAGAAGGTGGGTTCTAGCTATGGCTATTCTTGCAGCGTCTGTTAAGAATATTTTGTTTCGATACATTGTTCCCATTTTCATGTGAATCTTTTTGATTGTGTTAGAAATGTGTATGTGAGATTTTAGTCTGTTGTTAATTAAGATGCCTAATAGTTTTGTTTGGGAATCTGTGAAAATCCTAGTCTTATTACTGGTAGTGATATAAAAGTTAGCTGGGAGATTAGTAGGTTTAGATGGGTGAGAGATCATAAGTTTAGTTTTATTAGGGTTGAGAATATAAGACTGTTATCAGGTCTCCAGTCATCACTAACCAGTTATGTGTTCGGAACAAGGCTATCAAGAAATGTATCTCATGAGCAGAGGGAAATGAAGCTTGAGAGCTAAATCTTGGCATCCATATCAAATCATATAGAGTAACTTGGTTATAAATGATCATAATTCTTTGTAGCTGCTGCTATGAACTACTAGTCACAAAAAAGAGTAGATACATGAAGTGCTCTACAGCTTTGAAAGCAGTGAAATGTAGACGAGGCCAGAAACTTTGTATCAACAGCATTAAAAGCTGTTAGACACTTCACTCTGCCGCAGTTGTTTTGTATGACATCAAACTGTACAGTATAACAGGTTTTACAATTAATTTAAATTTTCACCATTGCTTTCTGGGTAGTACAAGACTACAGTTTCACATTGCTTGTGTCTAAAAGGTGACAACAACGTGGTCTTCTTCCCACATTTGTATTCCAGTCTGTGTGCTCCAGGTACTACAATGGGATCAAATAACATTAGATGCAGGTATGGAGCTACAAAGGTGAGCAAGCATGAATCCCCACATCTAGTGCACAAAGCAAACCATGCATGAAGTTATATATATGTCTGACAGAATGTTCTACTATTCCAGCTCAAAAGAACCACACAAAACCAGTGTATGTACTGGATGTAAGCTCTTAGGAAAAAGCCTAGTTACAGCAAGTAAACAGACACCAGAGACATGATAATTAAAATAAAATATCGGCATTGCTGCATATTTTTAGACAGTTGGGAATATAAGTGGCATAGAAGCATTTTCACCTTTTATGCTAGAACAAGATTGCTCATAATCCAGTTAAATTACCATCCAAATTCCAGAAATGAAGATTGTATTGTCGGTCTCAGTAGGGTGTCCTGTGAATACAAGGTATATGCCAGAATTAGTAGACATCAACCTAAGGTAGAATATATTGTAAACAGACAAGCAGAAACTTGGACTGCTGAAATAAATTAAACTATGTACTATGTGAATCGGGGCAAAGAAACAAATTACTAAGTGAATGCTAGTTTTTTGTTTCCTTCATCAGTATGCGAAAATCAAATATAGAAACTGGCCTTGTGAATCTGTTAAATGTCATTAAATTCATTAAGATAATTCTGAGAATTTGAAATATAACTTCCTTTAATGCATTTTAAAATTAAATCAGCATTCTAACAGTATTAGTAGAATGTTACATGTTTTTTGTATCTTACATAGGAAAGGTATTTTAGAAGAGAGCTGAGTATCATGGATGTATGATTTCTGATTTGAATAGTACACAAACATGCACAGATGTGCATACATGTATAGACAGGCAAGACACACAGACACACACGCACACACACACACACACACACACACACACACACACACACACACACACACACACACACACACACACACACACACACACACACACACACACACACACACACACACACACACACACACAGACACACACACACTCACACACACACACACACACACACAGACACACACACACACACACACACACACACACACACAGACACACACACACACACACACACACGCTCATCATCCTGGAAAATGAACAGCTAAATGCTTTAAAAAAACAAAGAAAAGCCTTTATTCAGCAGTTGTTTGGATGGCTGGATATTATTTATCCATCAATACCCATACACCCATGCAAATATATGTATCTATCTATCTTACACACACACACACACACACACACACACACACACACACACACACACACACACACACACACACACTCATCATCCTGGAAAATGAACAGCTAAATGCTTTAAAAAAACAAAGAAAAGCCTTTATTCAGCAGTTGTATGGATGGCTGGATATTATTTATCCATCTATACCCATACACCCATGCAAATATATGTATCTATCTATCTTTACACACACACACACACACACACACACACACACACACACACACACACACACACTCACTCACTCATCATCCTGGAAAATGAACAGCTAAATGCTTTAAAAAACCAAAGAAAAGCCTTTATTCAGCAGTTGTATGAATGGCTGGATGTTATTTATCCATCTATACCCATACACCCATGCAAATATATGTATCT
Source organism: Protopterus annectens (assembly GCF_019279795.1). Classification (NCBI taxonomy): domain Eukaryota; kingdom Metazoa; phylum Chordata; order Ceratodontiformes; family Protopteridae; genus Protopterus; species Protopterus annectens. Next base: position 506,723,322 of record NC_056742.1, read on the forward strand.
GTCTATCTTTACACACACACACACACACACACACACACATATATATATATATATATATATATATATATATATATATATATAGATATATAGATATATAGATAGATAGTCTTGTTATCAGGGCACTTGCAGAGCACAACAGCCGGGATGATATCAAACAGTTTCTGTTTTATTTACCCCCCCCCCCAAAAAGTGATAAATAAGCTCCAAGTGTATTTGTCTCCCCTTAGTTGTTGTTGCATAAAATAGTAAACTTAATTAGCTATAGATGTAGTTTTTCTCCTGATAGTCTTTGCTAGTGTATAATACTAAGAAAAGAAATACCCTGTAGCTGTTTTATGATTACTACAGTCCATTACAATTTCCCCAGAGTGTTGTTTACAAATAAGGAAAATCTATTTGCTTTAAAAATAAAAATCACCAGGGGACTGCCGTTCCTTTAACTTCATACGTACCTTCAACCTAGACCATTTTGTTAATTTTTTTTCTGGTCACAAGCACACTGAGTCGCTCCGTCTTTCCTTGTATGAACCGTTTCCCACCTGACCAATCAGGTTATCCTTTCTCCCGCCCCCTAAGGTACCTAGTTACTTTATTTCAACCTGCTGTAGATCAGGCACCATTTTTAAAAAATAAAGCAGAACCTGCTGTTTTCTTTGCCGATCCTGCGTGCTCTCCATGTAATAGCCTTGTTCTTTTCTCAATGCTCCTTAAATTGTATGCTACTGAAATGCAGGACTGAAAATATTAATAGCATTTAATATCGGTTGTTCTTTCATATTTCAGTTTTAGTTGACATAAAGGGTAATGACACATAATTGTGACTCTAAACCAGCAGTTATCATGCTTATTAACAGGCCTTCTCTGAAACATTGATGCTATAACTCTCTATACTACTAAAAACGACTACGCAGAGGTTTTAGTAATTATCTCTAAGGCTGTTACATTTATAATGCACAGGCCCCTTTAAGAAACAGGGCAAGATTTGACTTGTTTAATGATTGTAGTGGTGGTCACACGATTATTCTAAGTAAACTGGAATGCTATTAGTATCCTATGGGACTGAGTTACAGCTTTTAATTGATTCTATATGCTTAAATTCTCTTTATTTTTCTGCAAGGTTTTTCTCTTTGTTCTTTTACATAATACTGACAGTGTTTCCATAAACACATCATATTGTAGCAAAGCTTCCATAAGAATTGCATAGAGTATTTAAGCTTCCTAATTGTATCTCTATGTATACCTCTCTATTTTACTTCAAATCTTGGTTGTCCCTTTTACTTAAATGTTGTTAAGAGTTTATATAAGTATAATGTATTATGCCATAGCTACAACAAGAGGTTCTTAGAGTAAGTGAGGAGAGTTTTTTGTTTAAATAGTGCTTTGCTAGTGTAAGCATCAGCAAACATATTCATTCCATAACTTTTCTTTACAATGCACTAACTCTAGAAACTTTCTCTGAAAATATCCAGTATTTCAGGTGTAATTTCTTTTTACCTGCACTCGGTGAACCCACTCAAGTGACCGGGAACTGTAAAGCACTGAAAGAAAGAAAGAAACTTACAGCATCAAAATATCAATGTAGGTCATGGTTGAGACTCGGATTAGTTAACTGGCTTATTAAGGTATTTGAAGAGGACACCACCAGGGATAATATCAAAAATAAGCTATAAGTGTATGTCTTCCCTTAGTTTTTGTTGGGTAAACTAGTAAGCTTAATTACATATAGCTGTAGTTTTTCTAGCTGTTGCTAGTGTATAATACTAAGAAAAACAAAATTACCCTATAGTTGTTTTGTGATTACTGCAGTCTGTTATGATTTCCCCACAGTGCTGTTTACAAATAATTAAAATCTACTAGCTTTAAAAATAAAAATCATGACGGGATTATAGTTTCTCTAATTTCCTACCTACCTTCAACCCAGACCACTTTTTGATTGTTTTTCAGGTCACAAGCACATTGACTGGCTCTACCCACTCCGCTCTTTTTGCTTGGGCTCTTTTCGCTCCCCTCCCCTACCCCCATTTCCCACCCAACCCTGCTAGGCCTAAACTTACTTCTAAATAGCCCCATAAGTAAAGCAATCCCATCACAGCTAAGATAAATCCAAATTTATATAATTCCAATTATCCAATTAAACTGTATTGTACTAACTCCCGTATATCACACTCCACTTGCTTCACTACCTGCTACTTTACATCATTTAGTGTAATAAATCATAAAAAGACAAAAGAATAGTTTTAAATTCCCCACACTTCAAAACTCAATTACAGCTTACAATTTATTCCTACCCACCCATAAAATTGCTACTTTAACTTTAAGAGAGATCTGAAACATTAGGAGCAAGCTATGTGATAACGTTATACTGATCAGTCCTGCTATTTCTATTACAGCTCACATAACCTCTTATCTTATAGAACTTAACAACATACAATCTATGTACACAACCCCCTTCCCAGACCTATTACAATTAAAACATATGGTTTTAATAATAGCACCAATTATCCCACAAACATAAACCATGCACCATTTACCTTGCTCACACAACAATTTTACCATAATTTTACACAGAAATATGGTAAGTTTATATCAAAATACTTAAAGTTCACATTGCATTGCAGTTCATACATAATGGGGACATTCTCCCCAACCTTGGCCCCACAAACAAATCCAACCCATCTAGATCTTCACACCCCAACCCATCTCCAACAACTATTAACTCACCCCAGAAAAAGTACAGACTTACTACTACTTAATATAAATCTCGGGAGCATCATGAACAAAATTCAAGAATTGCATGCCACCCTTGCTCTATTTACTCCAGATTTAGGCCTTATAACAGAAACCTGTCTAAAAACAGACATCTCTAACAAAGAAATACTTCCCCCAGGATACAACATACATAGGTTAGATAGACAACTAAATCTCTCTTCATTATTGCCTGTAACCTTGGGAGTACCACAGGAATCTATTCTGGGCCTTCTCCTTTGTATTATATTTACTAACAATCTTCATACTCCTCTATAAGTCAATATTTGTATAATTTGACACTAATTTGTGTTGCCCCAACACAACAAAATCTCCAAAATTCACCCAGCAGTCATTTAATGCTGTGGAATGTTGGCTAAAGAATGCACAACTTATACTTAACCTACCAAAACAAAACTCATGCTCTTTTATCCAACTAGAGCTGCAGACACCCACCCACCATTCAATATCTCATCATTAAACCATGCAATTATTTCTCCAGTTTCCGAAACAAAATTACTTGGAGTGATCATTGACCATAATATAAAATTTGATATACACGTCACAGACCATAAAAAAGTTCACAAAAAACTAGGAATCCTGTAGAGAAATTGACACTTTGTAAATAAATCTTCAAAGGCCATTATAGCAAGAACCCATTTTATCTCTGCATTACTATACACCTCACAAATTCTTACAAAATTAAGAAATCAGACCTAGCAAAACTCAAAACTTGCTATAATAAAATTGCAAAGCTTGCCAAATTAACAAATTTCTGATCCCATCATTGTTTGTCTTTTACTCTGGCTTGAACTAACAAATCTACTTGCTTATAATCAACTTACCTTCACCCATTGAATACTAAATCAGCTAGAAAAATACAAGTACTTCAAAATTTACTAATACATTACTCCAATAACAGGGTATTGGGTTCCAGTAACAAATCATTCCTAAATATATCCAAATCTAACAATGCAGCTGGAGTTTCCCTATACTCCACTGCATAGCAAAAGCTTAGAATTCCCTGCCATTAAATTCCAGAACAGCTACTAACACTTCTCACTTTAAAAAACTTTTGAAATCACACCTATCAGAATCATGGACCTGCTTGTGCACAAACCCTGGTTAGGAAATAGATGTCCTAAGGCAGCTAAAAGAAAGCAACCTGTTATTTTTTGCATTTGAATAGTATACCCCTACTAAGCATATGTATACATAACTTGCTTGTTTTCTACCTAAAATCACAGTACTGCTATTTATTTTATTTATATACTTTGCATTTGTTGACCGGGAGAGTCCAACTGGATTACAAGTCCATTTTCAGTGGCAGCCTGGGGAGAAAAGCTCCACGAGAACAATTTTTTACAAAACATAGTTTTAAGGACAGACTTTTGACATACAATTTCCATAGAAAAGACTTTGTCATACACATTAACTAACAGATAGGATACATTCGTTCTCTACAGTATAATATTAAATTTTAGAAGATATTTCTAAGTTTAGGATTCCTGTGATAGATTTACTATCAGAGTAAAAGCAGAGAGACATAGAATAAGGCTCTGAGAGAGCAGATGATGCTTGCTATAGTTGAGAAGGATAACAAATTGATTTACTATATGTCTTCGCCTGGTTTTAGTTGAGAAGAATAACAAATTGATTTACAATATGTCTTCTCCTAGTTTTAGTTGCCTATGGAGAGCTCAACATTGCTGGGGTAGTTTTCCCTAACTCCTGGAGAGATGGGATGAGCAGTAGTTTAACAGTGCTAAGTGGGTACAGTACTATGATTGGTTAGCTTAGCAGAGTTACTTAAGTTAGGTGAAGTGTTCTAATGAGACATTAGTCATGGGGGATACAGGAGGACAGTCGATTATTCAAAAAGTGAGTTTTAACAAGTTTCTTGAACTGTGATGGGGATTTGTTGTCAGTTATGTGGGCAGGAAGGGAGTTTCAGGTTTCTGCTATACAGTGGCTGTAGACAGACTTACCAGCTTCATTGTTATATTTGGTTACTTTGAGGAGGTTTTGTGTGGTAGACCTCAAGGGCCTGGTGGTTGTATATGGTTGCAAAAGATTTTATAGGGCTGGGATGTTTTCAGAGTTATGTATTATTTTGTGGGCTAGTGATAGTTGATTGAGTTGAAGTAGTAGTGGTAGTTCTAGCCAATTGAGCTTTTTTAGGCATTCCCAGTGATGTGTTCTGATGGGAGAGGTTGTATCAAATTTGGCTGTCTTATTATAACAACTATCAAGTTTGTTTAGGTCGGATTTGCGGAGATTTGTAAGCATGGGGGAGGCATAAAGTAGGGTGGATAGTAGGTGAGAACTCGCTATTGTAGTTTTGGTGTGGTCAGTGAGGAATTTTTTATTGCAATACAGTAGGCCAAGTTTTTTATGTACTTTTTTATGGTTATAGAAATATGTAGGTCAAATCTAAGGTGATTATCTATTTCAACCCCTAAGAGTTTGGTATGATTTGTGGGGGTGATTGTAGTCTTGTTAAAGGAGGAGATGAAAAAAGAATCCGTGGGAGGTGTGGCTCTGTGGGAGCTAAAGAGTGCTAGCTTTGTTTTACTTGGGGTCAGAATGAGCCTTTGATTTGTAATCCAAGTTTCTGCTAGGGAAAAGCATTCTTGTGTTAGGGAGTGAAGGATTTCAATTGATTTGGCTGTGCATATTATGGTGGTATCATCTGCATATCACACTATTGAGGCTTTAGGAATACTGTTTGGGAGCTGATTGTTGAAGAGGGTAAAAAGAAGTGGCCCCAGGATGGAGCCTTGGGGTACTCCTAGGAAGACTGGTCGGGAGGCGGAAAGTTGGTTTTGCCACATAACAGCTTGTTTCCTTCCATCTAGGTAGTTTTTGAACCAGGAGATGGCAGGGGTGGTAAGGTTTAGAGTTGCTAGTGAAAGAAGGAGTTTATTGTGGTTAACCATATCGAATGCTTTGGACAAGTCAAGGAAGGTGGCAGATACAAGGAGTCCATTGTTTCTGTGAGTATTGACAATGTTGGTGAATGCTCTTAGTGCGGTGGAGATGCTATTCTTCTTTGCATCCTACCTAGACTATATAATTATATTACTGAAATGTGTATCAGGCATTTTCCTTTTGTACATGATGTATTTGAGGTTGAATCAATATTTGTATCTGTATGTTGTATATGTATCTTACAGTTATTTATAAAGGTGGAGCTTTTCTCCCTGGGCCTCCACTGAAAGAGGACATTTTGTCCAGTTGAACTTTCCCAGTAAACAACTGTAAAATAAAATAAAAAATAAATAAATAAGATAATATTCTCTCTATTTCTCTCTCTCTCTCTCTATCTACACACACACACACACACACACACACACACACACACACACACCCGCGCGCATGCGCGAGCGCGCACCCGCGCGCATGCACACAGAGTTAGATACATACGTGTGTGTGTGTGTGTGTGTGTGTGTGTGTGTGTGTGTGTGTGTGTGTGTGTGTGTGTGTTTCCAAAGTTTCACAATGCCAAACTGAAATAATACGAAATCATAATAACAAAAGTAAAGCTTGATTCGCTATTATGAGTTTGTCATTGTGAATGGAGATCGCGGTACAGCGAGGATCAGGGAATTTAACCTTTTTGTCATTGTAGTGTGACCTCAGAGTTAGCATATATAATTTGCAGGGGGTGTGGGGGGCACAGGAGGGCTTGCGCCCCTGCTAAAATGTAAACAGACATATGGACTTTTGAAATCAGAAAACTGGTATGTGGAATGTTGATCATCGTGTTTCTTTTTTTTTTTAATTCTTATTATTTGTTTATAAGAGAATTAGACATCCAAAGACAGTAAGACAAAACAACATGAACTATATACAGACTTAACTATCTACACTTATACAATGCCCAAAAATATCTCAAGTGAATCTTGGTAATGCTACAATCATTTTAGAATATATTTAAAAAACGTCCCCCAATATTCTTTAAGATAAGCTTTCTGATTTGGTTTGTGAAATAGATACCTATGAGCCTTAAGATGTTTAATTGCTAGTATCTTAAACCCTTCCCAGGATAATGAGTGCCTGTTTTCCAGTTAAGTGTGATCTAATACTTTATTAACATGAATATGGAAATTAAAATTCTGAGTTGTACCTTTAATAGTCCAGGAGGGGGAATATGTAACAGTGTAAATTTCCAAGACAAAAGTTGATTTTTCGTAGCCTATTTTTTCTAACTGGACTCTTAGGGCACACCAAAGTTTGTATGAGCATTTACAGCTCCAAAATATGTGTAGGAGATCATCTTTTTGATTTTGGCAGAATTGACACTGAGGAGAAGAGTTAGGGTAAATTTTATTAATTATGTTAGGGGTAAGATAAACATTGTTCAGTAACATAAGCTGGGTATAATTGAGCTTTTTTAGGGGTATGAGATTGGAGCCAGTCTTGATGGCATTCAGTATTTGACTGTGGGAGATAGAGGGATCCTGTTTCAGCCAGTAGTTAGAGTATATAGGCTCCTTTTGTGTTTTAAAGGACATAATGATTTTGTAGGTGTTTGAAATCATTTTCTTTTTGAGGAGGAGAAGGTTCCAAATTACTTTGCAGGAGGAGATATCTTTATCTGATAGCAGAGTGTGTGTCTAAGAAGTTATGGGATAATTCCATGATTTGTCTTAGTATAATTGTATACTTTTTGGGAAGATTCATTTTAGTTCTTATATCTGAAATCAAGTGGTGCTTAAAGGGGAGGAGATCTATAATATTTTTGTCCTTCAGAAGGGGGAATTGAGCAAGGTTTAGCATAATCCCATTCATTTTTAGGTTAGGATTAAGATGGAGTGGTTGTAAAATATTAAAGGCAATGGTTAACTTTAGGGAGTGAAAAAGTTTTTGTAGTGTTCCTATTTGGTTTTTATGTCACTATGTATCTTGATTTTGCCCAAATTTTCTTTATTTGAGAAAGGAAGAGCTAAGGGGTTAAAATTCAGTGATTTAATATAATTGTTATAGAGTATGACCCAGACTGGATGCCATATGTTGGAATCCCTGTTGAATGTAGCTATGTTAATTATCCTACTGCAATTTATAATTTCATAATATAATTTAAAATCTGGCAGTCCTAGACCTCCTTGTTCATTTGGGTATGAAAGTTTAGAGTAGCTAATCCTATCAGATTTAGGGGACCATATAAATTTCGAAAGGGATGAGTATATATTTTTGAAGAATTTGTTGTGTAAGATAATATTTGTTGCATTGAAAATATAAAGAAATCTGGGAAGTATGTTCATTTTAATGATTGCTACTCTTGCGAGGAAGGGTAGTTTAAGGTTGGCCCATCTGTTTAAATCATTTTGCACATTTGACTATAATCTAGTAATATTACCCTGGTAAAATGCTGTAGAGAATGAGATTCCTAGATAACAGAAATGTTGTTTAATGTTTATACCTTTAGATAGGAATATACTTGGGTATTGAGTGGACATATTAATAGGGAATATTAAGGATTTGTCTTTATTTAATTTGTAGTTTGCCAATTTGGAGAAGGTATCAAATGGAAGACATAATTTTCTGAAGGTCAGAATTATGTAAGGTAAAATAGATGTTTAAGTCATCAGCATAAGCTGATAAGGAGATTTTTGCGTTGTATAACAAAGTTTTGTGATGAAAGGTTTTCTGTTTGATTAGTAGAAATAAAGGTTCAATGAAAAGGTTAAATAGAAGGGGGGAAAGGGGGCATTATTGCCTTACACCATTTCTAATGTCAATCCTGGATGATACTTGTTTATTTATTTGTAAAACAGTGTATGCATTAGAATAAAGAATTTTAATGATGTTAATGTATAAGTATGGTATATTGAAGTGAGGGAGAGTATCAAACAGAACGTCTGTGCTGATTCGGTCAAAGGCTTTGGATGCATCTATGGCGAGGGTGGAAATAGGTGTTTTAGCGAGAGCAGAGAGCGATATCAAGGCGTCTAGCGTAAGTGTATGATCAACAGTTTGTCTATGAAGAATAAAGCCTGATTGTTCGGGTGATACAATACTGAGAATGACAGTTTTAAGTCTATTAGCTAGGATTGTAGCCAAGATCTTCATATCTAAGTTAACGATAGAAATAGGCCTATACTTCCAGGGGGGTTTTGCGTCAGAATTAGGTTTTGGAATAAAAATAGTTCTTGATGCATTTAGATGAACGTTTTTTATTCCAAAGTGGATAATACGATTAAAAATCTGAAGCAGGGTGTTGGAGATTTTAGATGTAAAGCATTTATAGAATTTGGCCGTGAAGCCATCCGGGCCAGGGGCATTGTTAAGTTTCAGGTTGTTGATAGCGTAGGTAATTTCTTTTTGTGTAATTTCCCTGGCTAGGCTGTCTTGTTGATCTTTAGTAAGCTTGAGGAAAGTTAACTTGTTTAAGAAGCTTTGAAGTTCTGCTTTGTCTATAGGACTTTCTTGAGGACTATATAGTTGGGAATATATTGATTCAAAGAGTTTAAGTATTTCTTGTGTAGTCTGATAATGAATTTCTGATACAGAAGGAGATGGTTTGTTTTGATTCAAGATTCTGGCTAGAAACTTAGAAGGAAATTGGGCCCATTCAGCATAGTTGGCTAAGGTTTTTATTTCCTGAAATGAAAGATTCTCAGCATGAAGAGATAGAAGTTCCACTTGTAGATGAATTATTTCCTTCTCAGATTGGGGAGAGTAGTTTGTTTGTATTTCGGCTTCTAACTTAGTTATATTATCTGATCTGGATGTTTCGTTCTTGTTGTAAAGATTTTTGTAGTATGATGCTTTATTTATAAACATTCCTCTAATCATTGCCTTAGTGGCTGCCCAGGAATAGTCTATGGAAGATGAATCAGAATTTAAAGATTGAAGGAATTGATCTAGGTAAGACTCAATTTCTGAAAGTATGTCTGCCTTTTTTAGAAGATTAAATTTACCTGCCACCAAATGGCTTTGGAATTTGAAAGTATTTTGGAAGAACAGTGAATAGAGAGGGAAATTTTTGAGTGGTCCGAGAGAAATCTGGGATCAGTATTAAATGAGATGTCAAAGTTATTAAGTACTGAGGAAATTAGGAAGAAGTCCAACCTAGACCAACTCTTGTGACAGCTAGAAAAGAAAGTGAATTTGTTATTATTTGAGGGGCCTTTTTGTTAGATGTAAGGATCAACTAAGCTGAAATCCTCCTTAAGTTTGGAAAAAGTTAAGGTAGCATATTTATTATATTTAGCATTAATATTGGACCTGTCTGTCATCGGATCTTGTATAGAATTCCAATCCCCTCCCACTATGTAGTAATGGTTAGGAAAAGATGCCAGTATTTTATAAATTGTCATAAGAAAGTTTTGTTGTCTGGTGCATGGAGCATAAATATTAATAAATAGGGTCGGTTTATCTAGGTATGTACACCGAGTAGTGAAATAGCACCATCTACCCTCTTCATCAGAGTCGTAGTTAATTATGTCTTGTTAAAATTAATTTTTGATAATTATAGCGACCCCCACACTATTAGTTTTTGCACCTGATGGAATGATAGTTTTAATCCATCACTTCCCTTGATCCTGTTCCCACTGATCATTAGATAGATGAGTTTCTTGGATAAAAATTATATTTGATAAAGATTTAAACACCAGATGCATAAGAAGTTTTCTTTTCTTAATGTTCCATGACTCTAATGTCAGCATTTGTGATTTTATTATTTATTAAAAAGAAGGCTATAGGTGGAGAATGTAGGATTATTTAAGTATAGATAAATGGTAAACCAGTATATTTGGGCAAAGATAAGAAACCCTTCCTGCTCAAAACTGGTGCCTAACCACCACCCTTCTAGCCCGGAAGAGGCTGGGATACTAGGTGTTGTAGCAGTAAAAAAATACAAATTATATAAAACTTGTAGTGAAACTAATACAATGAGATTAAAATATCCCAACATGAACCAACAATATCTACAGAATCTAAAATGCATAACAATCCCAAACAGATAAGAGAACCAAACTCATAGCTCAGCAAACTTAAGTTTAATCAGAGAGTTTAATTATATATGTATGTAAGTATTAACTATATCCATACGTGATGCATACCACCAAATTCTATTAAATGAGAGAAATTTCATCATGAGTATGCTATTTCTTTTTTTTTTTTTTTTTCTTTTTTCCCTTTATTTTACTTTTTTTTTAAAGAAACCATAACCCTGTCCATTAAGTAAGTGTTATTGATGTTAAGGCAGAGTTTCCCCTAGATGCTTGTGAGTGGATTTAGTGTAAATATTTAACGATTAGATGTGAGGCATCTCATAATCGAAGTAGTAACCCAGAACTGCAGCCTAAATTTTCCAAAGCACCAGGAAGACTCAAGTCTAAAAATGCTGTATTATGTTCAGAGTACATGCAATGTTTTGAGTACAGACTAGGTTAAAACATTATAGAGATATATCTTTAAATTCCAGTCTCATTAAATACAAAGTTAATACAATCCCCATGTTGTTAGTCAAATAACTGCCTTCACATTGCAAATTGCTTTTGATCAACAGTTAGTTATATAAGTAAAACTTTTTGGATTATGCCATTAACCAGGTTATATCAACAGCTATTTAAAAAAAAATAATTTCCACACAGAAAAAATGACATTCATTATAAATCTTGTCATGAGTATTCAAACAATGTTGCCTGGAGTATCATTATAACTATTAAACCCGTGGGTAAGCAAGGTAAAGAAAAGGCAGATTGTCTATATACCAGAATGTAAAGTTCAATACTACCCATTACTCACAAGCCTTGCTTAAATCTTGTACACAATCTACCCCCAATAAAACCTGCACGTAGAAATCGCTGGCTTTATGAATCAAAAACTGGTTGGTCCTCTTCTACACAGGACTTCATGAACTGTACCTGTAGTCTTTTCCATCGTAGGACCAAGCCTTGCCCAGGTAATGTAAATGTGTTGCTCTTGAATCTGTTATTACAGCCGAGATTTCTCGAAGGCTTCCCTTCTGTCCATCTGCATTGGAAGTGTAATATGTTCACAAACCTGTCCCTCAAAAGGCATGTAATTACAATCTAAAAACCTTAATCACTGTTAAGACAGCAACCCCCCCCCCCCCGTTGCATGACAGGGAGATGAAGCGAAGCTGTCCCTTTAAATAATTTATGATGTTCCTCCTTGATATGTATCTTAATATTCAGATGCCTGTTTTTTTAAGACATTGTGAAATTATCAGGAGAGCAAGGGTCAAGGAGTGTCACGGAGCTAAAGTTCGTGGAAGTGGAAGTTGTAGTCCCTAGATGGAAACCCGGATCCATGAGGTAGAGAGGCCTGCCCCCAGCCAGCAATCAGACAAGAGGATATCCAGGAGACTATGGTGGATCACGAAAAGAACTGAAAACATCCTCCAAGGTCCGGCGCCATCATCCAAGAGTGGGTAGAACATACAAAAAGGAGAAACACATTGAAGTAAGTCAGCAATTTTGTTGTACTAGATCAGGGGATTCATTAAATGCTTTAAAGAAAACTGAAGTAGCTTCCTTACTGTTTACTGCTGATAATTTGCAGCCTTGGTGTTGAAAAATCAGTGTTTGGGTACTTCATCTGAAATTTTATTTGTTTATGTATTAAATATGCACAGAAGGGTGCCTACTTTTGCCTCTGTATTTTTATCTGCGCAGGAAGGTCTGATGCTAGGTATATTCTGTCTCCATTCCAAACGATATATCTTTTTGTTTTAGCTGCAAGTAAAATTTTTTAACATGCTGGGTAGTTTAGAATTTTGGCATAGACAATTCTAGAATTTTTTTGGCCCGAAGATGGTCTGAGAGCCTGGTGAGCTCTTTCGACTATTATCTGGTCTATAAAGGGAGCATTGTCCCGGAATAAAGCAAAGATATTGTTAATGGTTTCTGGAAGAGTGTTATGATCTATCCGTTCAGGAATACCCCTTGCTATGATATTGTTGCACCTGGATCTGGCTTCAAGGTCCAAAAGTTTCTGTTGCATATCCAGCATAGTTTTGGTATTGGAATTATAATCTTTTTGTAACTGTTCTATTTTGATTTCATTATCCATAACCTTTGCATCAGTTTTGTCAATTCTTGTAAGTATTTTGTCTATGGAATCCCAAAAGGATTGTAGTTGAGTGGAAAAGTTTTGTATTGCAGATTAAATAGGTTGCAATGCCAATTTTAATTCATCCATATTAGTTGAGTCTGTTTTCATTTTGCCAGTAGGTTTTGTATTTTCCTGTTGTTTACCTGTTCTTGCCCTTTTGGGTAGTGTTTCTTTTTCCGGAGATGCAATTGTAGAATATTTTGCTTTTGTAGTTTGAGCGTCCATGTACAGAATCCTGTGACATAGCTGATTTTCTTGTTTCACTTGATTAAGAGATTGCAGGCCTAGGAATCTCAGATCTCATAGATAGCACATGTAGGGAAGAGAAGGAAAAAATCAGCTACAATCCTCACTGTATTACAGCTCTTCCTTGTTCTTGACCCAGAATGTGGTAAGAAAAAGTGTTCCTTTATTCCAAAGTAAAGTTATTATCCAAATAAGTTAATTCTCTGATGCTACTCGAAGGTAATATTTATTGATATGATGCTGAGCTATGATCCAACACTCTTTATAGGACAGCAGCCATCTTGATCTCCTGATCATCGTGTTTTTAACTTTCGACATTTAGGCTAGATGTTGTTTTTGTTTTTGACATTGTAGTTCAGTCTTTTGCTTAAAAAATGGTTTGCCTTTGACATTTTGATGGTAAACCTGGGTGTGTGTGTGTGTGTGTGTATATATATATATATATATATATATATATATATATATATATATATATATATATCTATATATGGATCTAGGACACATGCTTGACTAGCATATACATCAAACACACATACACAAAAGTGCTTAACATCGAAAAGCGCTTCCGTGACTGTGTAGTTTAAAAAAAAAATCTACATTTCTGCACCCACTCCCCTAAATTATTATTCTCACTCTGAGATCACACTACAGTTGGGAAAAGGGAATTTTTCCTTACCCGCACTGTAGGCCAATCTATGAAACAGGCACACATACATGGAAGCGCTTGTCAATGTTAAGCACTTTTGTGTATGTATGTTCGATGTTTTGTGATTCGGACATATGCTAGTCAAGCAGGTGTCCGGATCCCATATATATATCTATATATATATATATATATATATATATATGTATATATATATATATATATATATATATATATCTATATATATATATATATATATATATATATGTATATATTTAGACAGATAGATAGATATGGTTTACACTGAAAACCTTGAAACTGCATCGTTCGACTGGCATATAGTCGACTTGCAGTTTTCAAGTCAGCAGAATGTCAAACCCAAATGTATCAACTACACTAGAGAAAATGGGTTGTGTAATTTCAGCATTTGAGTTCAACATTGTGCAGGGAGATTGCGGTTCAGTGAGGAACAGGGAATTAGCCCATTTCCCTACTGTAGTGCGATCTGGGAGTTGGTATATTTAATGTGCAGAGGGTGTGGGTGTTGCAAGGGGGCATAGCCCTCCTGCAAAATTCTAGAATTAACATACTGTGGACTGTAGAATTTAATGTTATGTTAATCTGCATAGCAGGAGGTGAGTGACGTCACCTCCTGCTATGTCGAATATATTGAATCTCTGTTATCGTTGTATTCATTTTCACTTTGGTTTACTTTTCAGCATTCCAGATTCAGCATTTCAGGTCGGCATTGTAAACGGTCGACCAAAGCAGATTTGAAATGTCAATAGTAAACCTCTATATATATGTGTATATATATATATATATATATATACATATATAGATATAAATATATATATATATATATATATATATATATATATATATATATATATATATATATATATATATATATATATATATATATATATATATATATATATATATATATATTTATATATATATATATAAATATATATACTGAAATCTCGAATTTCAGTATCTCGAGATGAAAGTGCCGAAAGTGCAGTTGAGCGAAACTGCACTTGATCAAATTCAAAATGTCAAATTTGTGGTTGTGGTGGTGCAGTACGTGGGATTTGCTGTATTTGTAAGGTGCTTTGTGCTGTAGCATATGGTTTGCCTGCCGTTGTGTGGATATATGTGGAGATTCAGGCAAGTGCTATTTTGTAAGAGTTTTTGGTAGCGATTTGAGTGCATGTGAGTGTGTAGGTAAGTTTTAAGTGTAGGTAGGTAAGAGTGTGAGAGTGTAAGTTTTGAGAGTGGTGGTGTCTGTACGTATGTGGTGTGTGTTTGTGCGAGGGGAATATAGAGTATATAGTGGTGGGTTTAGTGTCTTTGTCTTTTTAGTGTGACCTCGTAGTTAGTATATATAAGTAGTACGGGTGTTGGGGGTGCTTGCAGGGGGGCTTGCCCCCCTTCTTATATGTAGGGTAGGTGTGTGTATTTGTGTTGTTGTTTTTGTGTGTGTTTTTTTGTTTGTTGTAGTATGGGGAGGAAGGTGTATATATGTTTTTTTGTGTGGTGGAGGGTGTATTTAAAAGCCGCAATTTTGAATTTTGCACTTTTGGGTTTTCTATGTTGTGAATGTTCAGCTTTATAGTCTCGAGATACTGAAATTCGAGATTTCAGTATTTCGAGATTATAAAGTGAATCCATATGCGTGTGTGTGTGTGTGTGTGTGTGTGTGTGTGTGTGTGTGTGTGTGTATATATATATATATATATATATATATATATATACATACATATATATATATATATATACATATATATATATATATATATATATAGAGAGAGAGAGAGAGAGATAATACATATGTTTGCATATGTGTGCATATGTGTGTGTAGAATTATAGCTGTATATATCTATATATCTGTATATCTATCTATATATATATATATATATATATATACATATATTTTATATATATATATATATATATATATATATATATATATATTATATATATATATATATATATAGAGAGAGAGAGAGATCAATATAAGTGGTGTTTTTTATTTTCCCCACTGTCTTGTGATCTTGGAGGTCATACATTTAATGAAACAAAGGTGTAGGGGTGCAGTGGGGTTTCTGGTTTTTTATGCATTTTGAAGATGAGGATGGTCAATGTTTTAAACCGATAAAAGGGGGATGAATGAATCTTGTATGTCTGTATGTTTGTTTGCATGTGAGGGTGCATGTGTGTGTGTTTGTGCTCTGGAGGTGTAAATTTTATCGATATGCTCAGTTAGGGATCTAAGCACTATTAAGTGCTTGTGAAGGCTGTAAAAAATTATAAGTGTGTTTACCTTAAGATGTACATGGAGAGCATTTTATGGTTCCTGGTATCACTTGCCTATGATATGCTCCTGTGTTCATTTTATGTATGCATGCATATGAACAGGCTGTCATTTCCCCTGTCGACCACAAATTCTGTGCTCGTTTTATGTATTATCGTTTTATGTATGCATGCATATGGACAGGGTGTCACTTCCTCTGCTGATCACAAGTGTTTGAGATATAATAACATGAACACTGCATTTCAGTAGTGATGCTGTCCTCTAAAGTCACCAAAGAAAGGAGAAAAGCAAATACTTTTTAAAATGTTATTTTATTTTGGGGTAAATCAATTATTTTTCTGTCTGTAATGGCAACATAGAGGAAACTATATTAAGCAACAGGGTTGTGTGGATATAATATATGTATATGAAAAGTATGTATGATCTCAGCAGTAAATGTAACAAAGAGGTGGCACAATGCTAATTAAAGCCATATTGCAGCTCTGCAGATGGTTATAAGCTGATACCAAAATACACCTTTTTTGTATTAAGTCATCTCATGCAGCAAACTCCACAACTACCAGGATTATCCAAGCAAGTACTTTTCATCTATGAATCCCAGCCAGTATCTCCTGTAATTCTTTTTTGTTGCTAGCAGGCAATCAGTCTGTTTCCATACTAATAGTCACTGCCCAATTGATGAACCAAGATTTACCCACAGCTGGCAAAATGCACCCACAACTGTGAAAGGTAAGTGGGTAAATATATCTAGGATTAGGTATACAGCTCATGAGAGGTAACTACTTTCTATGATAAAAACAGTCAAAAACACAGTTTTATTATTGATTTTGGAATATTGACTTGTATTAGCAGGGTGCCATTACCAGGCCAACGTTTAACAAAGGTTAACCTAACTCTCTAGCAATCTACACTGCCTAAGAATCCATCTGCCCCCAAACAACTTCATGTATGATTTTTTTCATTTATGTTAATGAAGAGAAAACACTCTTTAGTTGTTCTGCACATGTGACATATTCATCTGTAACAAAACTCTGTAAGTGAGCCCTGTAAGTATTCATAACATTGCAGAATATTTGGTTTGTGACTGCATTCTGAGTTCAAAATTCTCTGTAAGCAGGTTTCACATGCTAGAAAATGAATGTATCAGTGTGTAAAAACTCTAATCCATATAACATTTAAGGAAAATAGCATTGACGCTTCTTTGTACACATGTATTTAAAGTAATTCCCATTCATAAGTAAGGTAAAGTTTATCTCATTATTTAAAAATATAGCATTATTACTTTTAATAGTAGTGTCCAATTACATGAATTAATTTTTGTAAGATAACATCTGTCTGTTGGAGCCATTACAGTGAGATAAAGAAACACAACATCAAAGAATATCTGTACAAATATCCTTTATAACCAGACTGCAAAAACATTAAATAATAGTACTTGTGGTTTTTAATTGACTTTGCAAAGTGAGCTTTTGTGTGCTGGTATGAATTCTGATCTACAGAGATCAGTGATTAAATAGACATGTTCACATGTAATTCGGCAGTTACAGATAACGTTGGGTGGGCACACAAACCTAATGGCTCAAATTCCCACATCAAAGCTGTGCCCTTCTGAGACAGGATTCTGGTCCCACTGGCAAGTATGAAAACTGAACTAAATGTTCTTCTAGATTCTCTCTTTTGGATGTAATCAAGAGATTCATTCTGATTAAAAACAAAAGCATTGCTTCTAGGATTTTTTCTCTGCAAGAACTATTATTTTCACGCAACAAAATAATCCGTTGAGCCTTATGTTCTGGTAAGCACTGTCAAGGCATAAATGTTAAGAAAATCTGAAAACCTAAATCTGGAATCATATGTGCACTTTAGTGTCCAATATACTTTTAATTATAGAAGCATTAAAAGATAAAAAGTGTGCAAATGATTGTAAACTGGGTGTTATATTTAACTCCCTGTCTGATATGCCGAAGCTGCAAAGTGAACTTACACGTGTTACACATGTTAAAAGCTGGTGCTCTGCAAATGGGCTAAAAGTAAATGCTAAAAAAAAATCAGTGTTATTACTTTAAAAAACAAGCCCTCCACCCAGCCTATAGAAACACCCTACTCCAAAATATAGATGTTGTGAGAGACCTTGGAACAAGGGCAGATAACTCCCTCTCCTCTGATCATTATTTTGCAACAGTGGTTAGTAAATCCTTCTGTCTGGCACAACTATTTGCGAAGGGTATTTCCTCTAGATCCAAAGAAGTCCTAAGCCCTCTATATTCTGCACTAATCAGGCCCATAATCAAATACATTACCCCCTTTGGTGTGTATCTCACTAAACATATTAAGCAGTTGTAGAGACACCAAAGGCTCCTGATAAAAATATCATGGCCCTAAAAAACTGATTTACTAAGAGGGAGAGAGAGAGAGAGAGAGAGAGAGAGAGAAATACAGAGACTGGAGGCCTTGTGCCTGTATTCAATGTCCTGTTGTGTCTATAAGGGTGATTATGTGTCTTGCCTTCTGGAGCATTAGTAATCCTTCAGTCAAAGAGCTCTTATTTGTCCATAAATCAAGCACTTCAGCCAATTCTAGAACCAGAACTCTAAACCCGCTAAAGCGAACAAACAAATAACAGTAGACAGACAGATTTTTCACACAATTAGTACCCCTTACCTGGAACAAACTTCCTCTCCAGCTCAAGCAATGTGGTAAACTATCATCTTTTAAGAAGGAATTAAAAAACAGATGGCTATTCATAAATTGACCCTCCAGTATAAGTGGCCTATTACCCCTTGAAAAAGGAGATAAGGTATAAGTGTATGTACTGGCAAGGTGTAAATGGCTACATAGCCCAGAGACCTCCAAAGCAGACATCCAAGCAACCTCCACCCCCCCCAACACAAACCATGAAACACATACTTCACAAAACCAGTGTGCCATGCAATCACAGCCCTTAAGGCAAAATAACATACCCAACACACTACTAATAGGTGACTCTATAGTCAGACACACTGACATCCCACTCACTAGGCTGAACAAGGAGAAGGTTACTGTTAGTTGCCTATTGGGTGTCAGCATCCGCCACATAACACAAGCACTCAGGTCACTCCAGAACAAGTACAAATATGACTCTGTCATTGTCCATGTTGGTGTGAATGACCTGAGCCATACCTCCCTGGACTACATGAAAAGAGACATGGAGGAGCTCTCTGATCACGTAGCTCAGGCCGGTATGACCCTGACCCTGAGTAGCATGCTGCCCTCACCAAGAATGATACCACAGTATAGAGAAAAAAATTATCAATTTCAACAATTGGCTAAGCTTCTGGTGTCATTCAAAGGGGATCCAGTGTCTGTCAGCCTGGGATGGCATGCTCGACAAGTCACTAGAGATGGCTTGCCCCTGTCAGCCTTAGGCTTTTTTATACTGGCCAAGGCTTTTTCCACCCCATAGTGCCTTTTTTAGGCAAGGCTCAAAAGACAAACCCACCGCCGTAAATAGCACAAGTAACAAAAAACTGAGGGTAATGCTACTCAATGTCAGAAGTCTAAACCTCAAAATGCACGCACTCGAGGCACTCCTCAGTATGGAGAAAATCGATATATGTGCAGTAACAGAAACCTGGTTTAAGGCTCCAGAGAGCACCCCAGCACTACCAGGCTACAACTCATACCATACATTTTGGCCACAAAACCCAGACCGAAATACAAAAGGCCGGGGAGTATCCATATTCATCAAGGATACCCACACCTTCAGGTTAGTGGCAAAGCACAATGCTTCAGAGATCATCCACGTGCAACTAACAACGAGCAAAACTGCTATTCAAATTATAGCTTGCTACAGATCACCCACCATGTCCCAGGACCCCTACTCCGCATTCCTGGAAACACTGGGAAACATAAAGGTCCTACCAAACACCCTGATATTGGGTGATTTCAATTACCCAAACATTAACTGAAAGAACTATTCAAGTACAAACTCCCTTGCCCAACATTTCCTAGAATTTATGAACTCAAACACTCTGGATCAACTGGTCAACACCCCCACCAGAGGTGACAACATATTGGACCTGGTCATCACCAACATGGGCGACCGGTGCTCTGCACTGGATGTTAACCCTCATTGTTTAGCTCTGACCATAAACTAATCACTCTGGATATCCACATTCCACCACCACCCCCGGTCAAAGAAACCACCGTGAAAAACTTTTCAAAAGCAAATGTTACTTAAGACCGAGGTGGGAAGTTTCAAAGCCCCATGCTAAAGGATAACGCTGTCCAAGCTGCAAAATCCTTTACTAATGGGCACCTACAAGAATGCATTGGAAGACATCAATGATCAGTATCAGCAAGAAACTACGTTCCCTCATAAAATCATCTAAGGCTAGCTTCGAAAGAAAAATTGCCATGGACTCCAAAGATAACCACAAGGCATTCTTTAGCTATGTCAAGAATCTATGTGGCAATTCTCAGATCTGCTCGGAGTTAGTGCAGAATGGCGCAAAATACACTGAACTGACCGATATAGCCAACATCCTGGCATATAGGTTCAGTGCAAACTTTACCCCCCTCTCACCCCCCAAAAGGGCCCATAACTATACCAGAATAATGTAGTGCCCCTGAAATCACAGACACTCGGGTTAAAGCAGCCCTCTCCAAAGCCAAAAACACAGCATCAGTGGGACCGAACTGTGTCTCAGGCTGCGTCCTACACAAGCTCAAAGATGAACTAACCGCTCACCTAAACACACTGTTCAAACTCAACCTCTCCACAGACTATGTGCCCACAGAGTGGCACACAGCAATGGTTATTACGCTCCACAAAGGTGGAGCCACAACGGACCCCGGGAACTATTGCCCCATAAGCCTGACTAGCTTGGTCTGCAAAGCTATGGAGTGCATCATCATGAATATCATTAACAGAGACATTGGGAACCTCCAAACACTGGACCCTATCCAGTTCAGCTTTGTTAAGGGCAGATCATTCCTCCTAAACCTGGTGGATTTCTTTGAGACAGTTACCAAGGCTATAGATGAGGGGAAGGTGTTCCACACAGCCTACCTAGACCTCACAAAGGCCTTCAACACCATTACCCACTCAGGTATTATAGACAAGCTCACCAGCCTGAACATAAACCCTTACATCACGAGATGGGTTGCCAACTGGCTCACGAACAGAACCCACATGGTAAGAGTTGCGGGAGCTAGGTCTGACTCTAAACTGGTTACAAGTGGCGTTCCCCAGGGCTCAGTCCTAGGACCCCTCATGTTCGACATATACTTCTCAGAGGTACAGGCAAGCACAGGAGGACTATGGCTGACCAGGTTCGCAGACAACTGCAAACTAGGGGCTATAATTGACTCTCCGGCTGACACAGACATCCTCCAAAATAGTCTCACTGAGACAGATACCTGGTGTCAAAACCATGGCCTCAAGCTTAATGCCAAAAAGTGCATAGTCATCCCCTTTGGAAAAAAACAAAGTACCCACAAACTATCACATAGGTGGTAGCCCTCTAAATACAGAAGACATAAAAAGGGATCTGGGGACCCAAGTAGATAGCAACCTCTCCTTTGATAACCACATTGCCAAAGTGGTTAGAAAATCATTCTATGTGGCCCACCTAATCACAAAAGAGTTTGCATCCAGATTGAAAGAGGCCATTGGGCCCCTCTACGCATCACTCATCAGAACCATCATAGAGTACAATGCCCCATTTGGGATGTACCTTACAAGACACCTGCAATAACTGGAAAGACCACAGAAGTACCTCACCAAGAGGATCACTGGCCTCAAGCAGATGCCCTATGCAGCTCGAATGAAGAAACTTCAGCTGTACTCAGTTGCAAACCACCTACTCAGAGGTGATCTCTGCCTGACATACAAGGCCATGTCCAACCCAGAATTGATGGACATGCTCTACCTAAAGAAAACCATATCCCCTCGAGCCACATGCTCTAGGGATCTAAACCTCTCCACAACAATAAATAGGACGTGCTGGAGGGATAGATTCCTGTCCCAGAGACTTCCCATGCTCTGGAACAAGATTCCAATCTACATTAGGCAGAGCTCCTTGCTAACCCTCTTCAAGAGAAACCTTGACAAGTGGATGGGAAACAGAAAGTTTACCCCATGGATCACTTCGGTGGCTCTGCTGGACAGAGGCACAGGGAACTAATCTAAGTAGGCAGCGAAAGCCAACACATTCCAGCTAGGCTTATAAATGCCTTCAGGAAGATAGCCTAGTACCTATCTATGAACCTATGAACCTATGTACACTTCAAGACACTATAAGAAATACATTCAATGTTTGTGTTTCTTTGCATCCTTACATTTGTGCATTCCATAGGATTATTTACTGATACACGTTTGTTACTATTCAAATAAATAGATAATCTGATTGTGCTGGAAGAAAACTGATACCCACAACACAAAAAAACAAAAAACAAAAGGGGCTGAGAAGTTCTCTCATTTTCAGTACCACGTTTCTCAATGTGTTAATCTAAAACAGTGGAGACATAGAGCATTTACATATGAGAGCATTTACATATGGAACTTACTGTTGTTAACCCAGTTAAGCCATTGAGCAAAATGGTCCTATAGAAGATGATGCAGGCAGATAGGTTCCAATTTAAATGATCAAACCTCATCTGCTGTCAGTGCAAATGCTGATGACCAGACCAATGTAAATTATATAATGTTCCACTGCTCATTTTTTTAGAATAGAATTTCTAATTGTTCTCTTTTAAAACAGTTAAAGACATATTATGCAGTACAGCTATTTCCAAATCACAATGATTTTGTTTACCTAATTTTCAACATGAGCCAAACGACCTCTATACATCCTACTCTAGACTCAAGGTCTCCTGCCTGAAAATGCTAGGGCAGAGTTTTGTATCAAATCTTCTTTACCCCTTATCACCAGACAGTTTCAAACTGTATTTAAGGAGGTGCTGATTAACCCAGTTAAAATAAAAATTAGATCCTGACAATCTGATCAACTGCCAACAAATTTCACACCTCCAGTTTATTAGTAAAATTATGGAGAATGTGTGAGATGCACAGCTAGATTCTTAACTTAAGAGTAAATGTCATCAATCAGTTTATAGGAGTTCCATGTCAAAGCACATCAACAAGGTGTTACACAGTAAATTATCCAAAAGGCTTCCAGTATGGGATGGAAATGCATCTTAAATACACCTTGGTCACGTAGGAGCGTTAAAATCAAATCTTTATTTCCACCACATTAAAATAAACTAAAGGTTTTGTTAATCCCTGCTCAGAATTTTACGTTTAGGGAAATAAAAGCCCTTACTGTATAATTTGGAAAGTATTAAACCATGGTGTTCTAGAATTCTTGGTGCTGTCTTTTTATTTATGTCTTATAATAAGCCATTAGTTTTCCCACGCTACTCCTATAACAATAACGTATATCCTAATACGGTATCATCAAACCTTTGTCAGTATTCAGTAAATCGATCCTTCCGTCATTCCTCTATCCCCAAGATGTCTAATGCTTCTTAGTTGAAATAAATTCTACTGTAAAAACTAAGCAGAGAGTTCAATATCTTGAACAAAGACGACTAAGGCAAACGTTTAAATATAGCCTGAAAGATCAGTTCAAATATTAATGGCAATTTCAAATGCCATACTTTTATGCTAAAAAACTAATAGCGACTTCATCTGAACATGGCATATGCAACTATCAGCCAAGAAGGATCTTACTGCTCAGATTGTACCTGTAACTCAATGGGCCCCAAATTAGTTCAAGTTCGGACTATTCATGAAAACAAATTAACTAATGTAGCCATCAAAGTGCAGAGGTACAAAAGGTCTCTCCATCTATTTCTCCATCAACAGACTGAGGAATGATACACACCCTAAGCAGTGAAGGAGTCCACAGATACTTTAGTGTCTTGCCCACAGATACTTTAGTGTCTTGCCCACAGATACTTTAGGGTCTTGCCCACAGATACTTTAGGGTCTTGCCCATTTCATGTAATACTGCCAAGACAGGATGAAAATAAGAAGAGGCCATGGGGTCTGGCAGTCTGCTTCTGTCCCAATCAATAGATGTTTCGAAGAAAACAATAAGAACCTGCGCTGGATAAGCTCCAGCAATCCCTTTGTTGCTCTGTCATAACTCTTTTTCTTATATCCTCATTCCTATCTGCTGGACATATCCCTGAAAATCTAAAACTAACATTTTCCAATTTAAATGGCTATATCTTCTTAAAGGGATATGGGTAGAACTGTATGCACAGTGGCATGGTCTTTAAATGGCTGATCTTATAACTGGATAGCCTTCCAAAGTCTAATAACAGAGACTAAATATCTGAAAAAGAGCACTGAAATAGATTACAAAGCAACAAAATATTATCTGTCAGCAAATAAACATTGTTTGACTATGTGAATTATCCCAAACCATCCTCGATCTCCTAACTGCTCCTGGACATGGGTCATTTAGAGCCTGTTAGAGGTTAAAGTGGGTCTGTTGATCCACTAAATGAGATGAGCTGGGAGCAGCTGATGGTCAGCTGCAGTGAATTAAAAAAATGCCAGATCGAGTTTTCCAACAGGGAAGTAAGCGCAGCTGAGAAAGACAGCTACCCCATCCAACAGGGACAAAGACAAATACAAGCATTTAGACCTGGAATGCATCACATGAAGAAAAGGAAACATGGGTAGAGTTACATGACCCAAGTACAGAAAGAGCACTGACATGCTACACACCTCCCCAGCTACAAAGCCACGTGTGACATGCAAAACACCTCTCCAGCTACAAAGCCACAGGTGACATGCTACACACCTCCCCAGCTACATAGCCACGTGTGACATGCTACACACCTCCCCAGCTACATAGCCACGTGTGACATGCTACACACCTCCCCAGCTACATAGCCACGTGTGACATGGTACACACCTCCTCAGCTACATAGCCACGTGTGACATGCTACACACCTCCCCAGCTGGATAGCCACGTGTGACATGCTACACACCTCCCCAGCTACATAGCCATGTGTGACATGCTACACACTTCCCCAGCTGGATAGCCATGTGTGACATGCTACACAAATCCCCAACTACATAGCCACTGGCCCAACTGTTAAGGCTTAAGTGATAAAGTATTCCCTGTTTTGTGCTGAGCAATTAAAATCCTCCACCAAAAATAATAACACAGCAGAGAATTTATGACCTTTCCCCAAACACACCCTAGGAACAGATCTATACCTACAATAATAAATAATCTGCCCTACATACCCTTAATTGTAACAAGTAAACCTATCTTCCAAAGTTAACATTCCATCAGTAGTAAACTAAGTGTCCTGATACTTCTCCAGGATAGCCACACCCACAATTTCTAAATGACACATGAAATGAAGTTCACACCTCCTATCTTGCCTCATGTTACTTATTATACTTATTTTGTACCTGTCTTAATGGAAGAGGAGGATTGGTGGAAGTATAGCATAAGAGCGTTGGGAAATAAGACATTTAAATGAGACTGTGAATCCTTTGACATTTAACTTTAGCCAACTCCCCATAAGCTGGATTTGAGTACTGCACAAAGGCCATCATGCTGTGCATTCCAGGCACCCCAACTTTTTTATGTCTCCCAATTTTCTGAAAAAAAAATCAAAGACCAAATAGAACTATTGGGAGATGTTCTGTTACCTCTAAAACTACATCGAAAGCTGGTCCCTCTATGCTACCCAAGAGAACAAATAATTATCTTTTAAACTAATCCAGCCACCCTAACTACAAGCATGCAAACAATAACTCAAGGCCATTTATAGACATATCCCTGCAACACACATTCCACTGAAGACATTGCAATGCAGTTTCAGAACTGTGATCCACACACAAATGCATCCACATAATTTTCAATTCATGTAGCCAACTTTCCACATAATTTTTAGCTCATTCAACCAAGTTTCTACTTGAGCACAAAGTGGCATTAAGACTTGCTTGATTTTTGTTGCACACATTAATGAAAATAAAACAAATAATTAAATAAAACAAATAGTTAAAAAAATCAGTATGCTCATTAACGACTCGATAGGTTGTACAGAGTCATTCTCACAGATGAATGACAACAGCTCCCACCATTTTTCAGTATTAGGAGGCTTATTAGATCTGGTTAATCGATTATATGGACATATCATGCATAACTAGTTGATGATGAATGCAGAGTGCGTATAAAATATATGTATACAGCAGGCAGGCTAAGTGCTCTAAGTGCATACGTTTCAACTCATTTCCTAGAACTGTTTTTCCTCCTGTGTCCTCAAGGCTCTATATTTTAGAAATTGTTGCTTGCTAATCTGCACTGCTTTATTTCTCCCTTCCACAATGTTGTTCACTTCTGGAATTGTTATATATGAGTTGAAATCGTGTCAGTGGATTCCACCTGGCAAAAATCACTTTTTTTTTACCAGAACAATTACATATTATGTAACAGGCAACTTACAATGGTTTGTGATTGAGAATTTGCAACAGAAGTAATAATGTCTCACCTCTATTATACAGTATATATATATATATATATATATATATATATATATATATATATATATATGTACTTACATTTGAAAAAAATGGATTTTGTGTTGGCTTATATTTATAAAACCACATTGACTTTCTCCAGTTGTGGTTTTCTGTGGGCATGCAATGTAGATTTTCTTTCAAACTGTGACTTTTGAAACTTTCTTGCTTGCCTGCTCTGCCTGAGAAAATTATGCATCTATGAAATGTAGTGTAAAGTTGTTCTTGACTGAAGAAAATGAGACTTTTTTTTCTGGTCTTGTTTGTTAACTCTTGGGAACTCTGAAAGTCATTTGTATATTGACAAGTGTTCCATTAAGTGAATAAAGTGGCTGTTAGCCTCCTGTTGAGAGGAATTGTGCTTTCAGAAAGTGGGCTTACAAACTATGTTTACTGCATGTTTTGTATAATTACAGCTGCTTTATGTGGGTTATAGGTACTGTGCCCAAATGCAAAATTCAAGAATTAAATAAAGCATAATGTAGTCTGCCGTGGTCACTGATGAAGAAATTAGAAAAAGAAAATAATGCAGCTGTTAACAGCAAAAAAGCATTAACATAATTGCCTGACTACACCACAGTAGCTTTAAAAGAGCCAAAGTGAGCATTTCAATGTTCAAGGGGTTCCAGTTTATAAATTGCTCCTTTGTCTGGACCATGTACAAAGGTGTACATAAATGTCATATGCCACTGCATGCAATTTTTATGAATACCATAGTCCAGTTAGGTGCAAATATGAGAAGCCTATGAGCAAACTTAAGGTCATGATGTTTGTATTTTGTATGATATAAAACAAGTAAGAACTGGGGATGTTTAGCGCAATTTAGTAGATGTGATATGAATTTTACTTGAATTAGGTACAGGTGTTTGTGTTGAAAACACTTCAAACTGTAAAGCAAAAAACTGTGATACATTCTTGCATGGTGACTTGCATATCTTGCACATCTTTGAATTTTGCTTTGCAGCTGTCCGTAACCCTTGGCGTAGCATGTCACCCAATATATAACTGTAGACTCAACACAGAATTGTGACTCCCCACCTGAAAAACAACAGCCATGGCTTGTTCCATTCTCACTTAATCAGTTTTCTCTGTACCTATAGAAGAAGACATAAGTGCTGTACCTGAAGATCAGCTAATTACTTAACTCTAGATTTGACACAGAATAGGGATTCTTCTCCTGAAAAACAACTCCCATGGCTTGTTTCATTTCCACTTTGTGAGTTTGCTTTGCACCTATAGGAAGAAGACATAAATTCTATGCCTGAAAATCAGCTAATGTAGGTCATTTACAACCACAAACTTCCATTTGTACAGGATTTCTTGTGATCTACCATAAATTGCCATATAATAAATACTGCTAAAGCTTGAGCATACACCACCAGGGACGACAGCTTATTCCTTTCTCTCCCATTCATTTCATCCCCCTCCCTAAGTAACCTTTCTTAGTCCATTTAATTTAGTTAATGTTATAGACTTCTCTAAATTTACTAATTATAAACCTAGCTTACTCCTGCATTTTATATTCTTGTGGTATGCTACTCTTACACTTAAAGCTTTCACTAGTATGATTATCTCAGGGAACATTTAAAGTTATAGGGGCTAACAGATCCTGGGAACTTACCTTTGAATAAGTGTCTCTGATAACTTTTTTGACTATGGCTTTCTACAGGGTGGTTTCTACCCTCTCCATTTGACCTCGCTACACTCAGGCTCACTCTGCTTCCCTACCCTACCCCTATTCCCACCCCACTCTCCCTACACTTATACTTTAAACTAACCACTCCCTTAAATCCCATTATCCTATTGCTTACTCTCTTAATCTATTCCCACCCCAACTTCCCCTCCTACCTCAATATCCCTCCCTACTATTACCTCTGCACATACACCCCTCCCCAGTACTCCATCTTGTATCTCATTTCTGCTCTTATCATTAATCCCCCTCACTTATCCTTCTACATCTTTTACCATGCTTGCAAAGAACTCTACAATTTCTATGCTTCCCCTAGTGGGTATACTCTATCTAGCTCACATAGCTATCTCATTTCATTCTCTGCACATTATAAATTACCACTCAGCAATTCACCCTTTCATTTAAAACCTCAACCATCCCAGTATAAACACACTAATTTCCCTACAACTGTGTAACAATAGCAATACAATTTTCTTTACTTATAAATACATATGCACCAAGTCACCACTTTTCCATTCACTCAAATATTCCATACAGCTATCTAGATTGACACACCACCTTCTACAGTCTCTATCACAGATTAAACTATGTGGAGTTATACATCGAAAGGCAAGGCCTAAGCCTCTAAATCAACTCACCTTCCCTGCCCCCCACTCTACAACTAACCCACACAGTCCAAATCTTATCAAGCTCCCAGGCAACCTTCCATATACAAATATAGCAGCTCTGACCTATTAATTATCAATTTCAACCTAAGAAGCTTAATAAATAAACTACATGAATTACATGCTACTCTTGCCCTCTATTTTCCTGATATTGCTATCATAACTGAGATCTGGCTTAAACCCCATATAAAAGATGAAGAAATATTAACCAAAGGTTACAACATTATCAGACTCAATAGATTCAAAAAGCATGGAGGTGGCATTGCTATCATGTTTAAATACTCCCTCATGCTAAAACAACTCAGCAGCTCTCCACCGGACCTTCCTAACACCAAATTAATAATTGCACATCTACAAATCAATACAGACAAAACTATAATCGCCATCTACCTGCACACTGGAAACAACTTATCCAGCATAGAAAACCTTCACTGCTGGGCGTCTGCCAATTTTAACCAAGAAACAATAGTCCTAGGTGATTCCAATCTGTTCTTCTGAAAACCCCTCCAACTTTATGAACCTCTGTAACTTCACTCAAACTATTAACTCTCCCACTCGTATTGACAAACAGTCCAAACAAAATCAACACTAGACTGGATACTAATAAATAAACCCAACCTAAGTCACCTAGCACGTTGCCTTCCAGACACCCTAAGCGATCACTCACCAACCTTTCTTCGCAGGAAACAGATTTGCACCCCCAACAATATCATATATGAGCACAAGCTTCTTAAAAAAAAAACTTCTCTGCACCCCTATTCAACACAATCCTTCAGCAAAGTGATTGGACGCCCTTAGAATCCCTCCAGTTGGATCTTAAAGTTCAATACTTTAACAATATATTCCTTGAAATCCTAAACAACTTAGCTCCCATTAGGAAAATTCACACCAAAACTAAACAACTTCCTTGGCCAAATAGTGACACCAAAGTACTACTAAAGCAAAGAGATAGAGTGTGGTGAAATTACAAAAAAGCAAAAACAAAGCTGACCTTATGCTTATCAAAAACTAAGACATCAAGCCAAAAATCAAATCAACTTTGACAAAAAAATCTTACTTCCTCACATCCCAACAAAAACACATGAGCAACACACAAAAAACCTGGCAAAATATTAAATATCTGCTAAATCCTGGTAGGTCCACTACCCCATCCCCATCAACCAATAACACTATGGATAGCTTAGCCTCCCAGTTCAATTAACACTTTATCAAATCTATTACATCCCTCATAAGCAATAATACCAACTCAACCCTAACAGTTCCCAAATCTACAGAATATAACCCTAACTTATTCACCATTAAGCCCATACAAACTAACATCATTAAAAAAGCTCCTAACCAAATTAAAGCCCTCATTTCCTGCTGTCAATCAGCTCCCAAACAATTTCCTAAAACTAGCTGCTTCTTCCATCTGTCATCCTGTAGTAATACTAATTAATTGATCTATCTCAGAACAATATGTACCTATCCTCTGGAAAATATCACATATCATCCCCCTATATAAAGGTGGCCCCTCTACAGACTTTTCTAACTGCCAACCCATCACTATTCTCTCTGCCCTTGCCAAAATCCTTGAAAAATATATTTGTCAACAACTCCTAGACTAGCTCCTTAACAATAACCTCCTATCTGGCTCTCAACACAGTTTTTGACCTAACTATAGCACAAATACCACACTAATAAGTTTTACCAACACTGTTAACCTCCTCAAAAACCAAGGCCTACTCATTTCTTCTATTTTTCCTTGATATGTTTAAAGCCTTTGATACAGTTTCCCACCATAAGCTTCTCAATAAACTAACAACATTTAACATTCACTTACCTTTCTTATCCTGGTTCCACAGGTATCTAACTAATAAACAGCAGTCTACCAAATGAAAATATAACCTCTCCTCCATTGTACCCGTCTCTGTCAGAATCCCCCAAGTCTTCATCCTGGTTCCACAGGTATCTTACTAATAAACAGCAGTCTACCAAATGGAAATATAAACTCTCCTCCATCCTACCTGTCTCTGTCAGAATCCTCCAAGACTTCATGCTGGTTCCACAGGTATCTTACTAATAAACAGCAGTCTACCAAATGGAAATATAACCTCCCCTCCATCCTACCTGTCTCTGTCAGAATCCTCCAAGTCTTCATCCTGGTTCCATAGGTATCTTAGAATAAACAGCAGTCTACCAAATGAAAATATGACCTCTACTCCATCCTACCTGTCTCTGTCAGAATCCCCCAAGTCTTTATTCTGGTTCCACAGGTATTTTACTAATAAACAGCAGTCTACCAAATGAAACTATAACCTCTCATACATCCTACCTATCTCTGTCAGAATCCCCCAAGTCTTTATCCTCAGACCTCTCTTTTTCATTATATTCACCAATAACCTAAGCACTGCAACCCAACTAGCTTCTATCATCCAATACGTTGATGATGCCTCCATTATCTGCTCTGCTCACAGATTTCTTGAACTACAAGAAAACAATGCAAAAATCACTCCAACACACAGAAAACTACCTCACTGAAAACCAACTCATACTTAATCCAAAGAAAACCAGCCTCATGTTCTTTTCCAATAATAAAGCCAAAAACAACTATCCCCCATTCACCATCTATTCCTCCAACTGCACTAAAATTGAACCAGTGAGTCCAACTAAACTTCTAGCAGTCACAATAAACAACTGCCTAAAATTCGACAAATGTGTAGCCCTTACCTTCAAAAAAGTCCATATTAATGCATCTTCTGAATTGGTAATTCTGGCAACTGCTATTTAGTAGAGGCAAAGGTGCATCAAGACAATATTTGGAGATCCATAAGATTTAAATTAAGCCTCACTCCCAAAAAATTTACATTATAATTAATCGAGGATCATGGCTATGAGACTATGGGCAGAACTATTATATACAATACTTCAGTTGTACAAGTAAAAGACTTTGGAGGAGGCCATAGTTATTGTACACATTGGGTCAGATATACACTAAAAGTGATATTATGTTATATGTTGAAATTGAAGAGGGTCAAGTTTCTGTAATATGAAGAGTTGCTAAGTCCTAGACACCATACCTGTGGATATATTTTTGCAAAATAGTAGGAAAATTGTATTAATTTAGTTGCATATAGTTACATATAAGTGAATGACTAGTTCAAATTTTCTTTGAGCTCCCAGGTTCTTGGTTATTAATTTAGCCTCTAGAGAAGTGCAACATTGAGATAGATACTTAAAATGACAAACTTACCTTGAAGCGCTACAACATAATATTCAATACTGAATGCCAAACTTTGATTTTAGCATCAAATGTTTATATGAATCAAACTTTGCTAGAAAATGTTCCTATTTTGCTGAAAGTTAAAGCATAGTTCAGATTTGCAATCATTTATGAAGTTTGTTATAAAGTTGTTTTAATTTTGACATTGACATTTAACAAGGTGATTCCAGAGAGATATGGGTCTAAAATTAAACTAGTTAGTAATGCGGTCTTGATAATATACAGCTTTTGAGTTACAACTGTTTGGGTTACTACATTTTATAGTTAAATGGTTAAAGAATTTAATTTCATTTAAGGTAGAAGCTGAAAATAATGTATTTGGTGTGTAAGATTTGGATAGAGGGTGGTTTGACTAACCTTTTAATCAAACCAGGAATACATTATTCCATGTATGTCTTTGTATTTAGACATTTCTTTCATAGTTCAAAAGTTAAACTGTTTATTTCATCCATGATAAACTACTTTACAGGCTACAATAGGTCACTGTGTGTAAAGTCACATTATAGAGCTACTAAACATATTAAAAACTCATGACAGAATTTAAGTGCTTATCACTTCATGTCAATGGCCTTAATAACAACAGAAAAAGAGCTAGTTTACTTAAATTTATAAAAATGCATAAAGCTCATATAATCATTTTGCAAGAAACTCATTTACTTAAAAAAGACTTAGACAAATTGTGTTTTATGGAGTATTCTGTACTAGCAGCTTCCTGTTACAAAGGCATAAAGAGAGGAACTCTTATATTGTGGAAAAACTCTTTTACCATGCCAAAAATTGTTAGTATCTTTGCTGATAAGGATGGAATAGCAGTATTAGAAATAAATAAGAAATGTTATACATTGATCAACTCTTATTGGAAAACCTGGCTTAGGGTCTAGATTTGTAGATACATATTTGGATATTATAACTCTCCATGCTAGAAGCAAAATTATTTTAACTGGTGATTTTAACTGTTTATTAACAGATAGGGATACATTCAGAAGTAACAAGCCCAAATTATTACCATGATCCAAAAAACTGAATCACTTAATCTCTTCTATAAATCTTAGAGATATTTATGATCTAAGAGAGGCAAGTTGTCTTAACTATACCCATTATTCTTTTAGATCTGGAACCCAAACAAACATAAAGTCTTTATCTCTAATAATTCATGCTCCAAAATAAGAGAAGCCTTAATAACACCATGTCCACTTTTTGACCATAATGCCCTTAATTTTAACCACAAATTAAGTAATAATGACTTTGTTTTTGGTAAAGAATTCCAGCTTATATAATAAAAATTAGAGGCTTTAAAGACTGGGTTTTAAATGAAATAAATAATGGCAAGGTAATTGACACCGTACTATGGGATGCTTTAAAAGTTTACCTTTATGGTAAGATAAAGAATTGGTACTATTTAAAGTGGAAGGAATGGGATAGGGAGTTAATGGAATTGCAAACTAAAATAGATAAAGTAAAATCAAATTTAAACCATAACGATAAAACCACATGTGCATAACTATCAATATTAAACCAAAAATACATTGACATTTTTAATCATAAGGTCTCAATTAATATGGTGAGACTCAAATTACAGTCCTACTCTGTAAATTGTAAACATCTACATAAATTAGCCATCAGAACCCAAGTTAATAACTTAAATTGTATTAATGAAATCAAATACACAGTTAATGACTCCATTAAAAAAAAAACAGATTTAAAAGATACAATAGATGCATTTAAAAAATATTATAAATTAATTAATGAGGTAAGTCTTGATTTAGAGAATAACACCATAATAGATAAATTTCTACAAAATAATATAAATAAACTATCAAAACAACAAAAATAAAATATTAAATAAACTAATATCACTCTCGGAATTGAAAGACCAAATTAAAAGCCTCATAACTACTAAAGGTCTGGGCTTAGATGGCATAATTCATGAAATATATTACATTTGCCCAGACTCAGCATTAAAAATATTATTAAGTGCTTTCTCTATAATTAAAAATGATTTGAAAGTACCCCCTTCTTGGAGATATACCTTGACTTCCCCTTTTTTGAAACAAGGCAACAAACCACAATTTTGCTCCTCTTATTGCCCTATTTCTTTGCTAAACATTGATTATAAAATTTGTATGTCCATATTGGCTAAGAGGTTAAACAATATATTGCCCAGTGTTATACATTACAATTAAACTGGATTTATGTTACACAGAAAAGTACAGGACAATATAATTAAGTTACTTTATCTCATTGATATTGCTAATAAGACTAAAAAAACAATTAACTCTTATTAGTTTAGATATTGAAAAAGCCTTTAATTCAATTAGCTGGGCATATTTACATAAATTTCTCAAAGGATATAATTTCCCTCTAGATTTCTTTAATTTAATATTAGAATTACATAAAGATTCTCATGCATATGTTAAAATAGGATCTTGTCTATTGTCACCATTTAAAATAACTAAATGTACAAACCAAGGCTGTTCATTATCACCCTTATTGTTTGCCCTGTCAATAGAACCTTTTGCCACTTATATAAGAGGCAATAATAATATAAAAGGATTTTCTATAAACAGAGACCATTGTTCAAAAATTCAGCTGTTTGCGGATGATATCCTTTTAACAAATGAAGATACTGACTCTTCTTTACATTATATTATTGAATCAATTAATTTATTTGAAAAAGTCTCAGTTCTAAAATTTAATCAAAACAAAACTGAAACATTATTAATCAATAAAAAATTAATATGAATTTACAAAATAAAAAAATAATAATTACAAAAACAAGACAGTGCAATATTTAGGAATCAGTATAAAGCCTATTTGGAAAGAAACTATACATCTAAACTATACAAACCTAATAAATGTAATTACTAAACTAATAAATAATTGGAATAAAATGTTTTCACCATGGAGCACAGACTCACATTAATAAAAATGACCATTCTACCAAAAAAAAATATTTTATACACAATCTTTAACTCTAATCCCTCCAAAAAAATTCTTCAGGCAAATAAATGCCGTACTAATTAAGTTTGTTAATTTTATTTATTTTACATTTGTTAATCAGGAAAGTCCATCTGGGCATGTGTCCTTTTTCATTGGAGGCATGGAGAAAAAAGCTCCACGATACATACATGCAAGATACATGCATTACAACGTAGACAGTACAGTGTATAGTTTCAAACATATGAATAAAAACATCAATATATACATTTCGAATACATAAAATGTATTTGCTGCATTTGTAATACATAAAGCATTTTTAGTTTTTAAATCAAAAATTGTTATACAGAAGATTGAGTAGGTAGTTTTTGTAAGTCTGTTACAACAGATATAATTAGTATGAGTGAACAAACATCTTGAGGAGTTGTACTTGTGTTCATAACAAGAAGTTTTCAAGTGAGGAAGCATAGATAAGATGAAACATAAGTCGCACATCAAAAGGAAGTTTGATGTAAGCATCAATGTTAAGAGGTGAGGTAGACAAGGAGGATGGTAAGGGCTTTAACTTGCGCTGTCTCAGGTGCATAGCCAGGAGTTTGTGAGGTAGGATTTTACTATTTTTTTAAACTGTTTAAGTGAGGAGGAATTCATAAGTGGGTTAGGCAGACTGTTCCAGAGTTTGGAAATATAGTAGGAGAATAAGGCTTCACCTAGTGAGTTTTTTACTTTGGTGACTTGGAGGAGTAGACTGTTGTTTGAATGGAGGGATCTGAGTTTTTTACTTTGGTGACTTGGAGGAGTAGACTGTTGTTTGAATGGAGGGATCAGAGTTTTTTTACTTTGGTGACTTGGAGGAGTAGACTGTTGTTTGAATGGAGGGATCTGAGCTTTTTACTTTGGTGACTTGGAGGAGTAGACTGTTGGTTGAATGGAGGGATCTAGATGTGAGATATGGCTGCACTAGGTTTTTAAGGGCTGTTTTTTTCTGGTTGGTGGAGGAGTTTGTGGGTTAAGTTGGTTGATTAAATTGAAGTAAGAGAGAGAGAGTTCTAGCCAGTTCAATTGCTTGAGAGATTGATAGTGATGGGATTTATATGGGGCATTTGTTGCAGATTTGGAGATTTTGTTGTAGCAGGTTTCTACCTTGGAAAGGTCAGTTTTATGGAGGTTTGTTAGAATAGGGGATGCATTTAGAAGTGTAGATAGCAGGTGTGTTCTAGCAATTGTAGATTTTATCTTTGTAGTTAGATATTGTTTATTTCTATAAAGGAGGCCAAGTTTTGTGTGCACTTTTTTGATGGATTGGTCTATGTGGAGATCAAATTTCAGGTTATCATTGATAGTAACACCTAGAAGTTTGGTATGGGGGGGGTGGGAGTAAGTATAGTTTTGCTTTTAGACAAGATATGGAAGTTTGCGGGGAGGGGCTTCTGATGAGGTAGAAAAGCATAAGTTTAGTTTTATTGGAATTTAATAAAAGTTGGAAGTTTGTTAGCCATGTTTCTACAGATAGGAAGGTGTCCTGGGTGATAGATTGTAGGTCATTAAGGGAAGAAGCAGAGCAGATCAGAGTGGGATCATCAGCATACTGTATAATTTTGGCTTGTGGAGTGGCAGAGTGGAGGTGATTAGTGAATACGGAGAAAAGAAAAGGTCCAATGATGGAGCCTTGGGGTACCCCTAAAGTGACCGGTAGGAGGGGTGGGAGAGACTCTTGTCAAAGGATAGTTTGTTGTCAATTTGTTAAATAGCTTTGGAACCATGCTATAGCTGTGTTGCTGAGGTTGTGGGAAGAGAGGACATTTATGAGTTTGGGGGTGACTGACCATGTCGAATGCTTTTGACAGGTTCAGGAATATTGCTGAGATAATCTGAGAGTTGTTTCTGAGGTAATTAATGGTATTTGTGAAGGATAGAAGTGCTGTTGATGCGCTATGGGCAGAGTGAAAGCCATGTTGAGTGTGTGACAGCAGGTTGTGTGATAATAGGTATCCATAAGTTGTGAGTGAATTACTCTTTCCAGGATTTTAGACAGAGGGGAGAGGATGGAAAGCGGCAATAATTAGTTAGTTCACAGGAGCTACCTCCTTTGTGCAGAGGTATGATGTGTGATATTATCCAGACAGTGGGAACTTATGACTCGGTGATGGATCTATTGATAAGTATGGTTATTGGTAGCAGATTGCCTCTGATGCTAGTTTTAGATAATATGCAGGGAGTTTATAGGCAGCTAAGGTAGTTGGCTTTAGCTTTCTTAGTAGCTTTTTGATATGCTGGGTAGGGACTGGTTTTATTTTGAAGAGGTTATTGTTATTTTGTGGGGAGGTATTGGTGTTTGCTACTGGGGTGGTAGTTGTAGAGTTATTTAGGTTGTTTGCCAAGGATTGAATGGATTCTGTAAAGTAGTCGTTGAACTGGCTGGCAATGCTTTCACAGCTGTCAGATGTATTAGGTATAGGTGTGGTATTTTTACCTGGTTGTAACAGGTTGTTTACAGCTGCCCAGAATTTTTGTGTGTTATACTGGTGTTTAATTTGGATGTTATGGTAGTAGTTTGGTAGTAGTTTTATCGGCTTTAATTAGTTTCTTAACTTTATTTCTAAGTTCCAAGAAGAGTTATTTATTGCTGCTGGTTTTGTTCTTATGGAATTGCAACCAGGCCTTATCCCTGTCTTTGAGTACTGCTCTAGTACCTTTGGTTAACCAGGGTGTGTAGTTGGATTTTGCATGGATATTTCTAGTTGCAGCATGGGTATTAAGAATTTTGAGAAATGTGCTATTGAAGGATAGTACTGCCTCATCTAATGGCAGTTGTTTGAGATGTTCCCAGTTACAGTTTTCCAGATCAGAGATGAACTTGTCTGGGGAAAATTCTTCTGATTGTGTGGAAAGTGGTTGGATGAGATACTTGGTTTTGATTTCTTAAGAGAAATGTTGGACAGTAGTAACTTAGATTATCAGGGAGGCTACCTGAGTGAGTTGATAGGTGGGGAGAGTTAACTAGTATCCAGTCTATTATGGATTCATGTTTAATGGTTTTATCGGTCCTGGTAGGGGCTGAGATCATTTGGGTATAGCCATAAAGGTTGATATGCATAGTGGGGTTTGGGGAGGAATATAGAAGCCAGTCTATGTTGAAGTTTCCCTTTAGGATAGTTTCCTGAGGGAGGGGTATAGTACACCATTGTAATAGGTTTTCTAGAGTGGGAATGTTGTTACCTGGTGGGATGTATCCACCTATTATGTTAAGGTGATTTTTGGAGTTGATGGCTAGTTTGGCTATTTGCTAGGTGTGGGGGGAGGGCATGCAGGAGTTCTACTGTTAGGTGGTCTTTATATAGGATGGCTACACAACCTTCTTTTTTTGTCTATTTTGTCTTTTCTTAGGATATTGTCACCTGGGGGGCTGATTTCATTGTTGCTGATGTGTGGTTTTAGCCATGTTTATGCTAAAATAACTATATCTTTGGAGTAGTGGGATAGTATAACATATAACTTGTGGGTTTTGTTAGCTATACTGTGTACATTAATGTTAAAGAGGGTTGAGATGATTTCTTCCTATGGTGAATTAGAATAAGGTTGTTTTGGGGGGTTGGGTTGTGTCATATTTGAATTTATGGGGCCTGGGTTTGGGTGAATGTCTTCTGCTAGTATTAATTGTTTGTGCATGTGTTGAAGCAGCTTTGTGAATTTATTAAGGATTTTAGAGAGACTAAGAGATGTGGTGGATTGTGTTAGTTGCGGAAGGAGTTTGTATTTGTGATAGTCAGCATTAGTTGTGTGAAAGAGAGTTGGGGTAATAGGCCAGCGGTGACTGTATAGTAATGTTGGTGCAGTCAAAGTTTGGTGTGGTGGTGGAAATGTGTGTATGAGAGAGGACTAGTATGAGGAAAGGATGTATAGTAGGTGCAGAGGAGAGTTTAAAGTGAGGAAGAGTAGTGTGTGATTAGGAGGCAACATAGTCAGATTATAGCAGTGTGCAAAGTAGAGTTGTGAGTTAGGAGTTAAATGAGTGTCGCACCCACAGACTCAAAAAACATGTTTAAAACATCATGGCAAGATGTTTCCTACACTTTAACAGCACTCTGGGATTATTTACAGGATTTTAAATATTTTTATATGTAATTCCAGACTCTGACCACCTGGAGGCTGGCATATTGACGTGGTTTGGATAAATCAGGTTGCCATCCAGTATCCCAGAAATCATTGTTTGGCTCAAAAATGTTACATCATGCAGGCCTCCATTTGCCTAAAGTTCCTGTCATTTCATAGATGTTGCATGAGTACAAAGTACTGAGTAAAATAGAACAGTGTAAGTAACATTCCCTGCTGCTGGATGACTACTTAAAACAGAAACAGTGCAAATGCCACAGAACACACTCAAAGTGCTGTTTACTGCTGCCTTTTTTTCTAATTTAGATTAAATGGAACTAATTTGTGAGACAATGAATTCCAGTCCATTTACTTCTCCCCTCCCCCATAACACTTAGCTTCCCTAGCTGTCAAAGTCCTGAGGGGAATTTGACCTGGTAATTCCATTGTTTGGCAGATCTCAGCAGGGTGCTTGACTCATGTAATTTAATCTTTGCTCTAGCATTTCCTTTGTTAGAGGGGACATTTTTTTGCTGCACTATAGCCATGGCCTTACTTGACTGCAATCACATCCAGTAAGGTCTTACACCAAGGAGCTAAAGAATAAAACATTTATACTATTAACCAGTTTAGATCTTTATTAATTTAAGTGTTAAGGTATCACTTCATGCTTCCACCTTGTTAAAAACTGAGATTTACATGTGCAAAGTGTATTTGTATGCAGTATTTGCCTTCATATGTTTTTACTCCACTGGTTGGTTTGCAAAAAAAAACCTTTTGCAGTGTCCCTGGATTTGTCTTTGTACATACAAACCACATTGCTATATTTTCCCCTTCCTTTTTCTTGTGTCCAGAAGTCACTTATAACAAAGTAATTTTTTTATTGATTTTTTTTTTAAATAAAGGACATCAAGGTTAACTTACCTTGAATCAGTTAATGGATGCCACTGCAAAGAATCACTGTTGAAATATTTGTGCATGGACAAAATCCTTACTAAATCTATTTGCCAGCCTCCAGTTCAATTTGTGCTATGGCTTTATATACTGGTGTGTTTGCTCATGCCTTCCAAATATCTCCACCAGTACATACCAGTTTTGCAGTGTAGTAACCACCTGACATGCCCATACACCTTTAGCCATCAATATGCAGCTA
Organism: Protopterus annectens; assembly: GCF_019279795.1. NCBI lineage: Eukaryota > Metazoa > Chordata > Ceratodontiformes > Protopteridae > Protopterus > Protopterus annectens. Next base: position 506,763,699 of record NC_056742.1, read on the forward strand.
CTCCTGTTCATGTGAGTATGTGAATTCATTTTCAGACTTAAGGTGTGGAAGCTGCACTGAATAATTCTAGTTGCTTGTTCAGATTTCACATGGTGCTTGCTTAGAGCTACTCTCATGTTAAGCCACTATGAATATGTTGCACTGCCACCTCTGATACCAGGGTAATGTTTTAATATTTCTATTCCCGCACTGCACACTAGCAGTATCTGGTGCAAATACAACAGAGAAGTATGCAAGCGATACACCACCTAAGCATCATTTGCCATGCAGAATGTACAAGTATGCATACCAAATTTCTGTGTTTCCAAACATCGGTGTTACTACACTACTACTGAATAAAATGAACAGCACTCAGGCTGGGGGAAGGACAAGGGAGCCATGACATCACAGAATGGGTGGGTCTTATTATTTTAGTTAGAATCAGATGACGTCTGTGGTGATGTCACTTTGGGGAGGGAACTGATTAAAAAAAAAAAAGTACCTGCACTGCCTGGCCTTGATGATGTCAGTAATTGGGTGGCTTCAGCAAGCTTTATTCAAACGTGAGAGAATCATTTTGTAAGTGAAACCATCACAGTATGAGAAGGTAGGCTTCTGTTACAGAAGTAAGGGGAATTATAAAATTTGTAAATGCTTTATTGTTGCTGCTTTACAGAGGACAATGTAAATACGGAGGAAAAGGGCCGTGAAGTTGAGGAATACATTAGAGAAACCTGTTGCACTCCTTTAAGTATAAATAGTGGGAGCAGCTAAAAGATGGGAGGGGTGTAGAAACTCTGTCTGATTGGTTGGAGTGATTGTAGGTGTGGCTGTGGTTAAAAATAAATGTATGTGTACTGGGGGTGGGTCAGAATTGAGGGTAGGGTAGGGTAGTGGAGTGAGCCCGAGCGCAGTGAGGCAGAATGGAGCAGGTTGAAACCACCACACAGGAATTGGCATTTTTACAAAAATAAAAAAATAAAAACAATCAGCCAAAAGGCAGGTAGGTAAAATAGGCTTGTCCTGTATTGTTCCAATTACAAAAAACAGCTAGTTATAGTTTATAAAGTTAAAATCTACTACTTTACACAAATGTTTAACTATTTTAATATGTTGTTAAATTTTGTTGTTAGCCCTTGGAATATTACTTGCAAAGACCACTTGGAAGAACAGTTTGAGACCTGTACTTGGGAGCGAACTAAGAGCAGATTAAGGCCAGGTTTGGTCTGAGTTCAGGGGGGAGTTTAGAGAGGTCTAACAACTGGGTGGTGTGCATGCTATTAAGAGCATATGTACACAACAGTTAACCACTAAGATTTTAATATATTTGTAAGTTAGATAAGAATAAACATACAATATTGCTGGGTTAGGCACTTTGCCTTGTTTCTTTTTAGCTGAAATTAGGGCGGACTCCTTATTGGGAGTCTGGTTGGATGTAGTGTCTGTACCATTCAAAGCGATGGTAACTGGAAGTGGAAGAGAAAAAAACAAAGCAATAAATTAGTGGGAGAGCAATGGATAGAGGAGCATTCAAGAGACGGGGTGAGGTAGGTTATGTGAGGGAAGACAGAGCGGGCTAGAGTCAAGGAAAGGTTAAAGAAGGAGCTTTAGAAATGTAGAAGAAGGCAGGTTTCTAATTGAGGGTAACATGGTTACACAACAGCTATTTTGGGCTATAAGTTCCTTTGGTTTCCTCAAAAAATGAGAATAGCTTATAATTGGCATATAAGTAGTTGGAATGATGGAGGAATTGGCTTCCCTAACATTGAAATATGCTCAAAATCTACTATTATCAACATAGTATCACACTGGGTAAGTGCTACGTATACCTCAAGTTGGAAACAACTACATGAAACATATATAATATCTAGCAGTAATTATGAAACTCAAATAGAATCCTTGTTAGGAATTAGCAAAATATATTGAATACTATGAGATTATTGTCTATATAACAAGAAGGTCAATAATTTCACATATGGTATCAATCAAATGTTTAGTTCCTTTAAAACTATAATAGAAAGTAACTATAGTATTAAACAATTACTAAATGTAACTATAGTATTAAACAATTCATTTTTCTTATCTTCCATATTGCAAACACTCCAGATTGCTTAGTGTCCTTTAACATAAGTCTTCTTCTTCTTCTTCTTTCGGCTTTTTCCCGGTTAGGGGTCACCACAGCGGATCACATGTCTGCTCATGATTGGCAGTGAAGTTTTACGGTGTCGAGTTGCCAGCCTGGCACCCAACCTTCCACAGAAGGCACACACATGCACACACTCACACCTAGGGCCAATTTAGAGTGTCCAATCCACCTACAGCATGTCTTTGGGATGTGGGAGGAAACCGGAGCACCTGGAGGAAACCCATGCGACCATAGGGAGGACATGCAGATTCCACACAGAAGGCACCCCAGCTGAGGATCAAACCAGGGAACCTCTTGCTGTGAGGCAACAACGCTAACTGCTGCACCACCATGGCCGCCTAGAGTCCTTTAACATAAGTAAAATGTTACATTTCAAAGATAACTTAAAATTCAGGTACACCCAGCAAACATACTTTTAGACAGATACAGTGTTATACAAGATAACTGGTTGACATAACAAACTTTACAACAGCTTGTTGAGAATAAATTAAAAATATCAATGCATTCAGAAATAAATGCTTTGCCAAAAATGCTGCAACTGTTAATGTGTAATAAATCAACAAATAGGAGCCATACATTATGTATTTCAATCATATATAAAATCCTAAGAGACGAATTATTACCATTCGATTTAACATTTTGGGACTACTCTACAGAAGTAAATAAAGAATCTTTATCAAGCTGATAATAAGAGATTGTTATTAAAAATCAGTGAATAACACCACATCCTATATCTACTGAAAACTATATACCTGAAAATTTTTAAATAGAAGACTTTTCACACCTCATAAAATAGCTATCGTTTAGAAAAATAACGAATTAAAATGCTGGAGATGTGATGAATTTTTGGAAGCTAATTGGGTCCCTATGTTTATTAAATGTATTGTTGTCTTACAATTTTGGGATGACTTCAAATATTTTGTAAAGACTCTGTAGTCTTCCTGTTACGTTACAGATTCCTTACTGTTATTTAATGTTCCTATACCAAGTATGATACCAAAACATCAAATTCCACTCTTTGGTCACTTCTGCCCATTGCTAAAACATTAATTACAATGAATTGCAAGAGTAAACAAAATCTATTATTTAAGAACTTTATAAATTTAGCTAAAGTTGTTTGCAAGAGTGAATTACTTACTATTTGTACCAGAACATCTAACCTAACTCATAAAAGATTAGCCTGGCAGAAACTCCAACTGTTATTAGATAAATATTAATGGTGTACACATTTTACACCAAAATGTTGTCATGGATGATTGCATATGTTAGTTAAATTATTTTTTTCTTCTTTGTTTTTGTGTTTCTTTTATGTTGTTTCAAACATGTATATTTGTTCTGATGGTTAACTCTGGTTGTAAAATCAAATAAAAAGTTGTAAAAAAAAAAAGTCCATATTAAACTTGTCTCACTCTATAGAGCCGAACCATACCTAACCAATAACTCCAGACTAGCCACAGTCAGATCCCACCTACTATTGACCCTTCTGTACTCTTCACAAATCTTTACCAACCTACCCAAGACCACCCTAAACAATGTAGAGACTTGCTATAATAAAATTTCAAAATTTGCTGCAAATGTACCACAGAGATCTCACCATTGTTCGGCACTTAAACAGCTCAAATGGATCGAGCTACCCAGCCTATTACACCTGAATCTACTAACCACTGCACACAACATTGTTCATAAACCTGATAATTGCCCATCTATAAAAGACCTAGTTCAAATAAATATAAACCCTAGGGCTCTGCTTACATCTGATAAACTGCTTCTAAAGGTCATCAAATCCTACAATAGCTATGGTGATTCACTGTAATATAATGCCTAGAGCCTGTAATCTGTTACTCCAACACATCCTAAACAACTCTGACAGCCACAAATTCAAGCTCCACCTAAAATAACACTTTACTAATCACTGGCTATGCTCCTGCACTATCCCAGGCTACATTTCTAGCCCAGACTATGTACCCCTATGCAGGGCTATGCTCCTGAACTACCCCAAGCCAAGTTTCTAGCCCAGGCTAAGTACTCCTATGCTGAGTCTTCTCACCCCCTACTTCTCCAACCTATCTTACATCTTTTTTTTCTCCACCAAATTAACCATTCATTATTAATTTCTCTTCTTGTAATTTACAAAAAAGTAATAATGTTTATACATATGAATATGTGAACATGTAAGTAGATTTGTTTTTGTGCAACTGTTCTCCATGAACTCATTGTACTGTATTTTTGCTGTAAACCCATTGCTTCTGCACTCCACTTATTTTTGTAACATGTGGTTTTACTTTTATTTCCTGTTATTTACACTGTCTTTCTATGTTAAAAGTTTTGGAGCTTTTCTCCCACATTCTCTGCTGAAAATGGGCTTCTGACCCAGTTGGACATTACCCAGTAATCAAATGTAAAATAAAATAAAACAAAATAAATATCTACCCAGCATATTCTAATCTCACTCTGGTTTATGATGAAGGAACAGTTGAAGATTAGCTGATATATTCATTGATGTAATGAAGTGTTAAATGCCTTAAACATCCTTTCCAGTAGAAATTGGATTGAAAGAATTTACTTTATCTGCTCCGGGGTTTATTGAATGCAAAAGATGATGGTGCTATAAGACAGGAACAGGGGAAAATGAATCAAATCTTTAGTAAGTTAGAGGGCCTAGTGTACGAGGTGGTGCCTATGATGACAGAGCTGCTGGTCATGATGGTGGAACTAGAACAGTTAAAGGGCTTGTGTATGGCTACAGAAGCCCGGGTGAGCTAAACGAGGGTGTGAGGCTCAGGCATGATAGTTATTTGAGCCATTCAATACAGCAATCAAAATGCTGTAGAAGAAGCTACAAAACCTGAAATGGTGGTCGCAATGGGTGAATTTTATGATGATGGGGCACCTGCATGGAAAAGAGGACCTAAATAAGATCAGTTTTATGACTTATTAAAATAACAGCAGCATTTAAGCCCTTAGACAGACCAAATATGTGGGGTGGGCAGCTTAACATAGAATGCTATGAGCCCTGTAATTTAGTAAAGTTCCATTGTTACAGGGCTAAAATGTCACTGGTGCCTCAGGTGGCCCTTCAGAGGAAAACGACATTGGTAGGACACTAAGTATAACTGGGAGGGATCTTCCTCTTGGAGGTGCACCAAAGAGGATTGCAGATGTACTTGGAAGTAGTTAATATGAGTAGGGTGACAACAATTGTGAAATGGGGGTATTTTGTGCAGACTTTGGTGGTGCAGAAGGGTAGTAGCTATATTTTCAGAGGTCTGGAAGAGGTTTTCTACTGTTATAATGCAATGATTCCAGGTCAGACCATATTGTGGAAAGGCACTGCTGTTGTTAGTAGGGATCAAAGGTCTAAGGGCTCTGCAAGAGGGACCTAGCAAACAGCTCAAATAAATGAGGCTGAAGGAGAAATGGGTTACACAAATATCTTGTGGAAAGGACTTTAGAAACAGGTCCTATCTGAAAGAACAGGGTCCTTGTAAAAAATGGAAAATCTAGGAAAGTCTGATGATTTTTCTGCAAAGGAACTCCAAGCAGGCCTCATGCTCAGTGGAAGGAACTACAAGCAGGCCTCATGCTCAGTGGAAGGAACTCCAAGCAGGCCTCATGCTCCGTGGCACAAGTAATGGAACTCTGACAGAGGATATCCATGGTCCAGTGGCAAGAAGAGCCCTGATGAGGACAAGAAGGATAAAAAATGAGCGTGTGCTTGAGGCCAAAGATGTTTATACAACTTTAGCAATTAAAAGAATAATGTTAGCATATTCTAGGTGGGCAATGGATTCCCATAAGAGAACCTCCTGATAGGCTTTCTTTGTGTGTTTTTTACTATTTATATGAGTTTGTCTCTGTGGCCAAGATGTGTAGTGAATGGCATCTGATTCCAGATGAGAAAACTTAGTGTGCAGCTGAAGTGACACATGAATGTCACATAAAAAAGTTGCCATGGTTGAAGAAAAGTGCAAGCAGTTTCTTGGTAATATACAGTCATCTGTGCTAAAGCAGGCATGTGAAGAGGTGGGCGGGGTGCATTCTTAGCAATCTGCACTGCCCAGCACATGAACATCTGTGCTTGGATGTGTAAACAGAGAAGGGTACCTTCTGCTGACAGGGAAATGAAAGGGTGATGTAATACTGCAGAGGGTTGCAGTGGGAGGCTTAAAGACATTACAGATTTCAGTGAACATTGATTCAGAGTAGTAAGTGACCAATGGATCAAAAAAAACAGTGTATATACATGGTGTGATGGAAGAAATGCCTATGGAAATTGTGCTTTGTGTGTAATATATATTTCATTTATTTATTAATTTATTTATTTACCTGAACTTTGTTATCTAGATTTGTGGGCTGGTACAGGATCCTTTTCAGCCACTATCCCGGGCAAAGGTTGCATGTATATGTATACACACACATGCAGAAATATACATTTATGAATATATGCAAAATGAAATGAAGGCTTCCACCACGAGAAGTTCACTGAAAAATTATATTAAAATACAAGCTTTAATAAAACGAAGAAATAAAAGCACAAATTGTGCTGTTCAAGTTGCAGGTCAAACAGGATAAGCACTTTCAGTTAAAAAACTAGGATTTGAAGAAGGTTTTTTAACTGAAAGCGCTTATCCTGTTTGACCTGCAACTTGAACAGCACAACTTGTGCTTTTATTTCTTCATTTTATTAAAGCTTGTATTTTAAAAGAATTTTTCAGTGAACTTTTCATTGTGGTGGAAGCCTTTTTTTCATTTCACTATTTTTGCATATTAAGGCTTCCTTTGGAGGTGGTTTTTGGTTTGGTTGTTTGTGCTTTGTTTATGAATATATGCAGTTAATGGAATGTGCAAAACAAATTGCTGCATTATTGTAAATGTAAGGGGCACAGTTAAGAAGATGAAGGTCAAACTAGCCGTAGAAAAGTAATATCAAAAGTCAGAAACAAGGTATGATTAACAACAGTGATGAGTATGAAGTGTTAAGGCTCAGATGAGAAAGGGGTAAAGGTAGTCAGAGTTAACCAATATCCCTAAAACAAAACCCACTATTTTCTTTAATCATTAACTCTTTTCATTTTTTTTATTTTTTTTTTCCTTAAATTGTGAAAACTCTCTTAAAGCAGCTTAGGCAAGAAGAGTTATTTTATGCCACTGGGGGGGGGGGGGGTTCTGCACTCCTGAGTGAGTTGTCTTTCAGGCAAGATGTTAATCTGAGGTCCCATCTGCTTGTGTTGGTTGTAACGCAGGTGGATATAAAAGATCCCACTGCATCTATCAAAATGAGTAGGAGAAGTTCCCCAATGACCTGTCCAACTTAAATGACCTGTCCAACTTACACCTAGTAGTATAAATGCCACCTCAGGTCTGCCCTAAAAATAGGTCACTAGTTTGGTAGAACTAACCTGGTCCACAAAGGATAAAAAAAATAAATAGAGCTGTGATGAAAATTTTCTCTCAGTATTGCTTTACAATCATTTTGGGAAGCAGAGGATGGATATTGTAAAGCTGAATGACAGCTGAAAATGGCTGCCAGTTACACACTGACTGAAGAATAATTTAATCCAGAGCTGAATAATTCTTATAAATAGGACTGTACTGCACAAACAGAGACCACTAAATGATAAGCTACATTTAGCATTAGGTAAGTAATGACATGCCTGCCTGGTTCAGAACACGGCTGTGAGAATCACAGTGGTTTATTTTGCTTTCTGAGTGAGCCCTATTCTCATTGGAAATAGAAAGAAGGCATTAAGGAGACACTCTAGTCCATCCTGACTGAGGAGGAATAATAAAAAAAGAAGTAATCACAAAATGTTATTTATGTTCGGACACAAGATATATCACAAATTTCAGACCTCCTCATTAAAAAATATATACTTTTTTATCCTGTGGCTTATATACCACTTATGAGGAAAGAGAAGTCAAATAACTCAGTCTTTTACTTGAAGAGCTAGATTTTACTGAAATATGATCGACTGTCACTAAAAACAATGGCCACAACCTCATAGCTTCATGGTACAATTGTACGCCATTGTTTGCTGATGTGGCAGACCACTGATATGTTACCGAAATGAATGATTATTACACTCTGAAGGAACATATGGAGAAGTGTCATTAACATGCACTGTACCACTCCCATTTCCATTATATTGATGTCAGTGCCCATCTCCTGAGTGCCCAGATATTCTAAACCAAATCACCACTGAAGTTTCCTCCCAATTATGGGTACATACATTAAGTGTTACCATGGCTAGTGAGCTATGTGCTTGAAAGGGGTTTCCTGTGTGAAGGGTAGCTGCATTAGAACAACACTTTAGGTGGACTTGACATGACAGACAAATTTGTATTGGCTGGTAAAGAGTTTTGCTGAGCTATGACCACTGCCCTTGTACTATCCGCTATACATCTTTCATGTGAAATCTGGCAGGAGAGTTCATTAGAATGAAGTGGCTATAATGCTTAAGGCTTTATAACAGTTCCCTGCTGTAAGGGGTCAGGTGTAAGGCCATACTCTCTGTAAGACACCTCTGTTGTAATAGCCTATGATGTGATAATATTCAGTACCAAGACCTGGAGTTACAGGTATTCTATTCTGAGGGAGAAATGCTCAGCAAGGAGTTGAGCTGAGCATAAAACCATTGATCAGAATGGATTGGGCTAGTTATAGTCTGACATTGCCAGGTTCGCTGTAATCCCTAGGTGGTGTGACAACCTGAGCAAAGACTTCTTACTGTTCACCTGATTAACCACTCTGGTGCCAATCATCTACAGAAAATATGATTTTGATGCCTGCTTTCTCTGCTGACCTGTCATTGAAACCATATGTTTGGTGAAAGACCTGGGGGATGTGGTGACTCTGGATGGAATGCACAAAACTGGCAGTGGCTACCTCCTACCTGAAAGTGCACATACTTCCTGGGCTCTTTCTTAAGTTTTTTTTATGTGGACATAGATATCTAGAGGTCAAAGGTGACCATCCAGTCTTCTTGTGACAGACAAGATAGAAGAGTCCAGGGTATTATGACCATATGAAACCCTTCACTGAAGTTGTATAAGTCTAGTGCACTGACTTCAAGAGTGAGTCTGAGGTCATTAGCTTGTTTTGTTACCAAAAATAAATCTGAAATGGCATCCTTATCCTTTTCCTGCACTGTTGTGACTTCTTGGATGTTTGTTTTTCCCAAATAATTAACACCCCCTTCATCGTCACAGTTTTTTGATGGGGTGGGACATGTAGCAGAGTTAGTGAATGTAATGGGGAGGAGAAACAAAGGGTACCGTGTAACTTACCCATCTGTCTTTGGTAATATTTAGCCAATCTAGCAAGTGGAGGGACAGTTCCCCTGCTTCCAAAGGTGGCACTCAGGGAAACCTTCTGGCAGCTACTCTTTACCATGGAGCTGAGTGGTCTCCTGGTAAGTGCTGGGTACTTCTAATGTTAAGTACCTGACCTTAGTCCTGCAGGTGTTGACCTTTCCTGGTGGTACTACTGCAAACCAAGCTGAAACACATACAGTGCTCATTCATTTATGATATATTAAGAGAATGTTTAAGGGCAGATCTTTATGGCCACAGCTCTCAGAGTCCGGTTATGTTCTTCCTTACGTTTGAGGAGCCCATTGATTCCATCAGTAAAGCAGACTGAACAAGTAAAAGGAGACCAACGAAGGTCACTTTGGTGCCACAGTAATTCAATGTTGGGTATTTCTGCTCTAGCTAGTATTCTGGTCACTTTAGTCATTACATGGTCCAAAGGGTCAGTCACATCTGACAAGGTACCAGCCTGCACCTTGAGATTATTTTTTAGCAGTTCATTTTGTAGCTACTCCAGTGCATGTCGCATTTCATTAGTGAGATCCAACTGGAAACACACCATGTGTGTTAAGCAGATCAGTCACTATGAACACATAGCTGTGGAAATAAACATCTGGTTTCTAGATACGACCATTGTCTGGGACACTGCGTGTGGAGATAGCAAGGCTTTGTAATGCGAGAGCATTTCACTTAGATGTTGCAGATAGCATGGGCCTTGATTTCAGTGTATGAGCTCAGGCTGTGCAGTACCTTAGGAGGTGGGAATTCCAGACTACCTTCTCAGGTACTGAGGTCACTATGTCTGAGCTGTCCCATGCTACCCAACTAGTATATTTTTAAGATGACTACTAGAGAAGGTAACATTCAGAAGGATTCAGTGGTGAACACATGGGTCCTTTGTAACTGCATTTTTGGAGAGAGGATTTAGCTCATTGGTCTTCCCCATCATAAAGAGATACTCACTGAGTTTTAACTCCACCTGTGGTGGTGCTGGTGGAGTTTTGGAGAGAGGATTTAGCTCATTGGTCTTCCCCATCATAAAGAGATACTCACTGAGTTTTAACTCCACCTGTGGTGGTGCTGGTGGAGAGAGTGAGGAACCAGTACCCTTTGCCTTATCCATACCATCCCTTAGTAGGTTAAGGGGAGATGATTTATGTATTTTCTCAGATGTCACGTCATTTAGGCATCTAATAGGTTTGGTCCTGGTCAAAAGAGGATAAAAGCCTCTTTGGGGAGTACTTCTGGAATGAGGAATGCAGTAGACTGCAAAATATTTCAAATGTTTTAGGGTTGTTAGGTGCAGGAATTTATATTAAGGTTCAGAAAAAGAAAATATAATCAAATTTCAAATTAGCTGCAGGTGCTATTGGTACCAGGTGTTTTGGCATCTCAATACATTTTGTTATAGAAATCAGGTACTGCAGGGAAAAGGTGCCAAGACCTCAGACATTAAGTCTAGCACTTTAAAGGGTGGCATTGGTACAGATAATGCCAATAAAATGTAGTAACATTAACGGGTATGGTGAACATTAAAAACACCACTGCTGAGGTGTAGAGTATTGCAAAGTGTGTTGCCTAGATGTATGATATCAGAAGTTTAATTCTGAGTATTGCATCAGTGAAGGCATTGATTCTGCATAGTAAAACAGGACACCAGATAAAACTGAAAGGGTGACACTCGGGCATTTGGTGTCAGCATGCTCAGGCAGGGCTGGACATCTCTTACCTAGGAAGCTGAACTACATGAAAAATGATTATTGACAGAGCCAGATGGATAGGAAACTCCAGTTCCAAGGGAGCAGGAAGTCATTTCCTGACAGATGGCACAGTAGATATCTATGGTGACCCTTTTAATCTTGCCTTTGACAATACCTTACAGTTTATTGGTGAGACACAGTAGGACATCCAGTGATCATAGTATGCCTGGCCAGAAAAGAACTGTTCGAACTTGCACAAAGCTCAGTAAGGAAAACTGGACTCCAGAGTGAGGCTAGCAGGGATTTTCTTAGCCCTGTTTAGTCTCACCAACAGTCCCTTTAGCCACCTGCTTTTGTTTCACTGGGGTACCTTCTGAAAGGAAGACCCTGGTTACTCTTGTCAAGATAGGATGGCACTTCATTTTTAGTTACAGTGTTGGGTAGTTAAATGAGTCACTGCTCTTCAGCCTGTTTTTATCAGTAATACAATGGATATTTGTCATATATTCAATGCCATATTTGACACTGTGTTACCTGCAGTGTCTAATATTTCCAGTACATTAATGTGGTGTATGAAAATAAACAAGGTGTTTTTCTTAACACTAGGTTTAACTGCAACTGTGAATAATTACAAAATGATAAAAAGGTTGCAAGTACTGAACTGTAAATAATAGAAATTGAGGAAACATAAGGGCCATAATAAAACAGTAAAATATCAGAGCCCAAATGAAGTTACTCGGGTTGTAACATTCCACCCATATTTCTGCAGTTATGTTCTTGACAGCATCAGTATAATATCACTTTTTGTAATAATTATTTTATATCCTTTCATGTTGTTTTTGAGGGGCATTAAATGCACATCTACTGTAACATATGTATCCTAAAATATAATAGTGTTATACAGCCCACAAGGCTATCTTCTCTGAAATAGACTGCAACATAATATCGTATCTTTCCTACCTTTCTAGTCTCTCGTTGTTTTGTAAATGCCACAAGCGTAGCTGCACAATTTTATATTTAGTTCTTTGAATTAACAAAGATTTATCATCTGCAGACTGCTAGCTCAACATATGCCTTCTAGAACACAATTGCTAGAAATATACTATACATTTTTCTAAAACCAAAGACATAAATAGATATACAATACCCAAACTGAGCAATTTTCTGTAATAATTCTTTGCTAATAATAGTTTATCTGAAAACATTTACCTTGCTGTAGATATGCAATATCAAAATGTCATAATTAAATTATTCTTGTCTTGCTAAACAAGCCATTTGACATCCAAGAGGTTTTTTAGTTTATTATTCTTAAGTCTTAAAATAAGATAGAATTTATTTGTAAGTTCAAAAGGCAGGCTCAACTGCTTTTTATAAATCCTGTTTTTATTGTAGCTGTATAGGAAGTTGTTTTTGGTGTAGAACTGCAAAACAATTGGTGACCTTTGGGAGTGTTATGAAAACAATTAGATGGCTCCGAGAATACTGTTAGAATATTGAAGAACCATGAAAGTTCTATCCTCATAATAAATCTTAAAAAATTAGTTTTGTCAGTTTACTAATATTTTTTGGAAAGGGTTAAGGGCGTATTTAGGTATGTATGCTAGTGTGGCTGGCAATATACCTAGCCTTACTTAGCAGCTGAGCTTATATGTTCAACCATGTTTCTCTGTATTTTGATCTCTGGTTTAACTAAATATTGAATTAATTTCAACATCTGTACTGTTATTACTTTCTTTGGCTAGAGTTTTATGCATATGTGACCTACTGGTTTCACTTTTTAGACCACAAGCTGCATATTGTGCCAAAATGTCAATCACACTTGCTGCTCTGTGTGTTTTGTTTTCAGTTCATTTACCACAGAGAAGAAAGGTGCTCATGGTAAAACAGCATCACTACGGGAGAGTATTTCTGTGGACTTCTTGCCAGCTATATTAATAATATTCACATTTTTACCATACTAAATCTTGCTTTACATTTGCATGTTGCATACTTCCTTTTTTAACAAAGTAATACCCTCTAAACACCTCAGTGTTTCTCCTTCAGTGTCTTCTGATCTTCCCAGCACTTCCATGTACCTTGTTCTTTGTCCATTTGTTTGGTTTTGAGCTCACCCAGCCACTGTCCTGTGTCTATTTATTTATGTTAGTGCACTGCAGTAAATTTATTATACTACAAGTTCTCCAAGCCCATGCTGTAATACGGCAAGCTCATTTGGCAGTTATTTGGGCACCAGCAACCTTTGAGAATGGAGATGAAGTGTCACAGGGGTGACCACTCAAATACTTATCTGTAATCAGGAGTATGGTGTGCGTGTGTGTGTGTGTGTGTGTGTGTGTGTGTGTGTGTGTGTGTGTGTGTGTGTGTGTGTGTGTGTGTGTGTGTGTGTGTGTGTGTGTGTGTGTGTGTGTGTGTGTGTAAGCATGCGCTCTTGCATGTGTGCCCATGCGTATATCTATACCTGTATCAACATAAGTGAATGCTATGACCCCTTCATTTCCCTATTTTTAGGTGGAATGTATCATCAATGTAAGTCTTTCATTTTAAAAGGCATCACGGTAGTGCATTCCAACAAACTGCAGGAGGACTCTGTGTTATACAATTGATAACATGGATCCAGCGTGGGGGGGGGGCAAGTGCAGGTGTTTAGTTATTGCTTGTCAGCATTCCTGTCTTACGACCTTTCGGGAGTGAAATTACAGCTTTCAACACAGTCCATTATGCCATTATACACCTAAACACACACACACACACACACACACACACACACACACACACACACACACACACACATACAAACACACACAGAGCTACGCATGTAGATGAGTGTGTGTGTGTGTGTGTGCGTGTGTGTGTGTGTATGTGTGTGTGTGTGTGTGTGTGTGTGGTGTGTATGTGTGTTTGTGCATGTGTGTGCACGTCTGTGTGGGTATGCGTGGGTGGTGTGTATGTGTGTGTTTGGCATTGTGTGTGTGTGTGTGTGTGTGTGTGTGTGTGTGTGTGTGTGTGTTTGTGCATGTGTGTGCACATCTGCGTGTGCATGTGTGTGTGCATCCACATACATGTTGCAAATCCTTCAAACACATCAAAGGCAGAGATGCATACAAAAACATATTATGCAGGTTGATAAACAGAATGACTAAAAGATTCCTTGATTTTTCAAAATAAAGTTTCTCCAACTATATATAATGTTTATAGTAACTTGTTTCTGGCTGGTTTCTTGTCCAGTGCACAGGACGAGCAAATCTTATCCTCTCCAGCAAATACTCTGTTTTAAGGCATCACTGCTGTAGGTCATGTGATGCCTTCCTTTTTTACTCCATGAACAAAATCATTTCCTCAGGTTGCCTCAGGTTAAATCCACCATAAGCCTCAAATGCGCCTTCCAACTTTAGAAACCACAATTCTTCAGGCAGAACCCCTGGTCTTACCTATGAAGAACTTCTGTATGAGGAAACAACTTTCACTCTTCAGCCTTCTAGGCTCCAACCTTATTTGGTTGTTGGTTTTGTTAACTGGGGGTAACTGGGGTTATAGGTGTGATCTTAGGGGGCTATTCTCAGGCTCAGATTAAGTGGCAATCAATTTTTTATTATTCTTAACAAATGCAGTTAGTTTTCTTCTTAGATTGCTGTGAGGGAGTTATGCATAAAAGGCACACTAAATAGGTTCATACATGATTAGTAAGCTAATATCCCCAGTAGGCCTTTTTAAACCTAGCCATGTTTCCAAATTGTATCTGACAATTTTTTTATGTCCTGGGGTTATTTAAAGAGTATATGTAGGCTTGGGCATGGGCATGAGTGGTCAAGTATTTACAGGCTGCCTCTGTCTAGAAGAGACATAGGTGCTACACCAGCATAACTTTCTGATTCCCCATCCACTGGTCAAAGTTACAGTTGACTTGAGTTAGGGAAGGTTTTTGCTTCACATGGATGGGAGGCCTGTTCCAGAGAAGGGGTAGTCTCTGAGACACATATCTGTCCCTCCAACATGTCCTATTTAGGTTGCAGATAATGTTTAGAAACCCTAGATCAAGTAATTCTGCTTCTGTTTGTTTTGTGGATGTGCAAAAGGTCGATTAGAGTGGGATCAAAGGATGTTTTGTTGTCCAGGCATTCAGGACCTCTCAGCAATATGTAATAGACTAATTACAGGGATAGGGCTTTGAAGCAGACAACATAGGACATGTTGTTTACACCCTGTATTCTTTTTGTGAGGAATGTCTGTGGATGGTCTACTTGTTACATATTAAAGCCATATATCCCATTCCACTCACAATAGATGCTCTCTCTCTCTCAGTACAAAGCTGCTGGTTTTGGGTCTAGACAAATGGGTTGTAAGACCGGGACAACCCATTACCATTGCTATTAGCCAGATCTTTGAGTAATTATGTACTGGAAGAGGTGAATGGACAGTGCTTGGTGGCATCATTTTGTACTTCTTACTTATTCAATGATTGTAATGAGGCCAAGATCACATTTATCCTCTGCTTTGGAGTCTATCTATCGTGAGAAAAACTGATTATAAAACATCAGAAAAGTAATTAAAATTAATTTGCTGAATACATAAATGTCACCACTGCTGTTTGTCAAAAAATCGCAGGATACAAAAAACTCCCTTACCAGTCTCAGTAAGAAGCTGAGATCCCTCATAAAATCCTCCAAAGCTAGTTATGAAAATAAAATTGCCAAAGATTCCAAAGACAACCACAAGGCAGTCTATAACTATGTCAAGAATCTAAATGGCAATGCTCAGATCTGCTCTGAGCTACAACAGAATGGCATCAAATATACTGATCCCAAGGATATTGCCAATATCCTGGCAGATCGATTCAGTGCCAACTTCAACCCCCTCTCACCCCCTAAATGGCCCATCTCAATACCAGACGATTGCCAAATTCCAGTAATAGCGGCCACACAGGTAAAAAATGCACTCTCCAAAGCTAAGAATACAGCATCCATGGGACCAGATGACATCCCAGGCTGTGCACTACATGAACTACAAAATGAACTGGCACTTCACCTTAGTGTCATGTTTAATCATACCCTCACCTCAGGCTTCATGCCCACTGAGTGACACACAGCTACAGTTATCCCACTCCACAAGGGGGGATCCACTTTGGATCCCGGGAACTGCCGCCCCATCAGTCTGACAAGCCTGATCTGCAAGGCCACGGAATGTATTATCATGGAACTTATAAACAAAGACATTGGCAACCTTAAAACACTGGACCCCACCCAGTTTGGGTTCATGATGGGCCGATCTTGTCTCCTGAACCTGATTAACTTCTTCAAATCAGTCTCCAGAGCCGTGGACGAGGGTAAGGCAGTCCACACAGCCTATCTGGACCTTGCCAAGGCCTTTGCCACCATTCCCTACTCTGGAATCATAGATAAACATACTAAGCTGGGCATTAATCCCTACGTCACTCGATGGGTTACCAACTGGCTTACTGACAGAACCCACAATGTAAAAGTAGCTGACTCCAAATCCAGCTCCAGACAAGTGACAAGTGGAGTATCTTAGGGTTCAGTCCTGGGACCTCTCTTGTTTGGCATCTACTTCTCTGAAGTACAGGCCAACACTAAGGGGCTCTGGCTAACAAAGTTCGTAGATGACTGCAAACTGGGAGCCATTATTAAATCCCCAAAAGATGTTGATACTCTACAAAAGGGCCTTACAGAAACAGATGCTTGGTGCCAGAGCCATGGGCTCAAGCTCAATGCCAAGAAATGTATAGATATCCCTTTTGGGAAAAAACACGTACCCGTGAATTGCCACATAGGTGGCAGTACACTAAACACCAAAAGTGTGATAAGAGACTTAGGGACATGGGTGGACAGTGGTCTCACCTTCAATAACCACATCACCACAACAGTCAGGAAATCCTTCTATGTGGCACACCTCATCACTAAGGGCTTTTCATCCAGAAAAATGGAGGCCATTGTCCCACTGTACTCATCCCTCATTAGACCCATTATAGAATACAATGCCCCATTTGGTATGTACCTCTCAAGACATCTGCAACAACTGGAAAGGCCGCAGAAATACCTCACTAAAAGAATCACAGGCCTAAAGCAGATGCCTTATGCTGACCACCTTAAAAAACTCTAGCTATACTCTGTCGCATATTGTCTACTCCAAGGTGATCTCTGCTTAACATACAAGGCCATGTCAAACCCAGAGCTGTTGGACATGCTACACTTAAAGAAATCCCAATCCCTCAGAACCACACGCTCCAGGGATCTAAACCTTGTCATTACAATAAACAAAACATTCTGGAAGGATAGGTTCCTGACCCAGTGACTCCCCAGACTCTGGAATAGACTGCCCTAATATGTCAAGCAGAGCACCTCTTTGGCCCTCTTCAAAAGGAACCTTGATGATTGGATGGGAGAAAGGAAATTCACCCCAGGGATCACGTCAGTCACCCTGCTAGACAGGGGTCCAGGAAAGTAAATAGTGTGGGAAGAAATAGCCAGGGAATTGTTATGGCTAGGCTTGTATAGGCCCTAGGGCCAATAGCCTAGTACCAGCCTATGAACCTATGAACCTATAAAGAGTTAGCAACTATTAAATTGAGAATGAGTACATTTATTTCTCTACTCAAATGCTGGACAAAGTTATATTCTTTATTTTTGCAAAACTGTGTTTTATAGTTACTTTAACATGCTGTGTACTGTAAGACAATTTACTGTCTTGTAGTAGACATAGCTATATAAAGTTATTATGTTGATATAGTGTGTTTGTTTGGAGTTAACACTCTTATCTGACCAAGAATCAAACCCAGGAAAACAGAATTAGTACAGATACTTAAAAAGACAAATGATATAGGTCATTTGTCTGTGTTTATTATAATTTAAACTTTAATAAATATAAAAAAAATTCAAAGGAACATGGTCGGTCATTAGTTTAGGTATCTTGCGAGCAGGTAATACATTAAAGGATACAAGGCCTACCTACTTCAAAGCCAAACACTTCCTACCTCTGTTTGGATGTCTCCAGCACTGGTAAATCTTCACCTGGTATAACATGCAGGATGCTCCCCACCTATGATAGGTGAGCGACACTGCTCACAAACCTACCTCTGCTGTATCTGTATACAGAGAAAATACCTTAGTAAAAGCAGGAATTACTATCAGTACTTCAGGACACAATATTTTTTCAGTTCATTAAATGATCTAGCTGCCTCAAGAGGCCATTATACAATAACAAGAGTTTTTCCTTTTGTAGGTTCTGTAAAATGACAGGCAATATTTGATAGGCGCACATGTTCTGTATTATCAGCTAGCCCAAGAATATCCTTCACCTGTCTTTTAGTGGAGGGTCTCTCTTTTTTTAGTTGTTGTTTTACCACCCCTCTTCCTGTAAGGGATCCAGCATATTTGAATTCCACTATGTCCAACTTACTCTTTTCAGAATTCAGTCAAGCCACCTTTTTAAAGATTGTAATGCAGCCTCCACTTTTGTTAAATGAGACTCACAGTCTTATGAATGGATGCCCACATTATCTGGGTATGTGGCAGCATGCTGTGAGTGGGGTTTCAGTATCTTATCTGTCAAACTCTGAAACATGGGTGGACTTCAATGTAGGCCAGATGGCAGTTCTATGTACTAAAATAGACATTCAGGGTTATGAAGGCTGTTTTTTCTTCAGCTGAGACAGTGATATCTGCAATTCCTATTTGTTAAATCTAGCATTGTCAAGTATCTGGCCTTTCATAATTTCTCTATCAACTAAGTATTTACAGGAATTGGAAAGCTATGAAACTTTAAAATTGTATTCAATTCAATGGCGGCGCAGTGGTGCAGCGGTAAAGTTGTCACCTCACAGCAAGAGGTTCTCTCTGGTTTGATTTGGTTTGAAGGTCTCAGACTACCTCCTTACTAACAACCTCCTTTCCAGTACTCAGCATGGTTTCCGACCAAACCATAGCACCACCACTGCCTTACTCTCCTTTACTAACACTATCCTTCAGTTCCAAGTCGGACTTTCCATGTTAACAAATGTTAAATAAAATAAATAAATAATTAAAAAATTCCTAAAATCATTACAGAATATGATACTTCCATCAGATTTAGGAACTAGTGATATTGGGCTGCTTCATTCATGCTGTGATTATTTTATCACTTCTCATTTCATAAACTGTTGATCTTTTTTTAATAATTGTTTCTATGATGTTGATGCTGCATTCTCCCAAGTGTTTAAAAACATTCTTATTATCTGTTGAATAATCTACAAGTTTAAACTCATACCTGTTTTTAGTTTTCCACAGTTTGCAATGAAAAGATGCTTTCTAATGAAATAGCTTATAAGATGGGGTTGCAATGTCTTTGCAATTATCTGCCTTGCACTAATTTTTACTTCAGTGTTTTGTATTAGTTCACCTTCAGTTTATATAGTGACATCTCTTACAGCAGTGGGGTTATTTTTATCTATTATTGAGGAAGGTTTCTAGTAACACCCCAGATCTTTTTACTGTCTTACCACAATTTTTGCTCCTTTTTAAGTATCTGTACTAATTCTGTTTTCCTGGGTTTGATTCTTGGTCAGATACGAGTGTTAACTCCAAACAAACACACACATACACACACACACACACACACACACACACACACACACACACACACACACACACACACACACACACACACACATTCTGTTTCTGAACTGTCATTTCAATCTGTTGCTCTACCTCTTTCTTGTTATGTGATCAGACATACATTGTCCATAACTGCTCCCTCCTCCAACATTTTGACAGTGCTTTAAAATGAGAGATTTGCTTTCCTGTTATGACATCATAAATCGAGTTAGGAGCAACAGCTATACGATACAAATATTTCATTGAAATGTCTAAATTCCTACATGCGTGACAGTATATATTTATCACAGTGAACAGATATCACTAATATTTTTGTTTATTAATCTTACATTTACACACATAAGAGCCCTGCAAAAGGGTAACCATGCTTCTAGCATCCAGTAAAGCTTGAACTTTTTTCCTTTCCAAAAATATAGTATAATTTACTTGCCTAGTTGTTACAAAATAGCATAATGCTGAGTCCATAATCCTAGTTTCAGTTTTTATCACATTATATATGAATAGTTTTCTTTGTAGTGTACAAATCAGTTTTCACACCTATACTCTCATTCTGTTCAGTATTAGTAGAACAGAATATGTCAGTTTGATCCCCCCCCTTCCACATTTGAAACAATATGAGTTACTTGCTATTTTCTTCCACAAGATAATGCACATCAGTTATTGTTTTAGTGATGTTGGAGGAAGTGAGATCGCCTGCCTATAACAATAAAATGGCCATCATATTATAATATATGGACATTTATGTTAATGTCGTGTCGCAGGTATAAATTGTTACTTCAGGGGCAGAAGAGCAGCTGGTAGTAATTCAGGTATATGTATGGCAAATAGGCACACTGTAGTGGGTGGGCTGAAACAGCAGTTCTATACAACTTCCATGAGAAGAGCTCATTGTTCAGCTTGTCAATATTTGCTGAATTTGTAGGTAAATTGTCACCCAGTTCATAGGTTCATAGGTTCATAGGTTTATACTAGGCTATCTGCCCTAAGGCATTTATAAGCCTAGCCCAAATTTTTGTGGCTTACGCCACCCCTTATATGAAAAAATACTGTGCCCATTAGTTTGTTGTGCCTCTGTCCAGCAGTGACACAGAGATGATTCCCGGGGTAAACCTACGATCTCCCATCCACAGGTCTAGATTTCTCTTGAACAGAGTCAGCGAGGTGCTCTGCCTCACATGGACCGGGATTTTATTCCACAGCATAGGGAGTCTCTGAGTGATAAATCTATCCCTCCAGCACGTCCTATTTATAGCCGTGCTAAGGTTTAAGTCGCTTGCTCTAGTGGTTTTGGTGGATTCGGATTTTTGAGGTGGAGCATGTCCATTAATTCGGGTTGGACATGGCCTTGTATGTCAGGCACATGTCACCTCTGAGCAGATGGTATGCGACTGAATAGAGCTGGAGTTTCTTCAATCTGGCAGCATATGACAGATTTTGGAGTCCCTTTATCCTTTTGGTAAGGAACTTTTGGGGTCTCTCCAATTGCTGCAGATGTCGGGTGAGATACATCCCGAATGGGGCATTGTACTCGATCATTGGTCTGATAAGTGAAGAGTACAGGGAACAATGACCTCACTAGATCTGGATGTGAATCCCTTCATGTTCAGGTGGGCAATGTAGAAGGTCTTTCTAACCACTTTAGCAATGTGTGTGTCATAAGAAAGGCCACTGTCAACCTGGGTCCCCAGGTCCCTGATAACCTCTTCTGTGCTTAGTGGATTGCCACCTATATGGTAGCTTGGGGTTACCTTGTTTTTCCCGAAGGGTATGACTATACATTTTTTGGCGTTTAACTTCAGGCCATGGCTCTGGCACCAGCTATCTGTTTCCATGAGTCCCTTCTGAAGGATATCCGTGTCCGATGCACTTTCCACTATGGCGCCCAGTTTGCAGTCGTCTGCAAACTTTGTCAGCCAAAGTCCTCCCATGTTGGCCTGTACTTCTGAGAAGTAGATGCCAAACAATAGGGGCCAAGGACCGAGCCCTGTGGGACACCACTTGTGACCGGCTTGGAGTCTGACACAGCGCCAGCAACTCTAACCCTGTGGGTTCTGTGTTTGCAACCCATCTTGTGACATATGGGTTTACATTTAAGCTGGCAAGTTTTTCTACAATACCCGAGTGGGGTATTGTGTCAGCCTTTGCAAGGTCAAGGTAGGCTGTATGGACTGCCTTTCCCTCATCAATGGCCTTGCTGACTGTTTCAAGAAGTCGACCAAGTTCAAAAGGCATGATCTTCCCTTGACAAAGCCAAACTGGGTCGGGTCCAATGTCTGCAAGTCCCCTATATCTTTGTTTATGAGCTCCATTATGATCCTCTCCATAGCTTTGCAGACTAGACTTGTTAAGCTTATGGGGCGGTAATTACCAGGGTCCGTGAGGCGCCGCCTTTGTGGAGTGGGACCACAGTTGCCACGCCACTCCTTGGGCACGTATCCTGTGGTAAGGCTGAGATTAAACAGCTGCCTTATGTGCGGGTTTAATTCCTCATTTAGCTCATGTAGCACACAGCCGGGGACACCATCCGGTCCCATTGATGCTGTGTTTTTAGCTTTAGTGAGCAGCTTTCACCTGC
Organism: Protopterus annectens; assembly: GCF_019279795.1. Classification (NCBI taxonomy): domain Eukaryota; kingdom Metazoa; phylum Chordata; order Ceratodontiformes; family Protopteridae; genus Protopterus; species Protopterus annectens. The sequence goes on from NC_056742.1 coordinate 506,786,013, forward strand.
GCATTTGTGATGTCCGGGAGGCTACACTCAGCTGGTGTAGTTATCTCTCCTTTAGGGGGGAAAGAGGGGTGAAGTTTGCACTGAACCTGTCTGCCAGTATGTTGGCAATGTCTGTGGGTTCGGTGATTTTTGTATCATTATGGACTAATTCTGAGCATATCTGGGAGTTTCCACCCAGGTTCCTAACATAGCTGAAAAAGGCCTTATGATTGTCCTTTGAATCCATGGCAATTTTTCTCTCAAAATTGGCCTTAGTTGATTTTATGAGTGCTCGTATTTTTTACTAATAATGATCGGGGTGACTTCCCTTTTATGGATTTTGTTCTATCATGTAATAGCTTTCTCCTCTTATTGTAAAGTTTGTTAATGGCTGGGGTCCACCAGACTGGACGTTTGCCCTTTGTGGAAAGAGTCTTGGTTTTATTTGGAATTGCCTGATCCATGCAGTCCTGGAGGTGTTCATAGAAGGCATTTGTAAGGGCTTCCGCTTGGGTTGTGGTTTCCTCTGGCTCAGGGGCCTTGAAGGATACCACACCAGTCTTGAGTAGTGTGAAGTTTGCTTTAGAGAAGTTCTTCACTATGGTCTTTTTTGTTGGGGGGGGGGGGGGGATGTGGATTTCCAGTGAGATTAGTTTATGATCAGATCTCACCAATGAGGGATATACTTCGGTGTGGAGCATTTTGTCCCCATGTTTGTGACAATGAGATCTAGTATATTTTCTCCTCTCGTGGGAACAGTGACTAGCTGTTCCATGGCATTTGAATTTATGAACTCCAGGAACCGTTGGGCTAGAAAGTTAGGGCTTGAGTAATGTTCCCAGTCTATATTCGGGTAGTTGAAGTCACCCAATATGATGGTGTTTGGAGATACATTTATACCCTCCAGTGTCTTCAGGAAGGCTGTGTGGGGTTCCTGGGTTTGAGAGGGTGGCCTGTAGCATGCTACAATTTGTAGAGCAGTTTTGCCTATGGTTAGTTGCACCTGGATGGTTTCCGAGCTTAATGGTATGCCACCAACCTGGAGGTGTGGGTATCCTTTATGAATATGGATACACCCCTCCTTTTGTGGTGTGGTCCGGGTTTTGGGGCGGAGCATGATATGAGGTAAAACCTAATAGTGCCGGGGTGCTCTCAGGAGCCTTGAACCAGATTTCAGTTACAGCACAGACATCGATGTTCTCCATACTGAGAAGGGCCTCGAGTGCGTGCATTTTGAGATTTAGACTTCTGGCATTGAGCAGCATTACCCTCAGTTTCTTCCCATTTTGTTTTCTAGGGTGGTAGGTTTAGAATTTGAGCCTTGCCTAAAAAAGGCACTATGGGGGTGGCAAGAGCCTTTGCCAATATCCGGAATCCCAGGGGTGACAGGTGCAAGCCGTCCCTTGCGAAGCAGCGTGGCTTGTCAAGCATGTCATCCCAGGCAGACAGACACTGGATCCCCTTTGAATGACATCAGACATTAAGCCAATTGTTAAAGCTGATCATCTTGTCTCTATATTGTGGCATCATTCTTGGTGAAGGAAGGATACTGCTCAGGGTTAGGGTCATACCTGCCTGGGCTACATAATCAGAGAGCTCCTCTATGTCTCTTTTCATGTAGTCCAGGGAGGTTCAGGTCGCTCACACCAGCATGGACAATGACTGTGTCATATGTGTACATGTCGTGGAGTGACCCGAGTGCGTGTGTGATGTGGCGGATTTTAGCGGCCGATAGGCAGCTTACTGTGACCCTCTCCTTGTTCAGCCTGGTGAGTGGGACGTCAGTGTGTCTGACTATGGAGTCACCTATGACAAGAATGTTTGGTGTTGTATTTGGCCTTAAGGGCTGTGACTGCTTTGCACACTGCTTTTGTGGTTTATGTGTTGCTTGTGGGGTGTCTTGAGGTAGCAGTTGTTTGGGTGTCTGCTTTGGAGGCCTCTGCTGTTTAGGTAAATTTTTACTCAGAGCCTCCGAGTATGTCTTTGTGTGTTTATGTGTTTGATTCAGTGGAGTGGTAGCATTACGTGAGGCTGGTTTTGTGGTGTGTGTAGTTGCCTTCTCCTCCTGTCTGGTCTTGCCAGTCCTGAGTTGAGAGAGCTCAGCCTCCAGTTTGGCTAAATAGCTGCATCTCTCGCAAGTATTTGTGTTATGTGGGAGGAGGAGAGGGTTGTCTGTGTACATGAGGCAGTTATAACATTGCCTCAAGATTCCCAGATTCACCAGCTGGACTGGAGAGGAGATTGACAACTGACCTTTGGACATGCTAGAATAATATTGGGAAATCCTTAATTGAAAACAAGGGCCAGTGGGGAGTGAGGGTGTAGTGCTTTTAATTTTTAGTGCTGACTTATATAATTGCTTTAGTGAGCAAGTGCCAGGTAACTTGAGTGCAATGTGTTAGAAGTAACTAAATGCAAAAACAACAAACAGTAACTTTTCAGATGGGCATTTGATGAAGCAGTATGGACTATTAGAGTGCAGTTTAGATGTAGGAAAGTTTTCAGGCTGCATGGAATGGCTGAAGCTTTTAATAAGTTTGAGGGTGTTTAAAGGGTGGGAAAGGTTGAGGTGCTTGACAAGGGATAAGTGATCACTGATAGGTCGGCATTTGTTGAGGATGTTGTTGAATGGATTGTATACAGTTTTACACTTGAGAGAAGAGTATGTTTTGTGGACAACACTCATTTTTGTCTATATGAAGAAGTATTTCAGATTATTGAACTGGTAGGTGGCTTGACATGGTCAGAGGTGTGCATAACTTATAATGCTGTATTGATATAGTTGAAGCATTCAAAGATAGATCAGGTAGGAAGGGGGGAAACCAGTGTGTCAGTTGAGGAATGAGAAGAGGGCGTTGTGCCAAATGCATTGGGAGACATTTTGGAAAAGATTATCAAAAGGGATGTACAGTTGTCGTTTTTTAGTTTTTTTTTTTTGGTCTGGTGATCCATTGGAGGTGAGGCATTATGATGCCTTATGATGCAGTACTGAAGAAAGCTTTGAGAAGTATAAGGCTTAGTGACAGCAGATATTCATCTCACTGTTTCTGAATTGGTAAAACATCTGATTTAGTGTACTGATGCAGTCATATAGATGTGATCGAAAAGCAGTGCAGATGGGTTTCCACTGCATATAATATTTATTTAAGATGGTGTCTGTATGGTGTGGCAGTAAACAATTGTCATTTTAGGACACTGTTACGTGCATTAATCAGTGAAGGGTACTGCTGTAAGAACAGGCAGTCTTTGGTTGGGACTTGACCCTAATTTTTAGAATGTAATCTGGTATGGCTTCAGGGATATGTGATGGAATATATATATATATATATATGTGTGTGTATATATATATATATATATATATATATATATATATATATATATATATATATATATATATATAGTTGTGAATGATCTGAAGTTCAGTGTGACAGCTCCAGATGCAGCTGACGTGCATTTAAGAGACAATGACTTGAGAATAATTCTAAAGAAAAGATTGTTATCTTGTATTATAAGAGATTTGTTGTTGTTACAGAATTCCTGCTATGTTGGTTATTTGGTCAACTATTATCCCTAAGTTGGTTTGAAGGGTACTGTTAAGTCATTGGCTATGGAGGCAGCAGGGAAGTTCATTAATGACAGGGTTGTGAGGTTTGCTTTATCCTTAGGTATGATGATTTTGGAGCACTGGGATTTTACTGACAGGGATTCTGTTTGATATCATGCTGATGGTCTACCCTTGAACAAAGTGGGTTTGGATCTTTTTTAATGAACACATGTCACTTTTACTGAAATAAGTAGTGCATGATAACTTAAGTAGGTTAGTTACTTCTGGTAGGAATAATACAGGAAAGAAGATGTGAGAACAGGCTGCCATCTAGGCAGCCTGGTGAGTAGCTGGGAATATATACTTCCCTGGTGAGGCTACTCTTTCCCCCACTTCTTTCCTGGGTTTAAGTGGGCAGCATAAGTGAGTGGTGTTATAATGCTACTCAGGTGGTGTTTGGGCAACTGAGTGAATGAAATCACTTACGCTGCTAAATATTATGATCTGCATTTTACAGGTGAGCAGTAATGAGCATTCCTGAACTGGTTAGTTGTTGCAGGTTAGATGTGTACAACTCACCTGCTAGAACTATTTTTATGTAAAATATGCATCATTAAAGAAATGGTTCATTAGCTAAGTTAATGTGTCTGTTACCAGCTTTATAATTCACAGTGGTTAGAGTGTGGGTAGGACAGAGTAAGAAGATGTGATTGGCCAGGATATGGTATTGGCTAGTAGGGAGGATAGTATAGCAAATATATTTAAGGAAAGGAACTCAGAAAGTTGCATATGTTAAAGTTAGTACTACTTATAATCTCAAGACCACAGCCTACCTTGCCTGGACCTACCTGATACACAGTCCTCTCAGCTGAGACCGGCAACTACATTGCATAAGTTAAAGTACATCCAAACAAGTTAGTAAAGCTGGTTTTACATTGTATTATCTTCTAGCGCTCTCCCACAACTGGCTGCAGCTTGCACATCACCATCCCCACTCCTTACCTATAACTTGTCTGCCTTACATACCCTGCCTTCCTCCCCTCACCACCTGCCTTCTCTGACTGAATTCACTCTGAAATCATCTATCCTGCAGCTCCCACCTCTTATAACTCTATTGTCTCTCTCTATTCTAACCTTCCTTTCCTACTCTACCCCTCTTTTACTGTTGCCCTCCCCTTTTTACCTAGTCTATCATCTTTGCCCAACACAGTCTCCCTACTCCACTGATACTATCTCCCTCCTCCAAAGGAACTCACAGTGCATCTTTCCTGTCTGTCACCCATCTCCTCCTGTTTCACCCTGCTCACTTTTTACAGCTTCACTGATTGTTCTTTTCTTTCATGCTTATCCAGTCTCCCACGGTGTCCATGCTGCTATGTAACTTTACTCTTTACAGTGGCTTCCCCTGCTCGCCCCTATTACTCCTCCAGGGACCTCCTGTGTTTGCCTGCTTTTTACTGTAGTTGTCATACTGTGAACTGCATTGCCATCTTTCTCCCCTCGTACACTCCCCCTAACCATTTGTATTACTGAAATCAATCTTTTCTATGATCCCACTCAAGTTATTATCGGAGCCTACCCAAAACCGCTTGCAGCATTTAAATGTGTCCCACAGCCCCTCAGCTCCTTCTTTTCTCACTATACCCCCTCTAGTGAAATCGTGATGTGTAAGCAGCCATGCTAGCGTGATCATTAATCTTGATTATGTCGTATCCTTGTTTAAGCAATACTTTCCTTTGCTGCTGTCTATGAGTATCAATATCGTATCCAAGCAGTGTTTACCTTTTATTTCTGAAATGCATTACACTTATGTCAGTTACTAATTTGCCCAAGTGAGGTGCGTTTAAAGCCGTGGTGGCTGTCTGGCTTCTAAAATGCATTCAGGACTGGTTTCACTATTACTTAAGAGAGGTGGTCTTAAATTAGCCGCTCATAGAGAATTGGGCACTGGTAATATCATTTGTGACCTACAGGTCCTCTGTTTATTGGAAGTGCATTTTACCTACCTGTGTGCATGCTCGCTCTGTTGCCTGATTACAACAGTTGCAATTATTGCCTGCGAATGTGACTTTAAACTGAAATGACGCCAACACTCTTTACTTGCATAAGTTTATTTACATTCTGAAATGCTATCTTAGACTGTGAATTTAAACAAACACTATGCTAAAATTATATATTGTATGTGTTTAAATGTTAAGTATTTTTTAGACTGCTAATCTAAATGTACGGTTTCCTACCATAGTTTGATCATTAAGGAATAGTCCTGTTTTGTTAAGGGCCACGTGCCTTTAAGAGAACAACTAAGTTGCTCTCCTGTAGGTTTTATTGTTACTGTGTTGCCTATCTACTTGAATCCAGTGGCTATGTTAATATCTGCTTCTGATTTTACAGTTTAATGCCTATTATTTAAAAGCAATGTATTTTGCCTACTTGTCCCTGTAGCTGTCTATATTCTCTTATACTGCACCTGAGGTATTTGTGTTGTTTTACTGTAGAGTTTTATTGAATAATACTTGCTACAGTTATAGAGTTTTACCAGAATTGTTTGTGCTTTACATATTGTGTTGCTGTTTAACATCTCACACTGCCATTGCACAGTTTTCTTTCTCCTTAATCCCTGCAGCTATCCAGACTGTCTGCACACATTGTCTCCATACCTCCCACTCTACCTAACTTGCATCCACACATTTTCAATTATACTTTCAGAGACCGTCCCAAGCAATCCCTATGCTAATCTCCTACTACTCATAACCTCATAGCTCTCACTCGCAAACACTTACTCACCCTCACTTACTGTCTACCCCTTCTATACACATGACCTCTCCTTCTAGCTATATGACACCTCTTGATTTGTCCCCCCTATATTCCTAACCCCCTTATCTTCTCTCTCTTTTTCAGGTTAATACTACTTATAATCTTAGACCCACATCCTACCCTGCCTGGACCTACCTGATATACAGTCCTCTCGACTGAGTCTTGCAACTACAGTGCATAAGTTAAAGTGTGTCCAAACTAAGCTACTAAAGCTGGTTTTACACTGTATTATCTTGTAGCATTCTCCCACAACCGGCTGCAGCTTGCACATCACCATCACAACTCCCTACCTATAACTTGTCTGCCTTACATGCCCTGCATTCCTCCCCTCACCACCTGCCCTCTCCAACTGAATTCACTCTGAAATTATCTATCCTGCAGCTCCCACCTCTTATAACTCAATTGTCTCTCTCTAGGCTAACCTTCCTTTCCTACTCTATCCCTCTTCTACTGTTGCCCTCCCTTTTTCCTAGTCTATCCTCTTTGCCCAGTACAGTCTCCCAACTCCACTGATACTATCTTTCTTCTCCAAAGGACCTCACAGTGCATCTTTCCTGCCCATCACCCATCTCCTCCTGTTTCATCCTACTCACTTTTTACCTTCTTACTGCTTCTCTGATTGTTCTTTTCCTTCATGATTATCCAGTATCTCACAGTGCAGCACTGCTCCATTCACCCTTGTTAATGCTCAGGCTCACTCCACTCACCTACCCTACCCCCGTTCCCACCCACCGCCATTTCAATTACATTTATAGCTACCACTTCTGCTCACACACCCTTCCCCCTCCCCACCCACTTCATTCCAACCTCTCAGACCATTCTTTGCATTCAACCTACTCCTCCCCCAATATTACCTTACTTTATTATCCACCCCACCTCCCTCCAAACCCATTCACCCAAACCAACTCTCAGCTACTACCTCCTCAAGTAACATTACACCTCCCACTCTACATCTCTTACTTCCTTAAATAACATTACATCTCAATCACACTATTTCCCCTACTTATACAAAAAACATAATGCTCTATCTACTTCTATATCAGTCCTCTCTATCCTCACACTATCAACATCCTACCATAGTCCCCCACCCCTATATACCCCAGTCCTACCCTTCCACTCTCACAATCCCTATATGCTGAACCCTTCTCCTTCCTAATAGCACCCTTTTGTTTCTCACATCACTTTACACATCTTTTCAAACCTAAACTCCCTCCTCCTCCCAACAGCTTCCCAAAAGTCAAAATAAACTTCTTCAAAACAATCGGTCTTAGGTTTGCTTTTTCTATCTCTATACTCACCCTTGTCTTGCAGGTAATATACATCCAAATCCTGGACCCTTCACTAACACTTCTCCCACTGTTACTTCTCTAACTTCTTCCTCTACCCACTTCTCCTCACTATCACATACCACCTCATCTGCTAAACACCTCAAATGCCTTGCACTCAGTATTTGCAGTACCCTAAACAAAGTCCCTGAATTACACTCCTGGATATCTGTACACACTCCAGATATCCTATGCATCTCTGAAACATGGCTAAAACCCTACATATCAAACAAAGAAACCCTACCCTCTGGCTATAAGCTGTTCCACCAAGATAAACCAATTACAAAAGGTGGTATGGTAGCTATACTTTAGAACATTTCTCAGTCCATCTGCTACCTTCCTTCCTTCCAGCTTTCACCCTGCCGAAATACTCATAGTCAACTGTAACCTAAACAAACGTAAAAAATAGCCATTGCTGCAATATATATACCTCCTGGCAATAATATCCCTATACTCAAACACTTCCTTACTTGGATTTCACAAAACATCTCTTATGAAACAATTATTTTAGGGGATATTAACATTCACTGGAATACTCTGATCTCAAACTGCCCCAATGATGCCATTAACCTATATGGCTTCTCTCAACTCATCACCTCCCCCACTCACTATAATCAACAATCTAATACTAGCTGCACTCTTGACGGGATACTTACCTCTCACCCCAACCACAGTCATAATGCCTCCATTCTTCCTGACACTGTCAGTGATTATCACCCAATCTCCATCCAACGTCACCTGTCTCAGCATCCCAAACCTCACAAATACAAGGATTGTCAAAATCTATCTAACTTTAACAGTGATTTATTTAACCAAACACTCTCTTTTATAAATTGGTCTTTTCTATTCAACCTCCACCTAGAAGAAGTTGTCCTTCAATTCAGTAGCATCTTCCTTAAAACCCTCAACTCTCTGGCCCCTATCAGAAAGATTTGGGTCAAATCCAACTATCCCTGGAAAAGCAAAGAAACTCTGTCCCTCATGCAAAAAAGAGACAATGCATAGAAAATCTCGAATAATCTCAAAACTGCCTCTAGTCTACAAAACTACAGGGAACTATGAAACATCACAAAAAAATGTCACCCTTGACAAACAATCCTTTTATCTTGACCCACAAAGAAGCCCCCACTCAAATCCCAAAAAATTCTGGAGTACTATCAACACACTCTTACACCCAGGAAATCCATCTCCTCCCAACCCATCACCTAACAGCTCTCCACTTGAAATTGCCACTCTTCTGAACTCCTTCTTCATTAACTCCATAAAAAAACTAATTAAACCAAATACAGATACCTGCCTCAAAACTCTTTTCGCTATCAAGTCTGTCCCCACCTCATTCATCAGATCCCTACTCTATAAACTAAAACCTTTCTCCCCTTCTGCTGACAACGTACCTCCTCTATACCTTAAACTCGCTGCCCCCTCTATTGCCTATCCAGTCTCTATACTTATCAATAGGTAATTTTAGGAACATTCTGTCCGTAATATCTGGAAAAAGTCCTATATTATACCCTTACATAAAGGAGATAATTCCACTGACCCCACCAATTTCAGGCCTATTGCTATTCTATCCCCTCGTTTTAAGATTCTGGAAAAGTATGTACACAAGCAGCTCACCTCATATCTCATCGATGAAGATCTCTTCACCCCAACACAACATGGTTTTCTACCACCTGTAGGAACTCCGACCAGCCAACAAAGACTCAGTTACAAATGCACAAATAATATCACCATATATAATCCACTCAGAGATGCACGAATGAAGCAAACAGCCAACTTTATTTTCTGCACATAGAGTTAAGCGCTTTTCATCCCAATATGTTGTGCGACTTCTTCAGACTAACAAGAACAAATTTCTAAAGGCGTTTAAATAATAAAATTTGGCGCCAAATATCAACTGTAACCTAGCAACAATAAACAAATGATGAACAATTTCGGTTGTTGGTAATAGTGTTTTGACCCATATGACATTTAAAACTTATACATTAAGATACAGATTAAAGAAGCAACTAAAAACAAATCAGTACTTCATAAAACAAAATAAACTATTTAAATAATTCTGTACGGCGCCGTGCAGGATCGCCGTAACATAGCAGCAATAGTCTGACAGCTTCGTTCCATAATAATATTTCAACAAATTAAAATATAAAGGAACATATACATTAAGAATACAAATTATAAAGACCACAAAAAACAAAATTTTACATCATAAAATGGAACATCTAACTCATTCCATACAGTATCATAGATCATGACCGTGGCATAACAGCTATGCTCTAATAACTCTGTTCCATAATAATGTTGCAACGAGGTGGAAAGTATGCAAGCATATATATTTTTTAAACCTGTGTATTGAAAGAGGTGGAATAAATCTAACAGGTATGTAATACATTTTTGTGAGCACAGAAAGACCATAGTATACAAACGCACACAGTCAAAGCAATAGATATTACTATTAATTACGCAAAGGATAATCAGATCAAAATAGCATAATATGATAAAAAACATGTATATACATTAATAAAATGTCTAACAATATTATCATTAAAAAAACTCTACAAATCTGTTAACAGTGTAATGAACACTGAAATGAAACTAACACTGGCAAAAACCAACTATAATTGTTCCCCACATTGCTTAAAATTAAAAAAATAATAAATGAAAAAACCTTGAATCCCAAAAACGCCAAATGTATTACAAGTAATTCATCTACGCAAACTTCTTAATTTTAAAATAGGATAAAGGGAACAAATTTCATTTAAACCTGGTGGGCTACTGGCATTACAACGGATTTGCCAGTATAATTCCAGGACTTTAAGTAAAACTTGCTTGGTCTGGGCCATCTCTCCCATCTGGAACAATTGTATCTATTGCTTTAAATGAAAATGTGTGATTAATATTTTCTGTGATATGTTTAGCTAATGCATTGTCTAACTTGTTTTTCCTAATAGCATATAAATGCTCATAGACACGCTCATGTAATTTCCTGTCGGTTTTGCCAATATAGAAGGCAGGACATAAATTACACTGAGCTAAATAAATCACACCTTTCGATTGGCAATTGAATTTATGTTTTACTTTATATATTACTTCCTTGATGGTGAAAGATTCGCCTGTAACCATGTGTAAACAATGTTTACACATGTTGCATTGAAACATTCCTTTCCTGTGAAAAGATGGTTTTGTATTACTTTGCGTTATCTGTTTAAGATTTCTGCCTCTTTTCAAATAATCTTTGGTTTAGATGGTAATTTATTACTAATATCATTATCAAATTTGATCATATTCCAATTTTTATTTATAATGAAAAGAATGATGTTACTGTCAGTACTAAAAGGAGTGATAAAAGCCAAATTTGTGGAAAATGTATGATTGTTACCTATTTCTACAGTTTGGGGTTGATTCGTTCCAAGAATCGGAAGGTAAAAACCTGACTCTCTTTTATTTGTAACGTCCTTAACAAGTTGGTCTAAGAGTTGTTCGGGGTAACCCCTACTAATAAACATTTCCTTTAATAATTGACATTCATCATGAAAATGGTAAATTCTAGAAATCATATGTGCTGCTCTTCTAACTGTCCTTTGACAACAGATTTCTTTTGATGGATGGGATGGTTACTACTGTAATGCAGGAAAGTGTTGGAGTAAGTTTCTTTTCTGTGGATTTTTGCGTAAAAAACTTTATTGTTATAATCCTTAGATAAATCAACATCCCAATAGGTTATTCTATGTTGACTGAATGTGTACGTGAAGTTTAAAAATTCAGTACTAGAATTCAGAAAAGAAATTAATTCGGTAATCATAATATCTTTACCTTCAATTAAAATGAAGATATTGTCTAAAAATCATGTATAATATTTAATTTTGTTCATGATGTTACTATTCTTGCCTAACACTTCCTGCTCCCAGTATGCCATGACCAAATTGATGAAGCTCCCCCCACATGGGGAGCCCATGGCCACACCTATTTTTTGAAGATAAATTTTACTGTCAAAGGTAAAATAGTTGTAAGATAAGACTATGTCTAACATTTCTTCCACTAATTTGATTTCTGTTTGCGGTGCATTGTGTTTCCGTAAGATGAAACTGACCCATTCAATACAATCCTAATGAGGTATACAGGTGTATAAATCTTTGACATCAGCTGTTAGGAAGTTTAGATTATCATCAAATTCTAAATTATTAATGTTGTGGAGGAAAGTCCAGGAGTCTTTACATAAAGCTTTTTCCATACAAACATATTTTTGAAGGACAGTATTGAATGCTTAAGTGAAGGCGTTGTCCCTAAAGGGTTGAGATCCTGGCAATATCCTACTGGCCTTGTGGATGGATCACCCTTTCATCAAGAACTTATAAAACTGTTTAATAAACATGGTTATGAATTAATCGAAGTTATCAGTAAACATTACCAGATACACTCTACTTCACTTATCCAAGAAGCGACTAGGCTTGATGAAACTATTCAACAACATACACACTTTGGTCGTTACCAGTATGATTATAACAGGATTTTTACCAGTATATATCAATATGTGGATAAAATTAAAGAAGGAAAATTAAAGAAAATAAACAGGGGCAGACAAACATACAGTAGTGGCACTGCATATCCTAAACCTCTCCCCTCCCAAGCAAGATTCAATCCTGCTATGATACATAATCAAGGTGGTAACATTGTTACAGACAAAGGACTCGGTGCTTTAAATACACATGATGTTACTAATTCTAACAACTCTGGTTCAGGTTTACATCAAGATGAACAAATTGATACATCTACCAGTCCTTTGCCTCAAGTAACTTCACCACAACAACAAACAAATTTTCAGATGGATGTCCCCCATTACAACTTGAGAAGGAACAATCATTATTTCAACAAGAACTATTCCAATACACGAGGGAAGAGGGGGAGGTAAGTACAGCCGGACTTGAACATCCCAATATATTGTACAACTTGACTAGAGACTTTAAAATATTAAATTACAGCACTGTCACTGTAGAACCAATTGTTACTGAATTACTTACTCGTGGTTACACTTTTGTTCCTAGTAATAGAGCAGATATGGCACAAACTATTATTGACTTGAAGTTATTTTTAAGAAGATTAAATTTAAAAATTTTTTTACTAGCGAGTATATAGGGGACAACAAGTACATTCATACCACCGATGCATTCTACTTTACTTTTTTTTGAGAAAATTTGTGAAAATGACATAAGAAACATGTTACATGCAAACTTATCTAGAACTAATTACAATGGTGGAAAGACAGGCATTGCAGATATTAAAAGAAACAGGAGTGAAAATTTTACAACCTGACAAAGGTGGAGGGTTAATTATTATGACTCAACAGCAATATATTAGTAAAATGTTACAAACACTTAACAATGTTGCTTATGAGGAAACTTCCAGGAATCAATTACACCAATCATGCAATACTATAAGATCTTTGTTTAATGATTTTTTTATTGAAGGTAGAATTGATATGACAACACTAAATTATCTTACAATGTTGACACCTAGATTACCTATCCTTTTTGGCATCCCAGAAATTCACAAATCACTGGTGGATCCACCTATGAGACCATTGGTTGATGCCAGGAATAGTATAACTTACCCATGTGCCAAGATGATCGATACTGTCCTTCAAAAATATGTTTGTATGGAAAAAGCTAAATGTAAACACTCCTGGACTTTCCTCCACAACATTAATAATTTAGAATTTGATGATAATCTAAGCTTCCTAACAGTTGATGTCAAAGATTTATACACCTGTATACCTCATCAGGATGGTATCGAATGGGTCATTTTCATCTTATGGAAACACAATGCACTGCAAACAGAAATCAAATTAGTGGAAGAAATGTTAGACATAGTCTTATCTTACAACTATCTTACCTTTGACAGTAAAATTTATCTTCAAAAAATAGGTGTGGCCATGGGCTCCCCATGTGGGGGGAGCTTCGCCAATTTGGTCATGGCATACTGGGAGCAGGAAGTGTTAGGCAAGAATAGTAACATCATGAATAAAATTAAATATTATACACAATTTTTAGACGATATTTTCATTTTAATTGAAGGTAAAGATATTATGATTACCGAATTAATTTCTTTTCTGAATTCTAGTACTGAATTTTTAAACTTCATGTACACATTCAATCAACATAGAATAACCTATTTGGGATGTTGATTTATCTAAGGATTATAACAATAAAGTTTTTTATGCAAAAATCCACAGAAAAGAAACTTACTCCAACACTTTCCTGCATTGCAGTAGTAACCATCCCATCCATCAAAAGAAATCTGTTGTCAAAGGACAGTTAGTAAGAGCAGCACGTATGATTTCTAGAACTTACCATTTTCATGATGAATGTCAATTATTAAAGGAAATGTTTATTAGTAGGGGTTACCCCGAACAACTCTTAGACCAACTTGTTAAGGACGTTGCAAATAAAAGAGAGTCAGGTTTTTACCTTCTGATTCTTGGAACGAATCAACCCCAAACTGTAGAAATAGGTAACAATCATACATTTTCCACAAATTTGGCTTTTATCACTCCTTTTAGTTCTGACAGTGACATCATTCTTTTCATTATAAATAAAAAATGGAATATGATCAAATTTGATAATGATATTAGTAATAAATTACCATCTAAACCAAAGATTATTTGGAAAAGAGGCAGAAATCTTAAACAGATAACGCAAAGTAATACAAAACCATCTTTTCACAGGAAAGGAATGTTTCAATGCAACATGTGTAAACATTGTTTACACATGGTTACAGGCGAATCTTTCACCATCAAGGAAGTAATATATAAAGTAAAACATAAATTCAATTGCCAATCGAAAGGTGTGATTTATTTAGCTCAGTGTAATTTATGTCCTACCTTCTTTATTGGCAAAACCGACAGGAACTTACATGAGCGTGTCTATGAGCATTTATATCCTATTAGGAAAAACAAGTTAGACAATGCATTAGCTAAACATATCACAGAAAATATTAATCACACATTTTCATTTAAAGCAATAGATACAATTGTTCCAGATGGGAGAGATGGCCCAGACCAAGTTTTACTTGAAGTCCTGGAATTATACTGGCAAATCCGTTGTAATGCCAGTAGCCCACCAGATTTAAATGAAATTTGTTCCCTTTATCCTATTTTAAAATTAAGAAGTTTGCGTAGATGAATTACTTGTAATACATTTGGCGTTTTTGGGATTCAAGGTTTTTTCATTTATTATTTTTTATTTTTAATCCATGTGGGGAACAATTATAGTTGGTTTTTGCCAGTGTTAGTTTCATTTCAGTGTTCATTACACTGTTAATAGATTTGTAGAGTTTTTTTAATAATAATATTGTTAGACATTTTATTAATGTATATACGTTTTTTATCATATTATGTTATTTTGATCTGATTATCCTTTGCGTAATTAATAGTAATATCTATTGCCTTGACTGTGTGCGTTTGTATACTATGATCTTTCTGTGCTCACAAAAATATATTACAAACCTATTAGATTTATTCCACCTCTTTCAATACACAGGTTTAAAAAATATATATGCTTGCATACTTTCCACCTCGTTGCAACATTATTATGGAACAGAGTTATTAGAGCATAGCTGTTATGCCACGATCACGATCTATGATACTGTATGGAATGAGTTAGATGTTCCATTTTATGATGTATACATTTGTTTTTTGTGGTCTTTATAATTTGTATTGTTAATGTATATGTTCCTTTATATTTTAATTTATTGAAATATTATTATGGAATGAAGCTGCCAGACTATTGCTGCTATGTTACGGCGATCCTGCACGGCGCCGTACAGAATTATTTAAATAGTTTATTTTGTTTTATGAAGTACTGATTTGTTTTTAGTTGGTTCTATAATCTGTATCTTAATGTATAAGTTTTAAATGTCATATGGGTCAAAACTCTATTACCAACAACCGGAACTGTTCATCATTTGTTTATTGTTACTAGGATACAGTGAATATTTGGCACCAAATTTGATTATTTAAACGCCTTTAGAAATTTGTTCTTGTTAATCTGAAGAAGTCCCACAACATAGTGGGACGAAAAGCGCTTAACTCTATGTGCAGAATATAAAGTTGTCTGTTTGCTTCATTCGTGCATCTCTGAGTGGATTATATATGGTGATATTATTTGTGCATTTGCAACTGAGTCTTTGTTGGCTGGTTGGAGTTCCTGCAGCTCACAGTACGTGATTTTACAAGTTTGTGGTTGTTCTTTGTTTACATGGTTTTCTACCACATCATAATGGAAATACAGCATTACTATCCTTCACTCACTCTATCGCAACATCTCTTAATGACAACATACTAGTATTATGCCTCATTCTTGACCTGTCTAAAGCTTTCGACACTGTGTCCCATAACCCCCTTCTCTTCAAACTCTCCTCCTTTAATCTGTCTACCTCTACTCTATCCTGGTTCTCTTCATAATTACCAAATAGAGGTCAATCAGTTAAATGACTATCTGCGACCTCACCTTTTCTCCCCATTCAAACTGGAATGCCCCAAGGCTCCATCCGAGGCCCACTATTATTTAACATCTTTTTTATTAATCTCAACATATCCTCCCCCCTCTCCACAGTTATACAATACACTGGTGACTCCACCCTTATAGCGACCACTGACAGAGTACCCCACCTACTCTCTCTCACCCAAGACACCTTCCACTCAGTTGAATGATGACTCACAACTAATCAACTCCTACTTAACCCCAATAAAACAAAACTACTTATCTTCCTCTCCAAATCTTTCCAACACCTCAAAGCCTCTTTCTCAGTCTCTTCTCTAAACAACACTACAATTAACATTGAGTCTTACAATAAACATCTTGGGGTTTTTATAGATGATGAACTTAAAGATGACATCCACATCAATAACTGTATCAAGAAGACACACCAAAAACTAGGACTGCTCTACAGAAATAAAAAAATTCTTAACCCGAGAATCTAAAGTCTCCCTAGCTCAGGCCTACCTACTTCCTACCCTACTATACACCACCCCAATTTTCACTAACCTCCAAAAATTTTTGTCTCAAACTCGAGCTCACATACAACAAAATTGCTAGATTTGCCACAAATCTCTGACATTACTGCCTCTCCTTACAAAAACTTCACTGGTTAGAATTCCATAATTAGGTCCGTCTGCCTCAGCAGCTCCAGACTCATAGTATCCTCCATAAATCCACAGCCTGTCCATCTCTAGCAACCCTCATCTCTCCTTATCCCCCCAAATGGGAACTTCATAGCTCCAACCAGCACCTCCTTCAAATCACAAAACCAAATAAATCTATAGGAAAACTGTTATATAGCCACTCAGTTTGCACCACTTGGAACCAACTTCCTCTCCATATCAGAACCATCCAAAGCCCTTCTATTTCAAACTTGCTATGAAAGAATATCTGCTTACCTCCTGGAACTGCCTCTGTAAAGAGCCTACATGAACTATGCCCACTCTGCCTCATCCCCTCCCCTTCTTTCTACCATTATCTCTTACAGTTACTTATTCCTTCTTGTATTCTAGATTTTCCTACTCTCTGACCTTCCCATCCCACAATACTCCTATCATTACTTTATATTTCTACCTCTTATTTTTCCCCACCTCTTACATTCTATTAACCTTCCTTCACTTTTCTTTTGTCTTCTGCCTTGACCCCTCATTCTTGCACCTGTATACCTCACTTCACTCACACTTAGGTTAGGAAATTTCCCATCTCAGCTATGATTATGATGATGAATTTGTGTTTGTAAGGCACACAGTCAACTTATATCTATGTTTACATTTTCTTTTGCTTCTAACACTGCATAAAATTAATCTAGTTCTGCTATATGTATCTCCACATGATGGTATGCTTAAATACTTAAATGATTGTATAAAATATTCATTGCTGTAACTGAGCTTTTCTCCTCGGGTTTCTGCTGAAAAAGGGCATCTGCCTAGCCAAACCAACCCGATTAACAAATAGAAAACAAACAGCAAACAAATGTGGCTGTTGAATAACAAGAAATTAACTTATTATTAACAGTTTTCAGAATTCTGCATCATGGTGCATCACTGTGCATCATGGTGCAGCATGTTGCATCATGGTGCATCACTGGGAATCATGGTGCATCACTGTGCATCATGGTGCATTATGTTGCATCATGGGCATCACTGTGCATCATGGTGCATCATGTGGCATCATTGTGCATCATGTTGCATCATGGTGCATCACATTGTATCATGGTGCATTGCAGCATGATGCATCATGTTGCATCATGGTGCATCACATTGTATCAGGATGCATTGCATCATGATGCGTCATGTTGCATCATGGTACATCACTGTGTATCATGGTGCATCATGTTGCATCATGGTGCATCACATTGTATCATGGTGTATCACGATGCATTACGGTGCATCATGTTGCATACATATTTGCATAAGTGCTAACAGGTTTCTAAAAAAATATATTTACTGTTATGAGATCAAAAACAACCTGAAGTCATTTTACTTTTATTTCTATCTCTTGTAAGACTCCCAGTGAAACAAAATACAGAAATATGTCACACTGTAAAAGAAAAGAGAGAATTGACTGATACCACAGAAAAAAATGCTTACTTTAATATCTAGGTACAACAATAATTTTTTGTATTTGAGCAAACTCAGGTGATGTAAAATCATAAGGATTACCAAGACAGGTATAGGTTCATACGTTTATAGGTATGTACTAGGCTACATGCCCGAAAGCATTTATAAGCCTAGCCAGAATGTGTTGGCTTTCGCCGCCCCATTAAATTAGATCCCTGTGCCTCTGTCCAGCAGAGCCATTGAAGTGATCCCTGGGGTAAACTTTTTGTTTCCCATCCACTCATCAAGGTTTCTCTTCAAGAGGGTTAGCGAGAAGCTCTGCCTAATGAAGATTGGAATCTTGTTCCAGAGCATGGGAAGTCTCTGGGACAGGAATCTATCCCTCCAACACGTCCTATTTATTGTTGTGGTGAGGTTTAGATCCCTGGAGCGTGTGGCTCGAGGGGATATGGTTTTCTTTAGGTGGAGCATGTCCATCAATTCTGGGTTGGACATGGCCTTGTATGTCAGGTAGAGATCACCTCTGAGTAGGTGGTATGCAACTGAGTACAGCTGGAGTTTCTTCAGTCGAGCTGCATAGGGCATCTGCTTGAGGCCAGTAATCCTCTTGGTGAGGAACTTCTGTGGTCTTTCCAGTTGTTGCAGGTGTCTTGTAAGGTACATCCCAAATGGGGCATTGTACTCTATGATGAGTCTGATGAATGATGCGTAGAGGGGCCCAATGACCTCTTTTGATCTGGATGCAAACCCTTTTGTGATTAGGTGGGCCACATAGAAGGATTTTCTAACCACTTTGGCAATGTGACTATCAAAGGAGAGGTTACTATCTACTTGGGTCCCCAGATCCCTTAATTACATCTTCTGTATTTAGGGAGCTACCACCTATGTGGTAGTTTGTGGGTACTTTGTTTTTCCAAAAAGGATGACTATGCACTTTTTGGCATTTAGCTTGAGACCATGGTTTTGACACCTGGTATCTGTCTCAGTGAGACCCTTTTGAAGGATGTCTGTGTCAGCCGGAGAGTCAATTATAGCCCCTAGTTTGCAGTCATCTGCGAACGTGATGAGCCATAGTCCTCCTGTGCTTGCCTGTACCTCTAAGAAATATATGCCGAACAAGAGGAGTCCTAGAACTGAGCCCTGGGGAACACCATTTGTAACAGGTTTAGAGTCAGACCTAGCTTCTACAACTCTTACCATGTGGGTTTTGTCCGTGAGCCAGTTGGCAACCCATCTCGTGACATAGGGGTTTATGTTCAGGGTGGTGAGCTTGTCTATAATACCTGAATGGGGAATAGTGTCAAAGGCCTTTGCAAGGACTAGGTAGGCTGTGTGGACCACCTTTCCCTCGTCTATTGCCTTGTTAACCGTCTCAAAGAAGTCCACCAGGTTTAGGAGGCATGATCTGCCCTTAACAAAGCTGAACTGGGTTGGGTCCAGTGTTTGGAGGTTTCCAATGTCTCTGTTAATGAGATTCATGATGATGCGCTCCATAGCTTTACAGACCAAGCTAGTCATGCTTATAGGGTGATAGTTCCCGGGGTCCATTGTGGCTTCACCTTTGTGGAGTGGAATAACCATTGCTGTGCACCACTCTGTGGGCACATAGCCTGTGGAGAGGCTGAGTTTAAACAGTGTGTTTAGGTGAGGGGTTAGTTCATCTTTGAGCTCATGCAGGATGCAGCCTGGGACACCGTCCGGTCCCATTGATGCTGTGTTTTTGGCTTTGGAAAGGGCTGTTTTAACCTGAGTGTCTGTGAATTCAGGGGCACTACATTCTTCTGGTATAGTTATGGGCCCTTTTGGGGGTGAGAGGGGGTGAAGTAGGCACTGAACCTGTCTGCCAGGATGTTGGCTATATCGGTCGGTTCAATGCATTTTGTGCCATTCTGCACTAACTCCGAGCAGATCTGAGAATTGCCACTTAGATTCTTGACATAGCTAAAGAATGCCTTGTGGTTATCTTTGGAGTCCATGGCAATTTTTCTTTCGAAGCTAGCCTTGGATAATTTTATGAGAGAATGTAGTTTCTTGCTGATACTGATCAGGGATGTCTTCCCTTCTTGAGATTTTACTCTTTTCTGTACTAGTTTCCTCCTTCTACTGTATAGCTTGTTTATGGCAGGGTCCACCAGATGAGTTTCCATTTCTTGGAGGAGTGAGTCTTGGTTTGGTTTGGGATAGCATGATCCATGCATTCTTGTAGGTGCCCGTAGAATGCATTAGTAAAGGATTTTGCAGCTTGGACAGCGTTATCCTTTAGCATGGGGGCTTTGAAACTTCCCACCTCAGTCTTAAGTAATTTGAAGTTTGCTTTTGAAAACTTTTTCATGGTGGTTTCTTTGACCGGGGGTGGTGGCAGAATATGGATATCCAGAGTGATTACTTTATGGTCAGATCTAACCAGCAAGGGGTTGACCTCCGGTGTGGAACACCGGTCACCCATGTTGGTGATGACCAGGTCCAATATGTTGTCACCTCTGGTGGGGGTGTTAACCAGTTGATCCAGGGCATTTGAGTTTATAAATTCTAGGAAATGTTGGGCCAGGGAGTTCATACTTGAGTAGTTCTCCCAGTTAATGTTTGGATAATTGAAATCACCCAATATCAGGGTGTTTGGTAGGACCTTTACATTTCCCAGTGTTTCCAGGAATGTGGAGTGGGGTCCTGGGACATGGTGGGTGATCTGTAGCAAGCTATAATTTGAATAGCAGTTTTGCCCATTGTTAGTTTTACATGGATGATCTCTGAAACATTGTGCTGTGCCACTAACCTGGAGGTGTGGGTATCCTTGATGAATATGGATACTCCCCCACCTTTTGTATTTTGATCTGGGTTTTGTGGCCGAAATGTATGGTATGAGTTGAAGCCTGGTAGTGCTGGGGTGCTCTCTGAAGCCTTAAACCAGGTTTCTGTATTGCACTTATATCGATTTTCTCCATACTGAGGAGTACCTCGAGTGCGTGCATTTTGAAGTTTAGACTTCTAGCATTGAGCAGCATTACCCTCAGTTTTTTGTTATTTGTGCTATTTATGGCAGTGGGTTTGTCTTTTGAGCCTTGCCTAAAAAAGGCACTATGGGGGTGGAAAAAGCCATGGCCAGTATTCGAAAGCCTAAGGGTGACAGGTGCAAGCCATCTTTAGCAAAGCAGTGTGGCTTGTCGAGCATGTCATCCCAGGCTGACAGACACTGGATCCCCTTTGAATGACACCAGAAGCTTATCCAATTTTTGAAATTGATAATTTTTTCTCTATACCGTGGTATCATTCTTGGTGAGGGCAGGATGCTACTCAGAGTCAGGGTTATACCGGCCTGGGATACGTGATCAGAGAGCTCTTCCATGTCTCTTTTCATGTAGTCCAGGGAGGTACGTCTCAGATCATTCACACCAACATGGACAATGACAGAGTCATATTTGTACTTGTTCTGGAGTGACCTGAGTGCTTGTGTTATGTGGCAGATCCTGGCACCTGACAGGCAACTAACAGTAACCTTCTCCTTGTTCAGCCTAGTGAGCGGGACGTCAGTGTGCCTGACTATAGAGTCACCTATTACTAGTGTGTTGGGTATGTTATTTTGCCTTAAGGGCTGTGATTGTGTGGCACACTGGTTTTGTGAAGTATGTGTTTCATGATTTGTGTTGGGGGGTGGAGGTTGCTTGGATGTCTGCTTTGGAGGTCTCTGTTGCTTTTGCAAATTTTTATTTAGAGCTTCCGAGTACATTTTTGTGTATTTATGTATGTTTTTTTCCAGTGCTGGTTTCATAGGTCTATGTGAGACTGGTGGTGTGATGAAAGTAATTCCCTTCTCCTCTTGACTGCCTGGTCCATTCTTGGGTTGAGAGAGCTTAGCCTCCAGTTTGGATGTATAATTGCATCTCTTGCATGTATTAGTGTTTGGTGGACGGAGGAGAGGATTGTCTGTGTACATGAGGCAATTGTAATATTGCCTCAAAATGCCCAGATTCACCAGTTGGACTGGAGAGTACACCTGAAACTGCCCTTTGGACATGCCTGGATAGGTACAGTGAACTGTTTTACTGATTGTCTGGTAAGGTCGAATAGACAGCCTTGTCCTTCTGTACAGTATGGGGGGGGGGTCAAGTGCTAAGGTTTATTAGTGCTTGCTATGAGTTTTGGGCAAGTGCAGGGATGAGAAGTGAATGATTTGAGTGCTTAAGTTGAAAGTTTGTCTAGTACCAAGGGAAAAATTGAAGAGTACACTTTGTGGAGCCGGGAATAGTTATACCCTTGCTAACCGGCACTGCCCGGCATGCAAAACCATGCAAATGCGGGTTTTATAACAGGGAAATGAAAGAGATAAAAATTAGCTCAAAATGGCCAATAAACTACTAATTACTGGGCTGAAACCACTCCTCCAGGGACAGATAGGCTGCTCAAAGCTCCCTCTCTCACAGTGAATACAGAAACTTCCTTCTATACAAGTAAGGTATGGGCAAACACAGAAACTTGTAACACAGCCCTGAATTCAGCACTAACCTGAAAACTGGACTAAACTAGCTTAGGAAGGTGGGAAAACAAGTATATATTTTTTTTTTTTTTTTTTCAGAAAATAAAGCAGATACAGTAAAAAAACACTTTAAAAGCACAGAAATGGCTATCACACTTGAGTGTGTATCCTACAACAGTTAAACAGGTAATTTAAACACAAAAACGACTTTGTTAAAGTGGAGGCAGTAAAATAAGTACAATATGTAGCTGAAACAAGCTTTTTAAATCACAGAAACTCTAGAAAATTGGCATTTTATGCAGAATTAGCTAAAGGCAGCAAGATACTGTAGAAAAATGATACTTAAACACTGCAAATTCTCTCTTTTGTCTCTCTGCTGCTGTAGAACTCTGAAGGGCACCAGGCAGGAGCTTGCTGAGCTGTATCATAAGTATCATCCATGAACTCATGGAACTACAATCGAAAGTTTAGTTATAATATAAGGACAACTTCTAAATGATGACATGCCAATAAGTGTCAAATTATATGATTTAGCTTATAAATGTTTAGATCCATATATATTCAATATATTCAATAGCTTTTAAAATAAAATATAAGAAAACATTAATCACTTTTAACTTTAGCTTAATTATTCTTATTGTAGCAAGATATGTTGAAACTGAATTAACTAAGATGATTAATGCACTCACAATGCCGCTGCTGGCTTGAAGTCTAAAATCTGTGTTCCTTAGTAATGGCCGAAATCCTCCAACTGCTATTAACATATTGCATGTTTCAAATAAAAAAAAAGACAAGCTGCCTTCTATTTCAACTGAGACATATTTCTTTTATTTCACTTTTTGCCGGAAATGCAGAATCACTGTTACTAAAGACAAATGTGACAAACGTAATTGATCTTCTGTCACAGACTTAAAATGAAAACGCATATATGTGAGTTCTCACTGCAATTAGTTACCCATGTCTGCATGTGCAGCCTTTAATTTCAGCTGCATTATGAACTCTGAGAGATTACTAATTTTGTAAATAGTTTAGCACAAGTAACATAAACAGATGCCTAATTCCTGAAATGCTATTTTAAATGATGTTATAGTGTTACATTATCACAGGCATTTGGTAACAGGTCAGAGCGCTTGTTTCTGCAGGTCACTTCTAAATCACCATGCCTTCCTTGTACAGTATCGATACCTTCCATACCAACACATGCCGCAGGAGAACTTGTGACCTTAATTTCTCCTGTGTGTGTGCGTGTGCGTGCATGTGTATGTGCGCACGGGAATGTGCATGTGTGTGAGTATGTATGTGCGCGCGTGCGTGCGTGCGTGCGTGCGTGTGTGTGTGTGTGTAATGAATGCAAGTAGAAAGACTCTTTGTTATCTTGCAATACTGAACTGCATTAAGCAGCCAGCCATGGAAAGAATGAATACATGAAATCTGGCCAGTCATTAGAATAAAAGTTTTTTTTTTTGTTTTTGACTAACTAAGAAGACAGTAAAATATTGTGTTGTTGAATTAGTAAATATGCTATGAGTTTTTAAGTACTAACTCAGAAACTGAAAGAAACAATTTTATTTTGTGCAACATCTTTCACATATAAAAGGTGCCACAAAACTCTTTTCACTCCAGAAGGATGCCATTATGGACTACACAGGTCTTACCATTCATTGGTTATCACACATCATGTTCACACATTATTGTGTAACATTTGTATCCCTTGTTGTCAGTTTCTCATCATAACCTTGAGATGCCAGCCAAGATGCAGTGGGCATTATCAAATATTGCAAAAACAGTTTTTGAAATGATAACAAATGCAGGCTTCAAGGTAAGCACATTTTTTGCAGCTTATATCTTTTCTGTTTTGATACAATGATTTCCTTAGTTGGTCTCTGGACCAGTCCACCTACCCAGTTACCAAACAGTAAATAAAATAAATACATACGTACATACATAAACACATAAATATTTCCTTTAATTAATATCACTTAATCATTTTCCATGAGATAAAATTACTGTAGTGTATTTCAAGAAAGTTTGAACTTGCTACCTGAAACATCAAACTACAATTTTATTTATTTATTTATTTATTTTACATTTGTTGACCGGGCTAGTCTAGCTGGATACATGTCCATTTTCAGTAGAGGCCCGGGGAGAAAAGCTCCATAACATACAAAAAAAAAGAAGAAACTTATACCCAATAATAAGCACTTCAAAAGCAATGCTAGTAGGACAGACAAACGAAAAATACATTAGGTGAACAAGTTATAAACAAAGGAATACAACTAGAGATATAAAGCCTTTGGAGTTTTTTTTTTTTTTTTTTTTGTAGTTCAGTGGAGCTGGTGAAGTTAAATTAGTAAGCTAGTAATAAAGTAACGTAGTGAAGAAGTTGGGGTCAAAAGAACAAGTGAGTAACTGGAGGCAATAAAAGTTTCAGTCCGGGTTAATACAAGGACAGAGCCATTGGGATTTAAGGAAGATTTTTAGATGCTTTTTGAAAGTGGGTGTAGAGGTAAGAGTTGTAAGTTTGCTTGGAAGCTTGTTCCAAATAGGTCCAATTGAGTTGGAGAACAAACAGTCCCCAGCTTTGTTGTGGGATTTATGGTAGGCTGCTAGGAGCTTTGTGGCTGAGCACAATGAAGAGAGGTTTTTATGAGGGCTAATAAGAGTGCAGAGTATGGTAGTATTAGAAGGGTGAAAGAAGATTTTGTGGGTGATGCTAAGCTGCTGTAGCAGTAGTTGATTATGTAGCTCCAGCCAACCAAGTTGTTTAAGATTAATGTAATGGTGGGTAAGAAAAGGGGCTCCTGTGGCAAATCTGGCAATGTTGTTGTATGAAGTTGCTAGTTTATTGCGATTAGATTTAGATAGGTTTGTAAAAATAGGTGAGGCATAGAGAAGGGTAGATAGCAGGTGCGTCTGGGCAATGGTAGCTCTCGCTGAAGCAGAGAGGAAGGGTTTCAGCCTTTCTATTGACTGACTTGATGGTTAAGTTAATATGAGAATTGAAGCTCAGTTTATGATCTAATGTGACACCTAGTAGTTTCATAGTAGGCTCAGAGGATATTATTGTTCCATTATTAGATGTTATATTGAAGTCAAGAGCAGAGGATTTCTGTGTAGGTGTAAATAGTAATAATTTAGTTTTTTTGGGATTAAGTAGGAAACAGTGTTGATAGAACCAATTTTCAGCAGCTGTAAAAACATTTTGGGTAGTAGCCTGAAGCTCAGCTGGGGGCGATTCTGAACATATCAATGTTGAGTCGTCTGCATATTGAATGCAGATGGTTTGTGGAAGGGACTTATTTAGATCATTAATAAAGATAGAAAAGAGGTGTGTTCCAAGAATGGAACCTTGTGGGACACCAATTTTGATGGGAAGCAGAGAGGATATGTGATTGTCCCAAAGAACAGCTTGCTGTCTATTTTCTAAGTAGGAATTGAACCACTGGATTGCTTGGGTGTCTAATGCCAGGGATTCAAGGATGTTTAGTAAGAGTTTATGATTAACCATATCAAAGGCCTTAGAGAGGTCTAAAAAGAGGGCTGAGGTCAGCAAGTTGTAATTATGATTTTTATTAATGTGGTCTGTGAATGATAAGAGAGCAGTAGTTGTACTGTAATAAGGTCTAAAACCATGTTGGCAATCAGCTAGAAGATTATTTTGGAGAAGATGGTCAAGCAATTGCCAATGGATGCATCTTTCCATGATTTTAGCTAAAGGAGAAAGTAGGGCTATGGGGCAGAAGTTGGAAAGTTCATTAGTGTTACCCCCCTTATGAAGAGGAATGATATGGGATACTTTCCAGAGGGATGGGATAAAGCCAGCAGTTATGGATCAATTTATTAAAATGGAGACAGGATAGGCAAGTATTCCATCTGCAATCTGTAGATACTCTGATGGGAGGAGGTCAGCTGAGGGAGAACATGGTTTAAGTTTCCTAAGTAGGGTGTGGATGAGATCTGTTGAGACTGGTTGTAATTTGAAAGAGGGGGATTTGTTGTTCAGGGAGTAAGGTTCCTGGGTGGATCTAGGAGACAAGGTTTTGGCTAGGGATGTAACAGTCTCAGAGAAAAAATTGTTGTAAGTGTCATCAATTTGGTTGGGTGTACTCTGAGTGAGGTTGAAAGGAGTGGGAGTTTTAGAATTACCTGGATGTAGTAGTTTGTTGATACCTGACCAGAATTTCTGAGGGTTTTGGTACTGAGTGTTTTGGAATTTCAAGTAATATTTTTTCTTGTCTAGGAGTATTAGTTTCTTGGTTTCATTTCTAAGCTGTTTAAAGGTTTGGTAGTCAGTCGAGTTTTTAGTGCAGCACCATTTGGCCCAAGCTCTATTTCACTGTAACATTTTGTGTTTGGTATCTTTGGTAAGCCAAGGAGCAGGCTTTGCTCTGGTTTTAATTGATTGAGTGGGTGCATGTTGGTTGAGAATTTGAAGGAATTTGTTGTTGAAGTAGGAAGTTGCCTCATCAAGAGATAAGTATTTTAGGGGATACCAATTGCAAGCTTTGAGCTCTATTTGGAAGCTTGTTTGGTTGAAATATTTCTTGTTCCTGGTTGTTCTGATAATTGTATGCTTGGGGATAGGGGTTATTTTTCTGGTAATATACGTGGGTAGGTGGTCGCTGATATCATCAGGTAGTATGCCTGTGGTATAAGCCAGGGGGTTTCTATTGATTAGAATCCAGTCAAGGGTGCTTTGTTTAGAGCTAGATTTATTTATTCTAGTAGAGCCGGTAATGGTTTGATTGAAGCCATAAAGGTTTATGTGTGAAGTTGGTTTTTGGGAAATGCAACAATTCCAATCAATATTAAAGTCTCCTAGGAGAATAGTTTCCTGAGGGAAGGAGGTGGACAGCCAGCTCAGTGTATTTTCAAGGGTATTAGTATTATTGCCTGGGGGGAATGTAACAGCATATTATGTAAATGGATTTATTTTTATTAAGCAGTAGTTTGGTGATTAGGATTTCACTATTACTTGGTGAAGGTGGTTTAGTATCTAGTTGGGTAACCAGTAATTCAGTTTTGTAGAGTATTGCTACACCACCACCCTTTGTGATTAGACGGTCAAGACTAAGGATGTTATAACCTGGTGGGATTATATCATTGTCCTTAGTTTCTGATTTAAGCCAGATTTCAGTTAGGCATAAGATATCAAAGGAATGGAGATCAGGTAGGGCGTGCAGTTGGGTAATTTCATTATTTAGGCTACGAATATTTAGGTGGGCTATATGGAGAGAGTTGGGTGTGGTGATATGATTTAATGATTTAGTTTGTTGACATGGGGGGATATTAGGGATGTAGTTGTTTGGGCCTGGGTTAGGATGAATGTCGCCATAAAGGAGAAGTAGCTGCTGGTGACTATATAAGTATTTGGAGAGTTCTGACCGTGGGCCATTTTCTTCCCCTAAGAGAGGCAACATTTTACTCTCTAGCACCCAAGTTCAAACAGAGGTAAGTACTTTGTTTTAGCCAAATTATGAGACCAGACTGCCCAGTTACATAATGACATAATTCTTAAGAAAATTATTAAGCACAAATAAATAGTGATGCAACGGCAGACTGATTAAAAGTAAAAAATTCAAGCAGTGACTGGATAAAATTCCTTCTTTATTGGAATAAAAGATTGAGTGCTTTCGTCTTTTAAAACTAGGACTTGATCAGAATCAAATCTTCTGGCTGAAAATTTTCTTTTATACAATCAAAAAGTTAATAATTAATTAACTGGGTAAGTAAATCACCCAACCTTAAAGGAACAGTACTCTACAAGTACAAAAGTGTAAAACCCATTGGTTTTGATACGAATGTTAAACCTTTTTCATTAAATAGACAAGAACCAACTATGAAAATCAAGGATATATAGGGAAAGTGTTAATAATATTATAATCTGAACTTTAAATTAAAACTTATTCTCCCACTGAAAACAGGTTGCAGCAAAATGTATTCATTTAACCCAGGACATTTTGAGGCATGCATTCTAAGCTGCCATCTCATTTATTTCACTTCAAGTCTTAATTTTATATTC
Source organism: Protopterus annectens (assembly GCF_019279795.1). Classification (NCBI taxonomy): domain Eukaryota; kingdom Metazoa; phylum Chordata; order Ceratodontiformes; family Protopteridae; genus Protopterus; species Protopterus annectens. Next base: position 506,814,762 of record NC_056742.1, read on the forward strand.
CCTCATCTAGAATGTCCCTTAACTTGCTCTAAAATGGCAAATTTATAGTTTTTATAAGCAGGATATTCTAATAATGCTTATAAAGGGTATTATTCAAATCCTCCTTGCTAATTTGATATTGGTGCTCAGAAATTCTCTTCCAAAGCTTTCTCTCTGCTTTGCCAGTATAGTACACTGAGCAACCCTGACATTTAACAAGGTAGACTACCCTGTTTGAAAGACAGCTCCCTTTTACAAAGCAGACTTTTCAGGCAATATCATTTTCCAACACAAGCCCTTTACCTTCAAGGATATAGGGGCATCGGGTGCTATCTCTGCACTTTTTGGTCCCATTCCTAAAATTCCCAGAATAATTACTAGGTTAAACTACACTTTTCAATTTCACTTTAAGATTTGGGGCTGTTTTAAAAATAAATGATGGATTATTCCATAAAATGTTATGAATGTCTGGGTTGCCTTTTAGTATATTCCAATTATTATTATTAAAAACATTTTTAACCTCTCTGGCTCATGAGCCATATTCAATAACCAAGGCTTTCTCAGACATTCCTGATTCATGCTGATCTCCATGTTTAACTAAATCTACTCTTAAGAGTGGTTTTGTATTTCTTACCTCATTTGGACTCTACTTAACTTAATTCATCTATCAGGTGGGGAGGGTAACCTTTGGAAAGAAACATGTTGGCTACAAGATTAAACTCCTTATCAATATCCTCCACATTTGAAGTCATACTCTTATAACTTGTTCTTTAACAATGCTTTTATTCTGGCTTAATGGATGACTACTAGAAAAGTCCAAGTAGGAGTTGCTGAAAGTTGGCTTCATGACAATCACTGATTTAAAACTCTGATCTGCATGACAAATAAAAGTGTCCAAATAATTAATTATTTTTTCATTAAAATTAAAGTTGAATTTCAAAAACCTGGAAGTGCTGTTTAAATAGCTAACAAAATTATTGATCTCCTTTACAGGTCCCTTCCACAAAAAAAATATCATCGAGATACCTGATGTACAATTTTACATGTTGGTAAAATTCACAATTAAAAAGATTGTTGTATTCTCAATCAGGCAAGACCAAACTTGCATATATGGAAGCACATGAGGCCCCCATGGCCATACCTTTGATCTATTTATAATATTCTCCTTCAAGGAATATGAAGTTGTAATCCAAGACAATTGCCATTAAATCATGAAGCAAATTAATTCTGTCACTAAAGAAATTTGTGTTCCTAGTCAAACTGTCATAAAAGTGGTCCAACCCTTCATCCCTGGGGATGATGTAAAAAGGTCGACCACATCAATGGTTAAAAAATGAATTCTTTACTCCAAAGCTCTTGTTTAAGTCTACCTAAAAAAATCTCAAAAATTAATAATTAGATGGTCGACTGCCTCTAAAGTCAGTTTCAAGCATCTGTCAATTCATACCCCAATGGAGTAGGTCTTGGAACCCCATCTTGTTACTATTAGCCTAAAAGTTTTTTTTTTCAGATTCCTGTGGATTTTAGAAATGCCAAAAATTGTAGTTACAACTGTGTTTTTAACTTTCAGAAATTTGTAGGTATCCTCTGTAATTCTAAAACACAGAAAGTATACTCGACTGACTAAAACACACCAAAAAATCCAAGAAAGTCAGTAGAGGAAACCGCAACCACGCCAACACTGTAGGTGAAATAAATCGCTAAATAGAATTTTTATTAACGTTCACAATATACACTCTTAAACGTTTTCGTCATGCAGTTGCTTGACTTCATCAGATAAAAAACTGGGATTTCAGCTCATCTTATATAGCCTTAATAAATTGATAAAACAATTAATCAATTAGTATTTAAAATTTAAAGTGGTAAACATCCATTTTGAAGAATCCTTAGTTTTTAAAACATATAAAAATTCTTATAACATTGATATACTTTTGTGTTAATAAGAATTAACATATTTTGTGAATTTCATAAAATTGTTGAGGTTTATGTTAAAATATATATAAAAATAATAAATATTAATAAATAATAACAATCAAATGAACACAGATAATCTATTATACTTATATAATGCTGTATTAAATATATATAAAAATTATATTTATATATATATATATATATATATATATATATATATATATATATATAAAAGAAGAAGAAGAATTTGTTACATGGAACTTGATGTAAATAAATGATATCTTGTTATTATATTCTGCCTGCTTTAAGCTTGAGAAGTGGAGCAATAGAAATAGTATCATTTAAACCTGGGGACCTGTTAGCTTCTAATGTTATCTGCCAACAGGTTTCTTTATGTTCTAATTTAATTTCCCAAGGTCCTCCCCTATTGTCCCTGGCCATCATCTCAATAACAAAAAATAAAAATTTAGCAGATGTACATGCCAGAGTGTGGCGGTATAGAGCATTGTTAGAATTGTTCTTGACTATCTCATAATAATGTTCATAGATCCTTCTTTTTAGGGATCTTTCCGTTTTGCCAACATAAAATGCTTGGCATTGTTGGCATGTCGCCAAGTATATAAGTCCCTGGCTGGTGCAATTGGAGTAAGAGGTTGCCCTAATCCATCTGTTTCTGGACATTAAATAAATTTTATCAGTGTTAGAAATAAATCTGCACTGTGTACAGGTTCCACACTTGTAAGTGCCCTTGCACTGATTTGAATATCTATTAATAACAGTATCATGTTCAAAAATATTCTTAATGTTGTACCCTCTTCTGAACACAACATTCACATTTTTGTTCTTGAGCTTATCAAGGTCAGTTATATCCCTAAAATCTGCCCACTCATCATTAATAATCTTCCTAATAATACCAGAATTTGCACTATATTGGGTTACAAAGGCTTTACTATATTGAAAATCATGTTTTGAATGTTCACACTGGCCCGTATTTTTCTCTAAAATACCTGTACCCAAAATGGGCTTAAATTTAGTTGTTCTGCCTTGTAAAACCTCTTGTTTAATATTGTCAATAAACTTGTCAGGGTATCCCCTTTCACGAAACATGTCAAAAAGTTTGACACATTCTAATTTAAATTCATTTTCATCCGAGGTCATTCTTGAAACCCTAACATATTGTCCTTTGACAATGCTAAACTTTTGATGTCTTGGAAGTGAACTGTTATAATGGATGTAACTATTAGAAAAAGTAGGCTTCCTATAAATAGCCGATTTGAAGCCACTATCCAATACTGAAAGTGTTACATCCAAATAGTTGACCTTATTGAAATGCATCTGGTAAGTAAAAGACAAAAAATCTGTTGTATTATTTAAATAGTTTATAAATTCGGAAACCATGTCGGTTGGTCCTGTCCAAAAAATACATATATTGTCTAAAAATCTGGAATAAAAAGTCCAGTTGATCTGATATTTGCTATTCAAGACATATTTCTTCTCCCAGACATTCACTATAATATCAGCATAAGTGGGGGCAAAATTAGCTCACATAGGTACACCAGAAAGCTGTTTAAAATATTCGCCCGAAAAGTACAAAAAAATTATTATTTAGTACTAATTCGGCTAGTTCAAGGGTTAGAAAAATATAATTTTCACTTACATTAACTCTTTCTCTCAAAGCCTCTTCAAGCCACAGTAAACCCTGTTGGTGTGGAATAACAGAAACGAGATCTACAACGTCTATAGCAAGAAATACTAAATTAGGGTAATAAAATTCCGGTGTTATCTTACTCAAAAATTCCCATGAGTCCTTTAACAAATGGGATTCCCTGTCCCAAAGTATTTTGAGTTTTTTGTCAAGTAATTTAGATAAAGATGAAATAATGGAACCCTCTGCTGACACTATGAGTCTCAAGGGGGGATCTTTGATGTCCTTGTGTATTTTAGGTACCCCAAAAATTGCTGGTACTCTAGGGTATTCATTTTCTAAAAAATTATATGTATTGTAATCTATAACATCCTGGTCTAATAGGTCCTTGATAGCAAATTTTATCTTTTTGTATGAAATGTGTATTTCATTTATAGAAGCTGATGTATAACGATTATAATCATGTAAAATAGCATACATTTTGCTGTCATACATGTATTTGTTCATTAGAACGATACCACCCCCTTTGTCTGGTTCCATTATTCTTATTTCAGCATTTTGACCGAGATAAGTTAATAATTCTTGTTCTGCTGCAGTTAAATTATGAGAATATCTATAATTTTTACAACTTGTTCTTAGTTTTGTCTCAATTCTGTTCTCTAAATTTTTTAGTTGAGGGTGTATAGGTGGATTGTATACACCAGTTCTGTATGGAATCGAAGTGTCATGATTTTCACTACTTCCCAACAAATTTTCCAAATTGAGTTTCCTGATGAACATCTTAAGATCCAAAATAACATGGGTAATGTTACTATTTTTGTGTGGAACATACTTGAAACCCTTGGTGAATAAATCAAAAAACGTATTTGTTATAAGAATGTCACCGTAGTTATAAATATGATATCCTGCTCTATTAACTACTGAAAAATTTTCCCCTTGCAATTCTACATTAATAGGCCCTCTACCATCTACCATTTCCGGTATCTGTTTTGGTTCCTGTTGGTTTTGTATCTCCCTCCCTGTTGTTGAGGAGGGCGAGCTGGGGAAAACGGTAATTGTTTTGTTGATTTCTGATTCTTTCTGATCTTCTAGTTAGAACATCCTGTTCTAAATAGTCCCCTTCATGGTTATTATCTACACCCCTCAAAATGGAATTATTGTGGGAAGTATCCTGAGGACAAGGCATATTAATACCATTTTGACCCTTTTCATAAAACTTGAAATGTACCGGTGGGGGTTTAGGATATTGTTGCTCCTCTTGGTACTCTTTGATATCTCAATCAAGTTTTTTATGTTTTCTATGTAATATCTCATCACATTTCTTGTCAACTTGTACCCTTATATCGTAGTACTTTTTCTTCTCCTGTTCAACAGTAAATAACAAATCATTTGTAACAAATTCATTATACTTATCAATATCTTTCTCTAAAACACGCATATCACATTCATTCTTGTTAATAATGGCTTGGACTATGTTAAAGCCACACTGGTCAAATGCTTTTGTAAGTTCCTGATGAAATTCACTACCATCTAAAATGTTATTAGGATATTTAAAAATACGAAGTCCCTTAGGGACTATTTTTTTATGTAAACATTCATGTAGGTATAAATTGTCCAATTGTAAAGTCTTATACCTATAAAGTGAAGTCTGTAAAGCAGTCAATTGTTCAGCGAAGGTACTGTTCTCCACTATATTAGCTCCGCTCCTTCCATCAGGGTTGAAAATAGGTTTAGCCTGTATCCATTCCTGAAACGTAGATGGTTGTTCGTGATGAATGTTAGTCTCTTCTTCGTTAACTACAGGATGATTAGAGCTTAACGCTCTTAGAGTAACCCGAAAATCAGTAAATGATGCACTGGAATCAACTTCCGTATGTCGGGCTGTAACATCCTGGTTAGATTCTCTAGGTGGTAAAGGAACTAGAGTAGATCTCGTTAAGGGATTAGCTGGTGGTTAGGTTTGGGTGCATGGCTCAAAGGCATGAGAAGTTCTATTAATAGCGTTAGTTGGCCAGTAAGCTTCAGAATTTTGCCAAAATCATGAAGCAAATTAATTCTGTCACTAAAGAAATTTGTGTTCCTAGTCAAACTGTCATAAAAGTGGTCCAACCCTTCATCCCTGGGGATGATGTAAAAAGGTCGACCACATCAATGGTTAAAAAATGAATTCTTTACTCCAAAGCTCTTGTTTAAGTCTACCTAAAAAAATCTCAAGAATTAATAATTAGATGGTCGTCTGCCTCAAAAGTCGGTTTCAAGCATCTGTCAATTCATACCCCAATGGAGTAGGTCTTGGAACCCCATCCTGTTACTATTAGCCTAAAAGTTTTTTTTTTCAGATTCCTGTGGATTTTAGAAATGCCAAAAATGGTAGTTACAACTGTGTTTTTAACTTTCAGAAATTTGTAGGTATCCTCTGTAATTCTATGTTTTACCAAATATTCCTCACAAAAAGAATCAAGTCTCTGATAACTTATATTTACTTCATTGATAGATGCTGGACTATATGTGTGTCCATCACTTAATAAATCAAATATAGCTTTGGAATAATCGAATGAATCAAATAAGACAATCCCCCCACCCATATCGAGCTTCATAACACAAACTCACTTGTCATTTTTGAGATGTTCAAAACGTTCCCTACCTTTCCTATTTAAATTAAAATATTTTGGGAGCTTTTTATTCACCCTACCTTGGAAGTCATAAAGATCAGCTACAAAAGCTGTCTCCAGAATGTTAAGAATAGAGTTCAGACGTGGGTTAAAACACTTTTTTTCTTGATTTCTAATTCCTTCCTTCCTGGGTGGCCCCTGATTTACCATTTTCTCTTGTTCTTCCAAATGAATAGCTAAATTAAGTTTCCTAGCAAATAACCTAGTTTCAGTGATAGAATCTACTAAACTGAGACTTTTGGTGGGTACAAATTTTAGCCCTTTTGAAAAAAGAGAAAAGTGTTCTTTACAAACTTGCTTTTTTTATAATTACATATATGGAAACCATGGCAAGTGTAAACTAAACCATTATCTATTTTTATTGGGGGTACCAATTCTTCTTCCCTTGTTTCCAGTTGTGTTTGGCTGGAACCACTCTCCTCCCTTGTTCTGAATCATATTGTCTTGGGTTCTCTCCTGAGTCCCTCCAGATGTTTCAAGGGGGTAAAAAAGATTTTGGTTGAACTACTCCATGCTTACCATAATCTTGGGGTGTGCATGTGTTCAGCCTTTCCTTATCCCAACTCGTGCTCCTAATATTGTGAACCTTGTTTGGGTGTAAAGTCTTAAATGAATAAGCTTGCTTATCAGAATACTGTTTAATATCTCTAGCGAGCTTTTTACTTTTTGATTTGATTCTGATGAAGTCCTAGTTTTAAAGGATGGAAGCACTCAATCTTTTAAGGTTTCCAATAAAGAAGGAAGTTTTACCCAGTGACTGCTTGAAATTCTTTACTTGAAAGTATTAAGAAAGTAACTTACATGCACACTGCTAATTAAAAAAAATAATTTTGAAATTAAAGCTTTCTGTATGACTATGGAAATTATTAATGGATTGCTTCATGACAGAAAATGTGTTGCATACATGCATATGTGTTTGATAAAAATGAATCTCAATAAATATAGATCTAGCAAAACTAGCATGATATCTGTGAAAATAATCCTTGCAAATGTTTAAACTTTCATGCACGTTTCCATCAGTAACATTAATTATACCACTGTGACTGACAGTGTTAACCAGCAGCTGTCACTTCTACCTTCTTGGCTGGGTTGTAAAATAACACCCTTCCTCTTCGCTGGCTGATATCCTAAGACATGTAGTGACATTGTTTTAAATATATTTTCAGTTATCGAAGTCATGAGGAAGCGTTCAGTTTCACATATACATGCTTAAACTCTCTGTACTTTAGGAAGGTTAATCATAAAGCTGATGGCATCCCCATGTGTTTGGATAGTATCATGAATGTGACAACAATAATCACTGCAATCCCGACAAGCTATGTCAGGTGTATAAAATACTGTTTCCCATTTAGCAAGAAACATGCTTTGTGTCTAAATAAAAATATATTATTCTTGTCCAGACTACTTAATTTAAACTATATGAAACATAATAGCGCATGCCAGTGTTATAAAAAGTAATTGCCAGTATGGGCTGAGTGCTTGCTATATACATGATTGTAAACAATGGGCCACAAAAAGCAGTCACTTTTCTCTCCACAGATGTCTACAAGTTTGCTGGTCTGTCTCAAACCCGGGTATGTGGGTTACCCTACCCCCAGGTATGTGGGTTACCCTACCCCCAAGTATGCAGGTCACATTACCCCCAGGTATGTGAGTTACCCTACCACCAAGTATGCTGGTCATGTTACCCCAGGTATGTGGGTCACGTTACCCCAGGTGTGTAGGCCACATTACCCACAGGTAATGTGGGTTACCCTACCCCCGGATATGTGGGTCATGTTGCCCCCAGGTATACAAGTTACCTTACCCCTAGGTATGCAGGTCACGTTACCTCTTGGTATGCGGGTTACCCTACACCCAGGTATACTGGTCACATTATCCCTGGGTATTCAGGGCATGTTACCATGTGGGTCACATTACCCCAGGTATGTGGGTTACCCTACCCCAGGTATGCAGGTCACATTATCCCAGGTATGCAAGTCACATTACCCTGGGTATGCGGGTCATTCTGCATAATGTACTTACTTTTTATTGTCTTGTATCCTGAGGGTGTTCTGTCTTGGTACTTGTCCATTTCCTTTTGCATCTTGAATGTTCTATGTTTCTCCATGAGCAACATGTTTGCTCAGATGTGGTCAGGTCAGAAGTGCATTAGTGAAGACATGTACTCTATCTTTCACATCATTTTGCTAACAGGCAGGAGGCTTCTTGGTGTCTTTGATACAAATGAAGCTATAACCACTTACTATGGAGTAGTGCAGATCACTTTTTTGTCTAACTCTGTGCTGCTCTCATCTGAGGAATTGTCACAGCTCAGAGATGTTTTCTGGATCAAAGCAGCAGATGTCTTAGAGCTGATTATGGGAATTCATCAGAAGTCCTGTGGATACAATTTATCTGTAGCACAAAATACTGTTCCAGCATGAAATTACATCATAGCATCAGTGGTTTGTGGCACTGCAATAGCAATTTTAACATCCATAGTGTTTGGCTCATTTTCTTGTGCATGCATAACTGTTTTACTCAAAAGATATTTAACTTTCTTTCATTGTAGTAACAAGTTCATTTCCAAAAATGCTGGTTAATTATTATCCCTGCTAAGTACCTCTATAAACAATTTAGATAACCATCCTAAAAAATCATGGTAGAATCTGCTAGCGCTTCCTTCTTGAAATGACGTGATATGGCAAACTGGTTTTTGCTGTCTGTGTTTGTCTTGTATTCTAAACTGCAACTTCATTTCAAAGTTATGTAGCCACTTACAAAACCTGCAATTACTGGTCCGGGATTAATGTGATAAATAACCCATAATAAAATGAGCGAATCCTTCATTTTCTAATTTTACTTATTGTTACTTACTTGTTTGCTGGGTGGCCACGGTGGTGCAGCGGTTAGCATTGCCACCTCACAGCAAGAGGTTTTCTGGTTCGATTCTCGGTTGGGGTGCCTTCTGTGTAAAGTCTGCATGTCCTCTCTGTGGTTGCGTGGGTGTGCTCCGGTTTCCTCCCAAAGACATGCAGTAGGTGGACTGGATGCTCTACATTGGCCCTAAGTGTGTGCATGTGTGTGTCTTCTGTGGAAGGTTGGGTGCCAGGCTGGCAACTCGACACCATAAAACTCCACTGCCAATCATGAGCAGACAGATGATCCGCTCTGGCGACCCCTAACTGGGAGAAACCGAAAGAAGAAGTTACTTATTTGTTTGCTATTAATTTGCACTGTAATGAAGGAGAAGAGAACGTTATGTCAGGCAGTTGTTTTCTGCCTACCAGCAGTGGTACAGTTGAACCTTTCAGTATGTACACACACCCTCATAATATAGCCACTCAACGAAAAATTTAGAAATATGCATGACCCTTTAAATGTGGTCCTGTGCACACTATGGAAACGTGTGCATCAATTTCAGCTGTGTACCAGTATAACAAGTTGCATATATATATATATATATATATATATATATATATATATATATATATATATATAGTTATATGCCAATGATTAAGACATTGCATTATAGAATTACAGAGGTTATCTGGCTTCTATATGCTGCACTGTTTGTAAGAAATTATTAAAAAAAATATACTCCAGTGACTACATATAGAATGTTTGGCCACACCCTTGCCCCCTTGCCCTCTGGCATTAGGTTGAAAAATATGCAGGAGTGGCTTGGATGAAGAAAAAAGCTGTGACTGTGGTAAGCTCTATGAATAACTGTAAGTAAAATAAATAAATGTCTTACATAAAAACTGAAGATAAATGATCTTGAAGCTGAAGAAATAATGGCCTTTGAAGTGCCAGTTTAAATTACGGAAGTTGAATGATGTAATCACTGATATAATTCTTTAAGGGGCAACCAGGATGTTTATCACGTTTCTGAAGGAAATGCACAAAACATGGAAATGACCTGAAATGTTCACAAAACTGAAGGAACTGAAGGAGAAGAACAACACATAAATACATTTTGGTCCATTATTCATAGGAAGTAGAGAGTCATTTCTGCTGGTGGGTGGTCCACAATCAGAGCACAAAATTAATGTTTTAATAGTCTTTCAAAAAACAGCAAATAAATTAAACTAAAAGGAAATATACCGCTATATTCCATGCACTGCTACAGAAAAGTCAGTGTACTGGTGACTGTACCTGCCAGCTGTAGTAAAGGAAGAATAAAGTGGAGAGAAGGTAAAAGGCACCATCACGTGTGGTACCGTGGAGAAACATCAAAGAGAAAATAACGCTGGCCAGGGAGTGGTGAGTGACATAATATATAGAACAAAAAGTGGAAGACCAGGATGCAGACATCGATTCAAGTAGTTACACCCCATTGTGGTAAATTATGATAAAATATACAGTTCTAAGTGATAATTTAGGAAATATTTTTGTAAGCATGCCTTATTTTACAAAGCCAGGAAATTAACTGGATTCCTGTCGGGTTCAATTTGTCCTTAGATATTCATCTTCCTAGTCTTCTAATGTCACAAAGTCATTGATGTTTTCTGGGAACATTTGTAGAAAGAGGAGGATGGAAAAAAAGAACTATCCATGATGAATTGATTTGACATAATTTATTATGCATCTGGGCACTCACAGAGGGCACTCTTACTTATTTCTTTTTATGACTTTTCCATCGTAAACTAAATCTTCAGTGGATAAGTATGAATAGGAAAAAAGACCTCCTGTGGCCAGAAGAAGAGACCTATGCCAGTGCCATATTCTTTGTAAATTCTGCCAAGATACTCATTTACAGAACATACAATGGAATCAGTAATGTCTACATATTCATTTCTACAGATAAGATACATTTTACATTGTCCATCACAAGAGTAGCAAGTTATTATATTTTTTTATTAATTTTTATGCAGGTGAGTTCTTGAAAAGAAGAGAAGTAGATCAGGACTGAAGTTTTGTCTCTTGCAAATTTAGCCTCATACTTTTAATTGCATACCCGAAACATTAACAGAATATATCTGGAATCCTTATTTAAGGAAATTCATAATAATAAAAAATATTACTAAAGGCAGCAACATATTATCAGTTTAGATTTTAACACTCATAATATGTTTACTGAATGCAAAATTGGATTATCGTGTAGGATTTAATAGTAATTTTGTCTGCAAAAGTGATATATTTTTCAAGCAATTAAGTATAGAAGAAAACAAAAAAACTTCAAAGGCTGGGCGGAATAAAAACTCAGAGGCTAAACTAGTGTATTTAATGCTTTTGTTCTTTAATGGTAGTAGAACTTCATCAGAAATGTAAGAAAATGCAAGCAGAGCACAATATATGACATTTACACAGTCATATAAACCCAGATCTACCAATCACCTGTTATAATTCAAAAACAATAAGACAGTAGCCTATGAAAAACTAATAAAAGGGACTACGAGGAGTGAAACAATAAGACAGTAGCCTATGAAAAACTAATAAAAGGGACTACGAGGAGTGAAACAATAAGACAGTAGCCTATGAGAAACTAACAAAAGGGACTAGAAGGAGTGAAACAATGCGACAGTAGCCTATGAGAAACTAACAAAAGGGACTAGAAGGAGTGAAACAATGCGACAGTAGCCTATGAGAAACTAACAAAAGGGACTAGAAGGAGTGAAACAATGCGACAGTAGCCTATGAGAAACTAACAAAAGGGACTACGAGGAGTGAAACAATAAGACAGTAGCCTATGAAAAACTAATAAAAGGGACTACGAGGAGTGAAACAATAAGACAGTAGCCTATGAGAAACTAACAAAAGGGACTACGAGGAGTGGTGTAACTTGTAGCATTGTAAGGCACACTTGATATTGTAATTTTCATTGATACCTGGGGCAACTACAGCATTTAAGATTAGCTGCCACCTAAGCTGTTTGAGTTCTAGTAGGGAATCACTGTCCCCATAAAACACATCTAATTCTTCCAGTACATCAACTTTAAAACAAACAAAACCAGTGCATAAAGAGCTATGTTTCCACAGGGCATTGCTGTAATCCTTATGTCATATAGCTGCAATGTGTTGCAGTCTGAAATTTCCTGCAGGTCTTATCAATGTAAAAAACACTACAGTTGTCACAGATGCCTGCATAAACAATGTTGACACTATGACAATCAATATCTGTTAAAGAGAACTGTATAATCACAACGCTTGAATACATAACTGTTTCTTGTGTGAATAAACTTACAAACAACACTCCCTCCACAAGGAAACATTCCTAAAGGTTGATCTGCTATGTTAAAGTCATGAATCAATAGAGGCAGATCATTTTTCTCAAAAAAGCTCCGTAAAGTCTTAGCTATTTTATAAGCAAAACATGGACTTTTTCCTAGGGTGGTACCAACTTCTCAATGGCTAGTAATAATGTCCCAGTTTGTTATTAATAATAGACCTAATGACATGCATATCCCTGCCTATTGGTAAAGGAAAGCTCAGGGAATGGTCACTTTGTGAAGAAATCTTTAACTTGGGTTGAAACCCAAACCTCAGAATAGGTTTGAATTTAATGTAGCGGGCAGCAGCCACTTCAGAGGGAATAGATTCAACCAAAGCTTTAGGGTATTTTCTATGCATGAACAGCATTTGTAGAAAGGTGGACTCGTTCACGTTAAGTGTCATCATCACTGACAATATGAGAAAGTTGAATTAACTGACCATGCATCACATTCTTCTTCATAAAAAAGGGGGTTTAACTACTGTAGTCCAAAAAATTATTCCTGTAAGTTTGTTTTCTAAAAACATTAGGGTGCAAAACATCAGTTTCACAATCATAAGAAATGATGGTATCCAAATAAGAAACAGAAGATCCATAATCTGAAATAATAAACTGGAAAAAAACAATATTGTCTGCTAAAGACTGTACAAATAGGTCCAAATCTTGCTTGGCACCAACCCACACAAAAGTATATCGTCAGTATAACAACAATAAAAATTAATATTTTGGAACCCCGGCAAATGTATGAGTCTCCTGTTCCCATGTCCTTAATGCCAAGTTAGCATACGAAGGGGCCATCTTAGACCCCACTTCCTTTATTTAGAATATTATCTGTTTTGTTGCATTTGGGAATATTATAATTAACAGATTGTTTTTTTTTTCATTTAAGATGTAAAAGCATATTTTTTCAAGTTATGGAGGTACTGTCTGTTGATGAATAAACTGATAAGAAAATCATACATAAAAAGCAAAAGAAGAAAAAAGGTCATAAACAGGTTGGAAATGTAAGCCTGATGACATTTTACAGATCTGTTTGATGAACAACTAAAATGCAAATGGCATGAACAAACATGATAAATATTCAAGAAATAAATGTAGAGAAAACAATTCACAGGAATGTGTCATTAAGATTACTCAGCAGTAAATGCACACTTCTTCTTTTAAAGGGAGACAACTGTTCAGATATATAGTGGTGTGAAACTAGACAATGCGATACAAATGTAATGGCCAAGAGAGATCAAGAACAGTGCTATAGCTGGTAGCCAGAGGACAGTGAGTGGGCACACTCATTTCACAAGAACAGTATCAAAGAAAAGTTGGAAAGGCAAGAAAGACTTTCTTGGCAATTACGGCATTAATACAATTGTCTTTTAACACCAGACTACCAAAAGCTATGAGCTGTCTTCATCCTGTAGATCAGGGTTTGATTTTGGAATGACTCTGAGCAGGTCATTTACTTAGGTAATATTCCCGGGTTATTCCTGAAAAGAATCCTTGGTGCTTGGTGAGTCTATCATAGTTAAGAAATAAGTTAATAAAATTAAATGCATCAGAGTGTTTCAACCACAGTAATGTACAACATTTTACATGAAAGGCACTCTGACAGGGCAAACAAATGTTGATAAATACCCTTCTAGTGGCTGAAAGAAAGGGGAAGATGGAACTATGCACTGTCATCGGCTACCTATGTCTGAGAGAAGGCTACGGAGCTGATTGATGCAGGACATCTACTTACCTGCTACTAATTTTAATATGCTTTCAAGCTTTGAAAGATGTGAGGAGCTCATCAGAAATGTTCTTTTGAGAACAGACGCAGGTGCTCAAGAGATGGTGAAAACAGAGATCTCTCTCTCTCTCTCCGCATAGATAAATGCAGACATGGGATTCTATACTGTATTCTTAAATTATTTGGTTCTATTTCCAAATTAATTTGGTGAGCATTTAAATAAATACATGTTTTGAAATAAAAATTGTCAAGGATAGAAGTGCAAAAATAAGGCTGTGGTTGTGGGTCAGCAATATGCATATAGTCTGGGATTTATATCTATGTGTAAATACCATTTATGTCAGCATGCATAATGTCGAAACAAGTTGATTGACATCACGTACATTAACATGCTACTATGCATGTGCCAAGAATTAATCTCAGCACATGTAAAACTTAAAAAAAAACACAATGAAAGCATATTTTTTGCAGGGGAACAAGCCCCTCTGCAGCCCCTGCTAATTATATATTCTAAATCTGAGAGCACACAATCCCTGGAGAAAGGGGTATTATTCCCTACCTGGGGATTATCAGTTTTGCATGCCTGTTGAACATCTGTTTAGTCAACCAAATTGTGTTGATTAAACAGATTTTGAGCAAAGAACCATTTACCAAAGTTACCAGGACCCATACATTTATATCTATATCTATATATCTTTATATATATATATATATATATATATATATATATATATATATATATATATAGGTCTCCTTCAAAACAGCGAAAGATCAGAACATCGACAGTGTTTTGAAGGAGACCAAAACACCAAAAAGCACGAAATTCAAAATCCTGATGTTACAGGATTTTGATTTAGCACTTTTGGTGTTCCGCTGTGAGTGAGTATGCATGTGTAAGTGTATTTGTGAGGAGTAGTGCTGTGTGTAAGTGTGTGTGTTGTGACTGCGGTGTGTGTGTGTCTGAGGGACTGTAGTGTAT
>NC_056742.1:506834872-506944872 GCF_019279795.1 Protopterus annectens
CTTTACATTGGCTGTGAAGGTACCATGGCACAGACATAATTTGGCAAGAAAACATTTAGGAAAAGAAATACGATCCTTGTGCAGATTAAATAGTTAGGACCACAAAGCTAAATGACCTAATTCTGTAAATATTTCTTAAGGTAGACTGGAGGGAATGTAACGGTTAGGGAAAAGAGTAAAGTGAAACTTGACCAAGGAAATAGCAATTGGTTGTAAAAATGCAGCCATGGAATTCCAGTCATCAATCACCCATAATCCTTTTCCAGTAATTGCGAGCCAGGTGGTACAGAACCTTAAAGAAATAAGGATGAAGGAAATGAATATGAATCCTGAAAGTGCAGTGCAAGGGAACATACAATGTCCATACAGTGTTGGGATTTGTAGTGAAGTTCCAGAGGTTTGTTGGTTTGTGATATAGGTGTGGTAGATAGAAAGTATTTCAAAATCAAGTGGAGAAGAAATGATAGTTCTGTGGTGCACCTGAAATGGCAGAGATGCGATATAGCAGGAAAGATGAAATAAGGCCGCATGGCATGGCTGGAAAGTGGTGATGCCACAGACTTGTAGTTTAGGGAGGAACCCAGAAAGTGCTGCATTAAAGTCATCATTTTATTTTATTTATTTATTTATTTATTTATTTTACATTTGTTGACCGGGAGTGTCCGACTGAGCAAAAGCCATTTTTCAGCAGAGGCTCAGCGGGAAAAGCTCCAATCATGTTGGTGCATGAACAACATAGGGAGGAGTCTCCAGAGTGTGATAGCACAGACTAGTAGTGTGATGTCCCCTCTCTGGGCTAGTAGTCAAGGAGCCTCAATCCTCACCACTGACACTGGAGAGGGGCATTCACTTGGAGCAAAAATAGATACACCTAGTATTTCCAGATGCAGCTGTCTGCATCAAGCACAGTTTCCCTTAAGGGCACACACGGAACATAGCCTGGGGTCTGGGTTTCTCTCTCTGTCTCTCCCCAGATCAACAGTAAGGCTCCCCATTGGCATAGCTGTAGAGTTAAGTCCTCAGCCGAGTGTGGAAGCCACATGCACACACACACACACACACACACACACACACACACACACACACACACACACACACACACACACACACACACACATGTACACACCTGGGAAAGATTTGCACATATTTACTAGCTATGCCCCTTCTGCCCAGACCATAAGGTAGTTACACTGCGACCAGACACCCTAAAACCAGCTACTCTAAGGATCTTGCAAGGGTACCTAATTATACTAAATGAAATTAATATTAATACAAATGGTAATGTTGATCAAACAGCCAGGCTTTCATTAGTGGCCAAAGTGTCACCAATAGATATAAGTTCTCTCAAAGGTTAAAATATTCACTAAAGGACCAGCCACAATGAAAAGTTTAAAAATATTAAAAGATAAATAAAAAAAGAACATGAAAATACTAAATATGTATGCAATAAACACCAGAGTTTCATCACAGAAAGTATTAAAAATAACACAGGTGGATGGGATTACAAAGTTAAAGAAAAACAATACTTAACTAATGTCACTATATTTTCCTGACTGATCTAGAAAATTATTATTCCTTGGTTACTTACTAGAGCAAGGTAAGATGAAGTAAGTGGCATCCTTTTTTGTCAGGTTATAAAAAACAGAATGTTCTGAGACTTCAGTCTCACCTAGTATTAAACATTATGTTTAGTGATAGCTTACAGAATGACATCACATACATCTGGTCATCTGACTTCTGGTTCCCATGTAACCCCCCCCCCCAACCCAATTGCTAGAAACTGCCAGGATTTAGCACCTATGTGTCAATAAGTCAATAATACACACACACACACACACACACACACACACACACACACACACACACACACACACACACACACAGCCTTGCTAAGATCTGCTGCAGCTCCTGGAAGTCACAAAACAATTTCAAACCTTCACCATTCCAGAGTACCAATCAGTTTACCCCAATGACAAATCAGGAAGCTTCCTAGTACCGACTGCTTGTCTCTGGCTGCAATGAGAACTGTAAGATAACATCTTTATGGCCTACCCTCAGTAATTTAATTTCAGAACATTTTCACAGTTTGAGATTAACCTCTTCTCTTCCCATATCCTCTGTTAAAACATATACATTTAAACAGTTACAATAATGCATGCATATTTCTGTTTTTTCTCAGCAGGGCACACTGTTGGTATATTTTTAACACAGGCAGCTTTGCGAATACATTTTTTCAACACAAGCAGCTCTACCAATCAGTTTTATATACAAATGACATACAATTATTTACAAAATTCTATCTAGCTGTGCTGTCATATGTTACACATCTACTGCCCTACTTCTCCTGGCATAACTGGCAATACCTCACATTGTCACAATTAGTATTAGAGGTTAAAGTGAATGATGGAATGAAGACATGATAGCAGCTGACACAAAGAGAGTATATGACCCTTAGTAGATAGTGAAGTAATTATGCAGTAAGAATAATAATTTATTTTTATCTCTGTCTTAACCAGGTAAGCCACTGAACATGTTCCCTTTTCAGTGGCAGGCTGGGACCAATGCCTGGTTAAGTGATGTGATCAGAGTCACACAACAGGGAACTGGGACAGAAGGAATGATTGACTATGGGAAACAACTCTTCAATGGCTTAGTGTCTTAACTGTCTGCACCAAATGACATGGAAGTGGATAAGGAAAGGAGTAGGCAAAGGAAGAAGGGCCTGGACTTAAAACAGGAAGGAAGTAACCTAATTACTGAAGGATGCAAGAAACATAGGCGGGGCTTTGCATGTTAACGAAGACCCTGGATATAAAACAGGAAGGAAGTAACCGAATTACTGAAGGATGCAAGAAACATAGGCGGGGCTTTGCATGTTAATGAAGAACCTGGACATAAGACAGGAAGGAAGTAACCTAATTACTGAAGGATGCAAGAAACATAGGCGGGGCTTTGCATGTTAATGAAGAGCCTGGACATAAAACAGGAAGGAAGTAACCGAATTACTGAAGGATGCAAGAAACATAGGCGGGGCTTTGCATGTTAATGAAGAACCTGGACATAAGACAGGAAGGAAGTAACCTAATTACTGAAAGATGCAAGAAACATAAGCAGGGCTTTGCATGTTAATGAAGAGCCTGGACATAAAACAGGAAGGAAGTAACCGAATTACTGAAGGATGCAAGAAACATAAGCGGGGCTTTGCATGTTAATGAAGAGCCTGGACATAAAACAGGAATGAAGTAACCTAATTACTGAAGGATGCAAGAAACATAGGCGGGCTTTGCATGTTAATGAAGAGCCTGGACATAAAACAGGAAGGAAGCAACCGAATTACTGAAGGATGCAAGAAACATAGGCGGGGCTTTGCATGTTAATGAGAGAAGAGTTATCCAAAAGCTCACAGACTGCTAGCATGAGATGTCTGTATGAAATCACAGAATGGTAGAAAAAAGGCATTAATGACCTTATCGATGTTTTGATTTTGATATTTCTGTATTAAAATGTAGCTGAAGATTATCTGGATAATGATATTCATATACCCTTTGTGGCATGCAGAAAGGCATATTAATGTTACTTACTAAAACATAATAAAATTAATATAAAAACGTCATTCAGCAGTAACATGTGCTTTTAATGTACATTGGAGTTTCTGTGGTGTACCTTTATGGAAAAAAAAGTTATTTTTCTACTAACACAAAACACTAGGAAATCTGCAATCTTTAGCAGTCAAATAAAGTATACTGTGCAAAATAGGTCAACAAAGGCAATTGTTTGGTTTTAGCAACTCCTCCATATATAATCAACTCAAAATAATTTGTAAGGCATATAAAAGATTGCAAAATGTAATAAAGTCATGCAAAAGCTTGAGAATGCTGGTATCCCAGAATCATGAGGCAGTTCTATAAGATTTAATGTGTAAGGATTTGGTGAATCTAAATCATATTTCCTTTGAAGAAGCAGCCAGTTCCATTATGTCACAGAATTTCTTTGTACATTTTAATCTATATAGGCTTCTTCTTTTACAGTCATAGTTACATTTTTCAAAAACTTCAAAAGAGACTCTTTCAGCAGCACTACAATTTAAAAAAATATATACCCAGAAGGTGTGACTGTTTCAGTTTTTGCTGAATTTCCTAGGAAAAATAAATAAATCTGGATCTTCAAATGTAAATGACCTCCTGCCAGGATTTCTGAGGACATCAGCTCTTCCTATCACTTGATGTGTCACAGACCTTAGTAAACATTGGGTCTATATTATAAGACCGAAAGTGCATATGTGCAACTACATAAACGTCGACACATAATACATAAAACCTAAAAATAGCAAACGGCCACATAAGTGAATTATTTCCTATGGAAAAAACTTATGAGGCCCTTCGCTAAAAAAAAAATAATTTAACACCATAAACAGGTGGGGGGCTTCACCCCCCACACATGCCCTAACATGGGGGGTCTGCCCCCATATCCCCCCTAACTAAATATACCAACTCCGAGATCGCACTATAGGGAAGGAAAGGGCAACTCTGTGAAGTTGGCTAACTATCTCCTTGCCCTATGGCATATTCATTGAATTGTTTAAATGCGATTTGATGAATATGTGTCGCTGTTTCCGTATTCACTCAGAAGCATTTTTGTGCTTCTAATATAGACCCTAAAGATCTGTCAGGTAAGGAAAGGTTTCTCCTTTGCCGCAATATCTTGGTCCTCTTGAAAGTGACTGACACTGACACTACTCTAAAGTACAGCCACAACACAGCCCTTCTTTCATCTATAGATATTAATGGAGAATCAGTTTCCCTGTGTTTGAGTGACAGAACCATCAATGACTTACAATTATCAATTTTTAGGATCAGGATCTCTGCCCCTCAACCTTATCTCAGGAAATACCCTGAAATGTAACTCCCCTTACTATCACTAGGGAACAGGTACTGAGTGCTTTCTCTAAGGCCTAGCACTGCATCAAGTTGGTCCAGACAATATCCCTGGATGCCTTCTAAACAGAATGAAACACAACCTATTAGGCCCTCTGGAATTACTATTTAACTGTAGCCTCCAAACAGGCTTCATGTCTCATGAATAAAAAACAACAACAGTAATTCCTCTGTACAAAGGTAGGCCATCTACAGACCCTGGAAACTACAGATCCATAAGTCTCAAAAGTCTCACTTGCAAAGCCATGGAGAGACTTATCATGGAAATGATTAATAATGACAGAAGAAACCTCCAGACACTTCTCAACCTGGTGGATTTCTTTGAGAATGTCACCAAAGCAATGGATAAATGCAAAACACTTCTCACTGCCTACCTTGACCTGGCCAAGGCATTTGAGACAATACCCCACTCAGGTATTGTTGACAAACTCAACATGTTAGGTTTGAACCCTTATGCCACCAAGTGGATAGCCAGATGGATCATAGACAGGACCCATGACGTTAAAACTGGGGAGTCCATGTCTACAAAGAGGTTAGTCACAAGTGGAATTCCTCAGGGATTGGTCCTGGGACCTCTCCTTTTTCGCATTTACTTATCTGAAATTAAAGCCATCATCAATGGCCTCTGTATGACTAAATTTGCAGATCATTGTAAAGTAGGAACAGTCATAGAATCCCCCACTGATGCAAATGTTGTCCAGGAAGGAATGACGCCAACAAATAACTGGTTTTAGTGCCATGGACTAAAACTAAATGCCAGGAAATGCACAATAGTATCCTTTGGGAAGTCATCCATTTCTGGTAACTATCATATTGACAACACACCCCTTAGAGATGACCCAGTAGTTAGGGACTTAGGGACACACATAGATAGTAATCTAGCCTTTGATTATCACATGTCTACAGTAGTGAGAAAATCATTCTGTGTTGCACAACCTACAAACAAGGTCATGGCATCTAGGTCCAAGGAAGTCACTGTTCCACTGTATTCGGCATTCATCAGACCTATCATTGCGTACAATGCCCCCTTTGGTATATACCTAACCAGGCATATCCGACAACTGGAATGTCCACAGGGGTTCCTCACTAAAAGAATACAAGTAAGTAATATGTCCTATGCAGACTGCCTCAAGGCCCTATCCCTGCATTCTTTCTCCTACAGGCTTTTGAATGGATCTATGTCTGGAATACAGGGCATTGTCAGACCCCACTCTGATGAACCTCCTGCATATCCACCAAACATACAGTACCAGAATTACCCATTCTAAAGACTTAAACCTTGCCTGTGATATAAATAGGACCTGCTGACGAGATAGGTATGTATCCTAGAGACTGCCACATCTATGAAACAGGCTCCCCATCCATGTGAAGCAGATTTTCTCCCTAACCCAATTCAATTGCAACTTGGACAGTTGGATGGGAAACCTGAAATTCATCCCTGGTTTGCCACCTATGTCTCTAATGCAAACAGGTAACCTGTAAATGATTCAACTCCCAGGCCCATGCTTACACTTATCTAGGGTATCGGAACTCATCAGAGATTTGGGATGCATGGCTAGGCTTAAAAAGGCCCTTGTGGTCGTTAGCCTAGTAAACACCTATGAACAGTAATCTCACCTTTGACCCTCACATGTCCACAGTAGTGAGAAAATCATTTTATGTTGTACAATT
The DNA here is from genome assembly GCF_019279795.1 of Protopterus annectens. Lineage (NCBI taxonomy): Eukaryota > Metazoa > Chordata > Ceratodontiformes > Protopteridae > Protopterus > Protopterus annectens. Next base: position 506,841,478 of record NC_056742.1, read on the forward strand.
TATAGAAAATGTATGGCATCTAGGTTGAAGGAATAATTTTTCTACTGTCTTCATCTTTCATCAGACCTATCATTGAGTACAATGCCCCCCTTGGTATGTACCTAACAAGGCTCATCCAGCAATTGGAACAGCCATAGAGGTTCCTCACTAAAAAATACAAGAGGTAAGTAACATGTCCTATGCAGACTGCCTCAAGGCCCTATCCCTGCATTCTGTCTCCTACCGGCTGTTGAGGGGGGATTTATGCTTGCCATACAAAGCATTGTCAGACCCCACCCTGATGGACTTCCTGCATATCCACAAAACAAACAACACCAACATTATCCATTCTAAAGACTTAAACCTTGCCTTGTGATATAAATAAGACCTACTAAAGAGACAGGTATGTATCCCAGAAACTATTCCCTCTCTGGAACAGAATGAACACCCATTTGAAGCAGAGTTCCGCCCTAACCAAATTCAAGTGTAACTTGGAAAATTGGGTGGAGAACAAGGAATTCATCCCTGGTTTAGCACCACTGTCTCTAATGGACACTGGTAACCCACAAATGGTTCTTCTCCCAGGTCCATGCTTATAAATGTTTCATCTCCACATGTATCAAAGATATGACAACTTGTCAGAGATTTAGGATGCATGGCTAGGCTTAAAAATTCCCTTGTGTTTGCTAGCCTAGTAAACACCTATGGACCTATTTGTATACCGTACATTATTTTGCTATATTATGATGTAACATAGGCTGAGTATGTAATTAGCTATTGTTTGATCAGTGCCCTATATATTAAACAAATTAAATAAATAAATATACAGGAAAATTCTTTTTTATACAAACCCATAGTGCAGACAAAACCATAGTCTCTGTATTCTCCCATTATGAATATTAACAGCAGAACCAGATTAGCCTATGGATGTGAAAGTTTTTTCTTTTCTGTTTAAAAATATGTATGTATGTATTTATTGGTGGGGGACGATTCTTTTTTCTTTCATAGTTTTCAATTTTTCTACTTTGCAGTCATTCTAATAAAGTAATTAATTGTAATAATATTTAGTATTGGTCTTTATTACTATCATTATACTATAACAATAACCCTTTGAGAGAAATGTTGGAACCTGATGTGATTTCTCTTATCTTAGTGACATGCACAGTGCATTCAGTAAGTAGAAAATTCTAGTATTTGTTGCCATTTCTGGCATGAAAATGTTCTTCATATTCAAGACTGTAATTTGATTGAAAAGCAGTATAAATTTGAGCCAAGAATGCACAAATTAATCGTACTGCTTTCAAGAAATGTCAAGAACCCTACAACCTGGGATTCAATAAACTCCATGTAGGCCTCACGCAAAGCCTGCTCCGAGTTTACATGTGTCTGTGGTGATGTGCGGTGAGCAGCAGCGCTAAATGCATATTCATGCTGAGCACCATGTTTAAACATAAAGAAATGTGGTTTTGTGGCTGGCAACAGTGTTAGCAGGTAGGAAAGGATACCATGTAAAGTAACACAGATAGCAATCCTGTTTACAGCAGACCACAGTCGGTTTTTGTGTTTGCATGGAATGCCACAATGATGACCAGGGATTAACATATATAGGTTGATATAGCTTTCAGTGTTTTACTGCAATAAACTGGTCAAAAACTGGACAAACCCCAACCTAACAGGGGACAATGACCCAGAAACAGGGACAGATTCTACATATTTGTACGTTAGAAATGTGCTAGAATAACAAGAGGTTGGTGTTAAGATACATTTTGTGAAGGATTGGAAGTATGAACCTCAAATGTATGTAATTATTTAGTGACATCGGTCCTGAGATCATCCCAGTGATAGGGCAGAAAACCAGAAATTTTATAAGGAACACATTTATTTATTTATTTTATTTATTTACATTTGTTGGCTGGGAGTGTCTGACTGGGCGTAGGTCCACTTTCAGTGAAGACCCGGGGAGAAAAGCTCCACAGCTGAAATATACAGACAGTAGTTACATTGGTTCATAGGTTCATAGGTTCATACTAGGCTATCTGCCCTGGGGCATTCATAAGCCTAGCCCAATTGTGTTTGGCTTACGCCACCCCTTGATTTGAGTATACTGTGCCCTTTTTAAAGTTTAGTTTACTGTGCCTGTGTCTAATAGTGACATGGAAGTAATCCCCGGGACAAACCTACAATCCCCCATCCACTCATCAAGATTCTTCTTGAAGAGAGTCAGTGAGGTGCTCTGCCTAACATGAATTGGAATTCTATTCCAGAGCGAAGGGAGCCTCTGGGTTATGAATCTGTTCCTCCAGCATGTTCTATTTATTTCTGTGCTGAGGTTCAAGTCCCTCGAGCACGTGGCTCTAAGGGATTTAGATTTACTGAGGTGGAGCATGTCCATTAATTCTGGGTTGGACATAGCTTTATATGTCAGGCATAGATCTCCTCGAAGTAGGCGGTATGCAACTGAGTAGAGCTGGAGTTTTTTTAACCGAGCAGCATATGGTATCTGTTTGAGTCCCTTGATCCTCCTGGTGAGGTACTTTTGGGGTCTTTCTAATTGCTGCAGGTGTCGGGTAAGGTACATCCCAAAGGGGGCATTGTATTCTATGATGGGCCTGATGAGGGATGAATAAAGGGGCACAATTACCTCTCTTGATCTAGATGTGAATCCTTTCATGATGAGGTGGGCTATGTAGAAGGTCTTTCTAACCACTATGGCAATGTGGTTGTCAAAGGAGAGATTGCTATCAACTTGGGTCCCCAGATCCCTAATTACTTTCTCTGTACTTAATGGGTTACCACCTATGTGGTAATTTGTGGGCACATTGTTTTTGCCAAAGGGTATGACTATACACTTTCTGGCATTTAGCTTTAGACCATGGCTCTGGCACCAGTTATCCGTCTCTGCGAGACCTTTTTGAAGGATGTTTGTGTCAGCTGGAGAGTTGATTATGGCACCCAGTTTGCAGTCATCTGCGAACTTGGTGAGCCATAGTCCTCCCACGTTGGCCTGTACCTCAGAAAAGTAAATACCGAACAAGAGATGTCCCAGGACAGAACCTTGTGGGATGCCACTTGTGACCGGTTTCGAGTCTGACATGGCTCCAGCAACTCTGACTCTGTGGGTTCTGTGTTTGAGCCAGTTTGCGACCCATCTTGTGACATAGGGGTTTATATTTAGGCTGAATAGCTTATCTATGATGCCCGAGTGGGGTATTGTGTCAAATGCTTTTGCGAGGTCCAGATAGGCTGTGTGGACTACCTTCCCTTCATCTATGGCCTTGGTGAATGTTTCGAAGAAGTCGACCAGGTTCAAAAGGCAGGATCTGCCCTTGACGAAGCCAAATTGGGTAGGATCTAGTGTCTGTAGGTCCCCAATATCTTTGTTTATGAGTTCCATGATGATCCTCTTCATAGCCTTGCAGACTAGGCTAGTCAGGCTTATGGCGCAATAGTTTCCAGGGTCTGTAGAGGCGCCACCTTTGTGGAGTGGGACCACTGTTGCTGTAAGCCATTCTTTGGGCACATATCCTGTAGTGAGGCTGAAATTGTACAGCAGTTTTACTTGAGGGATTAGTTCTTCTTGGAGTTCATGTAGGACGCAACCCAGGACACCATCTGGTCCCATGGAAGCAGTGTTTTTTGCTTTGGAGAGGGCGGCCTTCACCTGAGCATCAGAGATGTTTGGGAGGCTGCACTCTGCCGGGATAGATACTTGCTCTTTTGGGGGGGAGGGAGTAGAGAAGTTTGCACTGAACCTGTCTGCCAGGATATTGGCGATGTCTGTGGGTTCAGTGTATTTTTTGTCGTTTAGAATCAACTCAGAACAAGTCTGGGAGTTGCATCCCAGGTTCCTAACATAACTGAAAAAAGCCTTATGATTGTCTTTATTGTCCTGTGCAATTTTTCTCTCGAAGCTGGCCTTGGAGGATTTTATGAGGGATCGTAATTTTTTGCTAGTACTGATCAGAGATGCCTTCCCTTTTAGGGGTTTTGCTCTATAATGTAGTAGCTTCCTCCTTCTGTTGTACAGTTTATTTATGGCTGGGGTCCACCAGACTGGACGCCTGCCTTTGGATGATTGGGTCTTGATTTTGTTTGGGATATCATGATCCATGCATTCCTGGAGATGTCCATAGAATGCGTTTATATAGGATTCTGCAGTTTGGGCCATAGTTTCCACTGGCCCTGGGGCCTTGAAGGATTCCACTTCAGTTTTGAGAAGTGTGAAGTTCGCTTTTGAGAAGTTTTTCACTGTGGTTTTCTGGGCTGGGGTTGGGGTCGGGATGTGGGTATCCAGTGAAATTAATTTATGGTCTGATCTTACCAATGAGGGATATACTTCTGGTATGGAGCATAGAGTCCCCATGTTGGTAATGATCAGGTCTAGTATGTTTTCCCCTCTTGTGGGAGTGGTGACTAGTTGTTCCATAGCATTTGAGTTTATAAATTCCAGGAACCTTTGGGCTAAGGTGCTGGGGCTTGAGTAATGCTCCCAGTCTATGTTTGGATAGTTGAAGTCACCCAATATAATGGTGTTCGGAGAGATCTTCATGTTCTCCAATGTTTTCAGGAAAGCCGAGTGGGATTGCTGACTTTGAGTGGGAGGTCTGTAGGATGCTATAAACTGCATAGCAGTCTTGACCACTGTCAGTTGCACATGGATGGTCTCCGATACTTCGTGCAATGCCACTAACCTGGAGGTGTGGATATCCTTGATAAATATGGAAACTCCCCCTCCTTTTGTGGTTCGGTCCGGGTTTTGGAGCCAAAAAGCATGATATGAGGTATAACCTGGTAGTGCTGGGGTGCTCTCTGGAGCCTTGAACCAGGTTTCTGTCACTGAACAGATATCAATGTTCTCCATACTGAGGAGAGCTTCGAGTGCATGCATCTTGAGGTTAAGACTTCTGGCGTTTAGCAGCATTACCCTTAGTTTCTTGTTCCTTGTGCTGTCTATGGAGGTGGGTTTGACTTTTGAGCCTTGCCTAAAAAAGGCACTATGGGGGTGGCAAGAGCTTTTGCCAATATCCAAAAGCCCAGGGGTGACAGGTGCAAGCCGTTCCTAGCGAAGCAATGTGGCTTGTCGAGCATGTCATCCCAGGCTGACAGACACTGGATCCCCTTTGAATGACACCAAAATTTTAGCCAATTGTTAAAATCGATCATTTTGTCTTTATATTGTGGCATCATTCTAGGTGAGGGTAAGATGCTGCTCAAGGTTAGGGTCATACCGGCCTGGGCTACATGATCAGAGAGCTCCTCTATGTCTCTTTTCATGTAGTCAGGGGAGGTACGTCTCAGGTCATTCATGCCAGCATGTACAATGACTGAGTCATATTTGTGTTTGCTTTGGAGTGACCTGAGTGCTTGCGTCATGTGGCGGATCCTAGCGCCCGACAGGCAGCTCACTGTGACCTTCTCTTTATTCAGCCTGGTGAGTGGGACGTCAGTGTGTCTGACAATAGAGTCACCTATTACAAGAGTATCAGGTGTGTTATTCAGCCTTAAGGGCTGTGACTGCTTGGCACACTGACTTTGTGTGCTGTGTGTTGTACGTGTTTTGTTTTGGGGTAGCATTTGCTTGGATGTCTGCTTTGGATCTACATAGCGATTAACATAGCGATTAACAATTTGATTAACATAGAAATTAATTACAAACATAGTTACAGATGAAGAACATAGTGCATCAGTAGACAACTAGAATCTTTATCTGTGAAGTACGTAACAGACATTAATAGTTGTTGCAATAAGAAGTTCCTGCTGTATAATAAGTAGTAGGCTTATGAGCATCTGAGCTTGCTATAATCAAGGTAGTTAGTAAGGTGTAAAGAAAGGTAGTGGTTGGATGGAGTGGGTGATATTAGAGTGGGAGTTGCAAGGTCATAGCCAGCATGTTTTTAGGTGCACTTTTAGTAAAGTTTTGAAGTAGCTGCATGATGGTACGGAGGTAATTGTGGGTGGGAGGGAGTTCCCTAAAAACATAGAAAAACATAAAAAGACATATGGCAAAAGTCTGGACATAATGCAAAAATCTGGACAGTTGAGACGTATGATTATTGTCAAAAGACAGTACAGGACAGTGAATACAGTGCAGAGTATTGTGAAATCCCATTCCTGGCATTCTGCCCTGATGTTGTGCAAATGATCTGTTAGGGTACATGGACTGCCAAGTAAAATAAACACTCAGGCAAAGTGTATGTATTCAATAGGGACACACAGATGAATTGTAGAAATGAACACAGGGAAAGAGGACAGGTGAAACAACTTAATGTACAGCAGATGAGGGCATGTCAATGGAAGATGGTTGTAGCAGTAACACCAGTTACATATCAGTATGGTACAGTATGGACTGTACAGTGAAAGGCTGGATTATGTGACTGTCACATAAGGTGACATAACAATGGGGAAGATGTCTGTGTGAGATAAGCATCCTTACATGAATAATGCAGAGGATATCTATCAGAGATGTTTATACAATTGGGGTAGGGTGCATATTGTGAAGCTGTGCAAACTGAGTTGCCTATATATGAGTGCAGTCTCAACAGTGGTCTCCAGCAGGTGGGACACAGGTAAAGGTTCATGGACAACATAAAAAGAAACATGCACAATCATGGACAATATCAGAATAATACTACCAGTAATCCCATGTCTCTGAGATAACATAGGATCATAGGATCATAGGAGATTACTAGACTATCGACCTGGAGGTCATTTCAAACCTAGCCATTTCAACCCAATGTAATACCATAGATACTCTAGTCAGTACCCTGGATTGTATTTAGGAATGACTGCCCATGTCCAAGAGGGTTGTGGGCACTATCCCCAGTAAGAATTTACAGTGCCCCATCCACTCGTCCAGGTTCCTTTTGAAAAGTGTCATAGAGGTGTTCTGATTCACATGAATTGGCAGCCTATTCCAAAGATGCAGCAGTTGCTGAGAGACAAATCTGTCCCTCCAGCACATCCTATTCAAGTTACAGGCCATATTTAGGTCCCTGGAATGGGTAGCTCTAGTCCCATTTGATTTACAGATGTGCAGCAAACTCATTAGGTTTGGGTCAGGGATTGTTCTGTAAACCACACATAAGTCCCCACTAAGAACTCTGTATGATACGGGGTATAGTGACAGGGACTTTAGTCAGTCCTTGTAAGGCGCATGCTGGAGTCCCTTGATCTTCTTAGTTAGAAACCTCTGAGGTCTCCCCAATTGCTGCAGGTGCTTTGTATAGCACATGTCGAAAGGGGTGTTATACTCAATTATGCACCTGATTAGTGACAAGTATAGAGGGGTTCTAGCCTCCTTTCCTCTAGAGGCAATGCCTTTGCTAATCAAGTGTGCAACGTAGAAAGTCTTCTTTACTACAGTAGAGACATGGTGGTCAAAGTTAAGGTCGCTGTCTACATGTGATTCCAGATCTCTTACCACTCCATAGGTACATACGTAGGGTATGGTTGTTAATTTGATAGTGTAACGGGACATTGTGCTGAAGGGAATGATGATGCATTTTTTTGCATTCGGTTTTATACCAGCTATGACTGAGACACCAGTTGCTGGTCTGCATAAGATGCTCCTGAAATTTACTGACATAATTTGGGGATTCAGTAATTGCACCCAGTTTGTAGTCGTCCATGAACTTGGTTAGCCACAGCCCCTTAGTTTTGGCCTGAACTTCTGAGAAGTATATACCAAACAGTAGGGAGCCCAGCACTGACCCTTGTGGCACCCCACTGGTTACAGGTCTGCTGGTTGATGTGGAGTCACCCACTTTGATAATGTGTGTCCTGTTTGTGAGCCATTTGGCAACCCATCTTACAACAAAGGGGTTTACATTAAATTTAAGTTTATCGGTAATGCCTGAGTGTGGGATTGTGTCAAAGTCCTTTGCCAAGTCAAGGTATGCCATGTGCACAGATTTGCCCTCATCAATGGCCCTGGTCATATTTTTGAAGAAATCCACCAGGTTTAACAGGCATGATCTGCCCTTCATAAACCCAAATTGGGTCAGGTCCAGAGTTTGGAGGTCACGTAAGTCTTTTTTTATGAGGTCCATGATGATACATTCCATGGCTTTATAGATGAGGCTAGTCAGACGTATGGGTCTATAATTCCCTGGGTCTGTTGTTAAGCCACCTTTGTGGAGAAGAATAACTGTCGCTGTTCCCCATTCAGCAGGAACAAAGCCAGTTGTTAGGCTGTGATTGAAAAGGGTACTTAATGATGATGCTAGTTCATGGTTTAGTTTGCTTAGAAGACAGCCTGCGATACCATATGGTCCCATAGAGGGTGTGTTTTTTGCCTTAGACAAGTCTTTAATGACCTGCTCTTCAGATATGTATGGTGGAGGCAAAGTTGGGGGCATGGTTTGTGATAAGTTTGGAGGGGATAAGGGAGTGAAATTTTCACCAAATCTGTCCGCTACCAGGTTTGATATCTCTGCAGGATCAGTGTATGTAATACCATTAGTCACTAGTTCTGCACAAGCTTGGGTCGTACCTTTTAGGTTATGTACGTAGCTGTAAAAGGCCTTATGGTTATCCTTGACTGTGATTGCTAGATTTTTCTCAAAGTTACCCTTAGAGGATTTGACATGTCTTATTTTCCTGTTGAGGCTGATGAGGGTGCTTTTCCATTGTGTGAGCCTCACCTTAGTTTTCTCAGACAGCATCTTTTTGTGTTTGTTGTAAAGTTTGCTAATGCTGGATGTCCACCAGGGTGGCTTGTTTTTATGAGTCTATGTTACTTCATCAAATGGCTATTCAGTGAATAGCCATTTGTCAAACACCTATTTAGCGAAGCCACTCTTCATCGAATGGCAAATTTTAAGTAGGGCAAACAAGCAGTTGGCCAACCAAGCGACTGCAAAAAAAAAATAAAATTTAAAACCTATTTGTAAAAACACACAAGCAGAGGCAAGGCTCCAGTTCTCAATGAAGTTTAATGGTACCAAGTAGATGCACAAGCGCTTTCACTAACTGCTTCTTCAGGTGTAAATCATTAGTAAAAAGATGCCATTTTTATATATTATTAATTAATGTCACATGACCTATTATCTAATGCATCTCAAAAAAAGTTATACTAGCATCATAAAAAACAAATAAAATTGTATACATATATCTATGTAAGTATATTCATAAAAACATTTTAATACATATTTGTATATACAAGTTTCTATCTAAAAAATATTAAAATTAATTTGTAAATTTATGTATAATATTTAAACATAATTATCTATGTAGGGGTCGAGTTTTCAGGATGGGTCTCAATGGGACATGGTCATTAAGACCACGGCCTGTATCTGCCCTTAACCTCACAATCCATTCAGCTTCTAACCCTTCAGATCTGGTTCTTATATCTCCTCTCCTTGCATTAACATTGCATCTCCCCAATACAATGAACTTGAATGTATGGTGTTCATCTGTTGCAATGATATGTTTGGCTAATGCATTATGTATACTTTGTTTTTTCATATGGTATATATGTTCTCTAATCCTGAACTTTAGCTGTCTGTCAGTCTTCCATACATAGTATTTCTGGCATATTTGACATACAGCTAGATAGACAACATGAGTGCTATCACAGGTGGCACTAGTCCCCAGCTTAAAATGTGATACAGTGGTCTCCCCACTTGGTGATATAGGTGTTTCTGGCCACATCTGACAGTGTTGAGTGAATACCTTAGTGTGAATTTGTGTCAAATGCCTTTGGCTTGTCAGGTTCAAAAGGATGACAGTGTTGTCATCATGCATGCCCTTGATGACCGCTTTGAGGACATCTATCAGATGTAACAGACATGATGTAGTATTAACAACTCACACAAGTCTGTCGTACACAGCCAGGATATTACTAGTGTACATTTAGTAAAAGGTTCATGAAAACATGTTGGTCTACCTCACAGATGAGGAGAGTCAGGAAGTGTCTGTACATGCATGCATTGGGTGCTGTCTCCCCTGCAACTCACATGGATGTATGTTTATGTACACCCTTCTACAAGAACACAGTCTGTGTGGAGGGTATATTGAAGTGTGTATTCAACTGTATCAGGAAGATGTATGTGCTGAGTCATGTGATAGGCAATCTGTGATGTTGTCACAGCGCACATATTCTGTATTATAGGTCTGCATGAAGGGAAGAGAGTGCATACTGGCTATCCTGATCTGGTCTGGGGTTTGAACACAATCCCCCATGCAGGTATCATTAAGAAACTCACCCAGCTGGGGTTTTACCCTTACATCAGCAAATGGGTAACCAGTTGGCTCACTGACAGAACACATACTGTGAAAGTTGGTGAATTAACCTGTACTGGTAGAACTGTCACCATTTGCATACCCCAGGGATCTGTGCTTGGCGCTTTACTGTTTGGATTTTATTTCTTGACAGTTCAGGCTAAAGTATAAGGCCTTCGGCTTACTGTGTTTGCTGATTCTTGCATACTGACTGCAATCATTCAGTTCACCTATGATAACATACTACAGGAGGGGCTAACACAGACAAATAATTGGTGACAAAGCCACATAGTCTACAAATAAATTTCACACATGTTTTTATTTTGTCCTTCTGCAAAGTAGAATTCCCTGCTAATTACAGCATTGACAATAGTCCTACTATGCTGAAACCCAGTGATGCAAACAGTGGAAACCCACATAAATGCAATCTGAACCTTGACCATCAACTGTCCAAACTGGTATTCAAAGCTTATGTTGTGCACATCATAAGTCATGCCATAGTCTTCAAATCACAGGATTATATTACAGCACTGTACTCTAACCCCATCAGAACACTAATAGAGTATAATGCTCTTTTTTGCATGTACCTCACCAGACACATGCAGCAGTTGGAGAGACCACAGTGCCATGATACAGGTGGATAGACTGAAAGCCATGTTACTGTAATCTGGATCATATAGGATGAGGTGACTTCCGCCTGGCCTCCAAGCCAGTCTCTGACCCTGCCCTAGTGGGAATAGTGCAAATGCACAAATCAGATATAGCTGATGACATCAGCAGTGTCTGGTGAGGAGATTATGGCAATAAATGTATCCCACAAGCTGGTGTAAAAGGCTCTCTCTAATGTCAAGCAAGAGCACAAACACCCCCCCATTTCACTGCAGTGAGAGCAGAATCCCTGCCTATATAGGTACACAGACTACAGAGCTCAACACTTTATGCAAGCACCATGGCACAAATCTGACTTTTACAAGGCTGCAGGACAAATTATAGTGGATGACATCAGCAGTGCATGTAGAAAAAAATATGTTGAGAGGCCTGCATGAAATAGATGTGTAGGCATGTGCAAGTGTCAAAATACTGTCAGTCCATAGGATTGGAGTGGTAACTCTAGGATACACACTTATGTTCTTCTGGCTAGACACACACACACACACACACACACACACACACACACACACACACACACACACACAGAGTTGACTGCAGTGCAATCAGTACCCCTAGCTATCTAAATACACAGGCTACAGAGCTTAGTACTTTACGCAAGCACCACGTCACACAGCTGACTTTTACAAGGCTGCAGGACAACTTATAGTGGATGACATCAGCACTAGATGTAGAAGAGAAGATGTTGGGAGGCCTGCATAGGCTCATAGCTTCATAGGTTCATGGCAGTTTACTAAGCTAATGGCCCTAGGGCTTTTACAAGCCTAGCAGTGTAAAAACACAAGTACCATTAATGATCATATTTAGATGTTCATTGATAGCAGAATGATTTTGTGATCAGCACTGACTGCCCCATCTATGAGGGACATAGGTGCCATCCCTGGGATGAATGTACGATCACCCATCCACTTGTCAAGGTTATACTTGAATGGGATCATTGAGGAGCATTGATTCACATGCAGTGGGAGCCTATTCCAGAGGAGTGGCAATCAATGGAGAATATATCTGTCTCTCCAGCATGTTTTGTTCATGTCACACGTGAGGTTGAAATCCCTGGAGCAAGTTATTCTTTTTCCATTTGTTTTGCAGATGTCCAGCATTTCCAGTAGGCAGGGTCTGAGAATGCTCTGTAGGCCAGGCACAGGTCATCTGTTAGCAGCCTGTATGATACTGAGTACAGTGACAAGGCTCAGTGTTTCCATGTATGTCATGTTTTGGAGGCTCTGATTTCTCCAGGTCTCCAGGTCAGAAACCTCTGTGGTTTGTCCAGTTGCTGCAGGTGTCTGGTGAAAGACATTTTACTCAATTAGTGGTCTGATAAGGATTGAGCACAGCAGAATTATAACCTCACTGGTCTTGGATGCGATGCCCTTATTTATAAGGTGTGCAATGTAAAATGTGTGTGTTACCACTATGGGCACATATTGATCAAAGTTTAGATTACTATCAACCTATGTTCCCAAGTCTCACAACATTGAGTTTGAGGTTAGAGGGGTGCTATGTATATCATAATTAGCAGGGGTACTTCTTTGTCAAAGGGGACAATAAGACATTTTTGTGTTAAGTTTCAGTCCACGAGTTTAGCACCAATCATGTGTCTGTTTCAGCCCTTTTTCTAATACGTTAACATTATTGGGTGACTGTATATGATTGTGCCCAGTTAACAGTCATCTGCAAACTTGATAAGCCACAAGCCATCTACCTTTGCCCGGACTTCAGAGAAATAGTTTGGAAACACTAAAGAGCCCAGCACAGATCTTTGTGGTACTCCACTGGTAACTGGTCTACTGGTGGAGGTAGACTCTCCAACTTTGACAGTGTACATTCTGTCAGTGAGCCAGTTGGCTACCCATCTAGAAATGTATGGGTTAATCCCCAGATGGGAAAATTTCCCTATGATACCTGAATGGGGGGTTGGCTAAATAAACATAGGCAGTATGTCCTGTTTTCCCTCATCCAGGGCAGTGGGAACATTATCAAGGAAGTCCATTATGTTTCATAAGCCAGATCTACCCTTGAGAAAACCAAAATGTATCAGGTCAAGAAGGTTGAAGGTCACCAATGTCCCTGTGGATGGGGTCCATGATGATTTTTTTCCATAACCTTTGAGGTAAGGCTGTTTAGGCTTATGAGTCAATAGTTCTCATGGTCAGTTGATGGATGTGTAGGCATGCTCAGCTGTGAAGATAGTTCTAGTTCTGCATGTTACAAGATTGATGTGCATTACATATGACACAACATTTGATATTAATTTATATAGTGTATGTAACATATGTACGAAAAAGTACTGAGACACCAGGGTTGCAGTGTATAAGGGGAGGCAACACATGGCTGCATTGTAAATAAGTGACATATTGTTAGATAAGGCTTTCAGTTTGCTATGTTTCCACATGTAGTGTCTTGTTATAAAGAGTAAATGGACAGTAAATAGCACTAATACATGTTAATAGTGACTTTGCATAACGCAGCAGCAAGCAGAGGGTTTGTGTGACAGTTGGTAAAGTATTTGTGCATGGGAGATACGTATTTCCATTACTTTCCCTGTTTTCACATAGTTAAGCAGTCCGGAAATGCGAGCTGCATTGATAAAGTCTGAAAGTTAGTACTGAGTCTATGAAACACACCTGCTGCTTAGCTGACTCTATTGCAGCAGTTGTAAATGCATTGACACATTTCTTTTTAAGCCCAGATGATACTGGGTTTAAATGTAGGTATATCTTATACTTTTAAATAGACAGTGATAGCACATGTGTTGCTGTGTGTTGGCATAAAGCAGCAGGGTTAAGAGGCATTGCACAGAAGTAACTGCAGCATTGTTCAGCCACTAACCATCACTTGATGTTGGTGAGTGATGCCAAACTCTGTGCAAAGTTGGCAAAAGTGAAGGGATACATTGCTTTTTCTGGTACTCGTGTGTTGTGTGTGATTCTATTTTTTGACCAGATTATGGGTGTTAAAATGGGGTAGATAGGCAAGTGGTGACATAGGGAGCAAGAAAGGGAAAGAACAAAGAGAAAGAAATACAGGAATGTGCTGAAGGGAGGTAGGAAAGAAACACAGATATCCATTTCTTCACCAGTAAAAACTGATAATATGTGTAGAATATTAGCTGAATTTGGACTGGCACCTCTAAAGCGAGGGTTGACAGCAATGTAATCATGTTATATAGTCAACTGGACCAAATCAAGTGTGGCAAGATGATACATGTGAAAAATGGAGAGCTATGTATGGGAATAATATTTTTTGTGGGACAGGTGCCCATTTTTTATAAATTCAGTAAGGGAGGAATGCAGGGTAAGGGATGTATGTATTTCTGAATCAGGTAGGTAGAGTAGGTGAAGAAGCAAATGCAGACAAGACAAACAAGACAAGACACAGGGATGGTGAGGGACACAAAAGGGTGGGGGCACCATGATTCAGGTGAGGAAGGGGACAACACATGCTCATGTCTGTCAAACATGGAAACAGTGAGAATCAAGTTCTCACCCACTGAACTGTCATCACTGTCTGAACTGTCATCACTGTCCCCTTATTCCACTGATGGTTGGAGTGATTTATGTCTTCTCCTACTACATACCATAAGAGACATCAGCCTCTCCATCCGGTGTAGGCATACACCAATGTTGCGGTGCATGACCCTATGCACCAACCCTGGCATCTCTCTGTCAGTGATGAAATCCCCACCTTCACCACTGCTCCCAGAGGATAACACTGCATCAGCTTCCGGGCAGTACTACCTGAGGGAACAGGTAGTGCAAGACCAACAGATGCAGTTCTGCCAGGTTCGGTCCCAGATGTGCTGGGCATCAGGTCTGGAGCCATGGAGCAGGGGCAGGCTAACCCACTGGGGCTGGCCTATCTCGCTGTCATATGCAGCATTTAGTGATTTGGTACAGATGGATGACATGGATATATTTTGATGCCTCATAATAGAAAATACAAAAAGAGAGATAAGGTTTGGAGTGAGAAAAAAAGAGATAAAATTAGTACCATCATATGTGACATGCAATGCATTAACACAGTTATTCAACTTTTTTATCTGAAGTATTACATTTAAGTATATGTCCTAAAAAATACAGACTATACTTACAGACTGCTGAAAGAAATCCTTGAAATGTGCATGTATCACACATATGCTTGTTCCAATTATACAGATTACAGCTAACAGCAGGGCATTTCTGCCACTTGATTAGAGTTTAATTTAATGTAAATATTATTTAAGAAATGCAGAACTGTATAGCTGCAACTCATGGTATTTGAACCCAGTACCAGTAACTGCAGTCTTATATTTGACTCCTAAAGTTGGTTTGTGCTACAGATTAATGCATGCATACTTTGCTTTTACAGTTAGGATATGCATGCTCAATTTGCTACAACTGCAGAAAAAAACAAAAATCTATCTTTAACTTTTGAAGCTATAGTAATACTTTTCTTGTGCTGCATACATACCACTTGCTTCCCTCAGTCTCTCCAATCGAGCAACATGATCCTGCCTGTTGAATGCTATGTCAGCATTGGCTGGGAAAAGAACAGAAAACAACAGAAGAGCATTATGCTTACCAGTCTTGCCTATGTTTAGCTTTCTAAGTATTACAAATATTCACCTATTATCATACTTACACAGCTGTGGGATGTCTGCAGTTTAAAATTCATTCAACCAATGGTTGAGGGTAACCCTTTTGCAACTGTATCGGTCATTAAAATTATGCCTTTACTGTTCTACATTGTGCAGGATGCCAGTAGCACTGGATACAGCCTGAGCCAAACTATTCCATGCCTCAGACTTGTACTGGGAGCCATAATAGTTCCCTTGCAGAAACCTTTGGCTGTGGTGCTTTACCAGGAGTCCAATAAATATCCTGGGCTCCTGGACACTCCACCTCTGTGTCCTAAACTGAGCAGCTTCCCCACTAACTCTGGCCATGTCTAACACCCAACCTAGAGCAATGGAAGATGATGCTTTCCCACCAACTCCAGTTATTGCATTTACTGGTAGTGCTCAAACCCCAAGCAATGATACCAACTAAGTTTGCATGGTGTTGCACATACACATTCCCTGTCTGTATTCCAATAGGATTTGGAATTCACAGGGAAAACCAGCACTGTGTCTACACAGTTGCTTTATAGCGTGTTGAATAGCTTCTCCACCTCGGACTGGTTGATTAGCATACAATTCAGCTGCTTATGCTGTAATTAGCATACCACAGGGTTTATCTTATTTGCACGGCTGTACACACTATATAGATCCACTTACTGAAACTAAAACAGCTTGTTACTGATGAGCACATTGTGTAAAAGGACCATGTAGGCTTTA
Organism: Protopterus annectens; assembly: GCF_019279795.1. Classification (NCBI taxonomy): domain Eukaryota; kingdom Metazoa; phylum Chordata; order Ceratodontiformes; family Protopteridae; genus Protopterus; species Protopterus annectens. Next base: position 506,857,661 of record NC_056742.1, read on the forward strand.
TTGGATTTGGCCATCAGCTTTTACTACATTCATATTTCCCCAAAGTGCTGGTTGGGAGTCACAGATGTGCAGACATTGATCATTCATCTTTCACCAAAGTGCTGGTTGGGAGTCACAGATGGGTAGACATTGATTAGAGATCATGGAAATGCAATGATCATAATGTCCATTTTGCTCCTTTTGTAACGTGTAAAATTCCTACCACACCTTTCTTGTTGCTTACAGTATTTAAATTGTGCTATGATTTTATTAGAAGATAAATATAATGACTGATATTCAACTTCTACTGACATTCTCCTTCAATTTATCAAGGATAGTCTTATTAGTGATTCCTGGAGCATTTCTCATCCTACAGATAAATATTTCATCTGTGCCTCTAGTAGATGCAGGTTTTCTCATGCACAGACTTCCTCACAGCCGTTTGGTGACTTTCGAATTTTATTCTGCCTGTTCTTTTTCAGGCATATTTTTTCAAAATTGTAGCAAAAGCTTCAGCCAAATATGCCACTCAAAACGGAAGTGTTTCCATGTGACTTAATTATAAGAACATGATTTTGTCATTCCTTTAAGATATAATCTTGAAACAATTTGTCAATTGTTCAATGGCTCCCACTGTTTTAATACCAGTTGGAAAGCTTTCAAATCAACAAGCTATAATACAACAAAGGAGTCTCAGATAAGTAGACAGAAATCTTATTTACAAATTATTGATGCTGTAAATGTCCTGATGACATCTAAGAGAAATATGTTTCTCTGTTTACAAAAAAGAAGGAAAAGTCGACATATTAAGTAGCTGAAGATCAATTCTGAACTTCATAAAAAGGCAGGTAAACTATTATCTTCAGATAGCAGCCAACAGTCTTTTAAATATTTTACTTCACAGTTTATTCAGTATTACAAAACCAACCTGTTGAGCTGCAGAAATAATTCACTAACTGTTTTCAATCTAATATGATCAGAATGTACTTCAGAGATTAATACTATCATATTTTAGCTAATGCAGGAAACTGTAGATTACTATAATTTTTGAACTGTTATTTCTCCTTCCTACTTCAGGTTTTGTCTGACTAACGCATGGCAAAAGTCTAAAAACTATTACATATTTCATCTATATTGGACAGATCAAGAGTAGTTTATTTGTCTCTTTCTTAGTATACAGAAATTTGTCATTTTTAATCCATTATCAGTCACGTCTATAACAAGTTTTTGTATGCATGCAGCTTACACCCATACCTGCTTATTAGGGTTGCCACCTTTTCAAATGCCCAAAGTGGGACATTTTAGGTACAAACATCAGATTTTGCAGGGCAAAACATACCCACAGCCAGTACAAAGGACAGAACTTCACTTTGTTGCCTAAATAAAAGCTTATTCTTATAGCATTTTAGTTGCTTATTCTGTTTCTTATAACATTTAGGTGTTTCAGATACAGAATGACTGTTTTATGCAACTATTACATAAAATCTAGGAAATATTTTTGTCCTAAAATCTCAGGACATTTGCCATTTTTTTCAATTTTCTTGCAGGGCACAACTGCCCAAAGAGGGACTGTCCCTCGCAAAGTGGGACAGGTGGTAACCCTACTGCTTATGACATCCAGAACTTTTGGGGGTCTGGCTTCTTTAACTAAGTGACTTACCAGCTAACAATAGGCAGTATTGTAAAGGACAAAGAGTTATAAACAAACTGAGACTAAGATTGCCAGTCTATGATGCCCTGAAATAGAGACATTAATCTTTGTTTGTCACTTATTATTCATATTTTCATATTTCTGTTCACATTTTCACACCTGAGAGACCTAAATTTTATTGAGATGTATGGTTTGAAATATCAATGTGAGAGACAGGACAATTCACTGAAAATGCAGGTTTATATCACATTATTCTGGAAATATTGCTAGTTGTCTGTTAGTAATTATCAAAGTAAGTGATATTTCAATACGTATTTGATGCTTCAAAAACCAAGTGACTTGCAAATTGTTGCATGACATTAGGTGAAACCTTAGATGTTGATGACGAAAATGGTCCTTGATATTTGCACTACAAGTTACACATCTTGATAAATACCCAGTGTTATTTGCATTTCTAATTATACAATTAAACCTATGTTTTCCTATTTCTGTAAATAAATACATACATACATATATACATACATACATACATATATATACATACATACATACATATATACATACATACATATATGCATACATACATACATACATATATACATACATACATATATACATACATACATACATATATACATACATATATACATACATATATATACATACATACATACATACATATATACATACATACATATATACATACATACATACATATATACATACATACATATATGCATACATACATACATACATATATACATACATACATATATACATACATACATACATACATATATACATACATACATATATACATACATACATACATATATACATACATACATACATACATATATACTTACATACATACATACATACATACATACATACATATACATACATACATATATACATACATATATACATACATACATATATACATACATACATACATATATACATACATACATACATACATATATACATACATACATACATATATACATACATACATACATATATACATACATACATACATATATACATACATACATACATACATACATACATACATACATACATATATACATACATACATATATACATACATACATATATATATACATACATACATATATACATACATACATACATACATATATACATACATATATACATACATACATATATACATACATAAATACATACATACATATATACATGCATACATACATACATACATATATACATACATATACATATATACATACATACATACATATATACATACATACATACATATATACATACATACATATATACATATATACATACATACATACATACATACATATATACATGCATACATATACATACATACATATATACATACATACATATATACATACATACATACATACATATATACATACATACATATATACATACATACATACATATATACATACATACATACATACATATATACATACATATATACATACATACATACATACATACATATATACATACATACATATATGCATACATACATACATATACATATACATACATACATATATACATACATACATACATACATATATACATACATACATACATACATATATACATACATACATATGTACATATATGTCAAGCCCTGCATTAATGCCCTTCTAGCTTGCCAATATACCAAAACACTTGTTCCCATAATAAGTATCCAGGCTTTTCTTAAAAATATCTAAACTACTACTTGCTTTAATGACATTTGATAGTCTGTTCCAAGCATCAGCTGCTCTCTCAGAGAACCAATTAGTACACTTTTCATTCCTATAGAATCTCCTGCATAGATTGTCTAATGATTCTCTGGGAATGTCTGGGGTTAATAAAAAGTAATTTAAAGTAAATTTTTAAATTTTTAATTTTTAAAGTAAATTAGTTGTCACTAAATACCTGAATAAGATCTATTCTTAGATATCTATAAGAGACACTGTACAAGCTCAGATATTTTAGTATTTCATGATAACTTAAATTTTCACATCCATGGATACCCTTGGAATATTTCCATTGTACTCTTTCCAATTTACACATGCTTGTTTTCATTTAAGGTTTCCATATTGCTCCATACTCAAGTTTGGGTTTAATGTAACTAACAAACAATGACATCATTATGTTTGATTTCCTAGACTTTATAAATCTTTTTATACAACTATCATTAACCAATTGGTTGATATGATTAGAAAAACTCATAGGTGAATCTACCCATATACCCAGGTTCTTAAATGAGTCTACAGTTTCAATCACTGTATGCTGTATTAAATATTCACCTTTCAGTATATGCCTTCCAAATCTCATATGCTTAGTTTTTTTACGTATCTATCAGCATATTATTTTCCTGTGCCCAAGTGGTCAATTTAGTCAAGTTATTTTGCAGACATGCCTTATCTGTAACACTTGTAATCAGTTTACCCAATTTCAGGTCATCTGCATATAGACAGTAGAACACCTCAGATGAAAAAGTTAGGTCTGAAAGATACAATCTAAACAAGTAAGGGCCTAGGACAGAGCCCTGTGGGACACCCTGACTGTAACCAAGGATTTTGCCTGTCCAGTTGCTATATGATACTTGCCATGTCCTATTTGTAAGCCATGCAGCTATCCATCTTATCAAGAGTACATTAATACCTAGTTGTACTAATTTATTGATCAGTGTTTTGTGTATGGCCCTGTGAAATGCTGGCGTTAAAGCTATGTAAATTACATAACAGCACAATTTTTCATTCATAGCTGTTATTATATGGTTATTGAACATCATGCTACAGGTAGTAATAGATCTATTTTCAACATATGCATGCTGATATATGGTTTCAAGTCCCAACCTATCCAGTTCTGACAATAACTTATCCAATATTACCTTCTCCATTATTTTTCCACAGCATGAAAGTAGACTTAAGGGTCTATATGAGTCTGGTTTGTCCTACTCCCCTTTCCCTTAAAGGCAGGTTTAATAAGTGCATATCTCCAATCTTGAGGAATCTCCCCATACTTATATGACCTAGTGAATTATAGATGAGTAGAACAAACATGAATACCAACCCTTTTTGGTAAAGAAGTCCCAGTAAAGAAAACCAAAAAATTAATCCAGCAAGACAGTGGGACTCCAAAATGGCCATTTTCATGAAAAACGTTTATTGGTGACACCGCTGTGAAAGCACTTGTGGTGTCAACAATAAAAGTTTTATAGTGAAACTGGCCATTCTGGAGTCCCACTGTCTTGAAGAATTATAGATAAATATCTCAATAAACTTGCACTTCAAGAGGAATTTCTTGATATCATGTGAAATCATATGTCTGGTTAACAAAAATGCCTTAACAATATAAGTCTAGGCTGTACAGCTTTCAAGAGATGAAAATTTGTTTGTGAGAGTATAGAAAAATATAATGTGGGGTTTGTGTGCATTATAATATATTACTGCATTGACTTTTATCACTGTAAAGAATGCTTTTCACTGATAACATTGCTGTTTGTACAATTTTTGATGGTCTTAATTGGTCATAAAATATTTACATTTGGTTATCTTGTGCTTATTAAGTTTATTTTTCAGAGAATGCTGTGGAATGCAAGGTTGTCCGTGAGCTGCTAGAGGTGTGACATTCTACATCACATAGGTGTTAATGAGTTAACAAAGCAAAACTTTTCACATCTCGATATATTTCTATTCTCAGAGATCTATTTCAACATTATATACAATGTATGCCATGAAACACAGGTAGTTATCAAATGCAATAATTGATTATTGATCTTCTTTTGTAAAATATTGATAAATTCATGGCAGGGGTGCCCTAATATGTCAGTGCTTAATGTGCTTTGCATAAATTTGTACTGCATCAAGAAAAGTCCTAAATGGCACACATATAACAGGTCAAACCCCTTAATTGTCTGCACTGATCTGGAATAGTTTCTCCAGTTTAAGCTTTGACTATGTACTGTAAATATTTCTTTGATATACATACTGTATATAGGTTTATGTTTCTGAAAACCAATAAAAATGTATTCAGTAAAAAAATTGTCTGCAATGATGATTATGCTATATTATCTAAGAAATATGATTAAATTACCTACACTTGCATAAACTAGAACAAATTTGTCCAATAAGAAAGTATAAAGCCACAGAAACGGCTGCTGTCTCCAGATTAAAAAACCTTTACTTAAGTGCACAAAGACTAACACAAGCTCTTTTACCATATAGGCATCATCAGGTGTATCAAAAAGCACTAACAAACGCACCCCTTTATATCAATTAAATAATCACGACACAAATTTAAATACACAGTACATCCTCTTGCATATCAAAAATGCATCTTCAAAAAGCAAGATATAATGGTAAAAGCACTGATAAAAAACAATAATAAAGACACAGTAATAAAAAACACAGTAATGAAAAAAAAACAACAATAAATAACTTATATATATATATATATATATATATATATATATATATAGATATATATACATATATATATATATATATATATTTATATGTGGGTCTACCAGACAACACCGACGCACTACAACACCGACAACAAAATCACCGACACCACATAACCGAAAGTTCACAAACACGAAACCTCACATGCCCGACACACCACAATCCCGACAATCAACAAACAAAACAAATCCCCTGTCCAAAAAGCACACACACAACACAAGCACACCAAAATCCTTACAAACCCACACTAAACCTTACATACATCACTATCTATAACCTTAACCCAAACCCTAACCCTAAGGTCCATCACTATCGCACACTCACCTAACCCACGCCCTAACCCTAACTCACTTAACCTGCCCCTAACCCTAAAGACTGTCACTATCGCACACTCACCTAACCCGCGCCCTAACCCTGACTCACTTAACCCGCCCCTAACCCTAAAGATTGTCACTATCGCACACTCACCTAACCCGCGCCCTTTTAACCCCCCCTATCCCTAGAGTCTGTCAATATTGCACACTTACCTTACTCGCACCCTAACCCTAACGTCCGTCACTACTGCATACTTACACAGCCTTTTCACATGTCGGTGTTCTCAGCGTCGGGGTTTTCATCCGTTGGTCATCTCAGTTTTTGATCTTCTGGTGTCGGTGTTCTCATCGTCGGCGTTGTCAGCTTTCGGCGTTGTCAGGCAGACCCATATATATATATATATATATATATATATATATATGCAAATACTTCATTAAAACTATCTCTTGAGGGGTCTCGACTTTAATTTAGGTTTCAGAGATACAGACTCATTGAGTCCATGTCCTGCATCCCCCCTGAGTCTAACAATCCAAGTTGATTCCAAATCTTCAGTCCTATTGCGTATGTCTCCCTTTCTAACATTCTCATAAACTCTTGCTACAGCTAAACTTAAATATATGGGTGGAATCCGTATTCAATACATGTTTAGCAAGTGCATTAATACTGTTACCCTTATTAATGTGGTAAATGTGTTCACTGATACGTTCTTTGAAGGGACGATCAGTTTTCCCAACATAGAACATTCTACAATATGTGCAATAAACTAAATAAACAATATGTAATGTATCACAAGTGGCGTCTACTCTAAACGTATAAATTCTGCCATTGTCCGGATGTTCAAATTTGGAACTAGTATCAATGTATATGCACCAGTTACAATGACCACATGGTCTGGTACCTTGTTGACTATATTTTACCTGCTTATACTTGGGATAGCACAACCTGTGTCTCAGCGATTTGCTGTTCCTAAATAAAAATCTGGGCTGCATATCAATACATCTGGAGATATCTTCATCAGTAGTGAGGACGTTCCAATGTTTCCTAATAATATCACACTACTATGAATTAATTGATCCTCATAGCCTCTCTCTGTCAGATTCCTAATAGCAGTATCAACTTCAGAGAGGCTATGAGGATCAACTAATTCATAGTAGTGTGATCCAAGTCACTAATAAGAGACACAATGAAGCTAGACCATACTTTTCATCTGGGAGTAGAGTGAATGTCAGGGGACACAAGGGATCTACTGATAGAAGGTTGCGGTTTAAGGTGACATACACAACTGACATCAGGGATTATATAGATATTATTAGGAAACATTGGAACGTCCTCACTACTGATGAAGAGATCTCCAGATGTATTGATATGGAGCCCAGATTTTTATTTAGGAACAACAAATCACTGAGAAATAGGTTGTGCTATCCCAAGTATAAGCAGGTAAAATATAGTGAATGAGGTACCAAACCATGTGGTCATTATAACTGGTACATATACGTTGATACTAGTTCCAAATTTGAACATCCCGACAATGGTAGAACATATACGTTTAGTGTAGATGCCACCTGTGATAAATTACATATTGTTTATTTAGCTTATTGCACAAATTGTAGAATGTTCTATGTTGGGAACACTGATCGTCCCTTCAAAGAACGTATCAGAGAACATATTTATCACATTAATAAGGGTAACAGTATTAATGGGGTCTATATTAGAACATCGAAGTTTCAGAACTTCGAATGTTCTAATATCGACACCTACTAAACGAAAACTGATAAGACCGAAAATTGAAAACAGCAAATGTTTTACTACGGAAAGAATTTGCTGATCCAAAACACATACACACAACACAAACACACCAAACAAACAGCAATCCACACACATACACCTAAAATTTTACATCTAATCCTACACTAAACTATACATACACCACTATCTACCCACTTACCTTAACCCAAACCGTAACCCTAAGGTCTGCCACTATCGCACACACTCCTCACCCACGCCCTAACCCTAACTCACCTATCCCACCCTAACCCTCACGTCCACAGAATCGGACACTTACCTGAACCCGACCGTAACTTTCCACTGCAGAGGTGAAAATAACGAAGTGACAGGAATGGACAACTGAATTCTTTCCCTAGGAAAGAATTTGGTTATCTTAATTTTCGCTATTTTCAACTTTCGGTTAGTAGGTGTCGATATTACAACATTCGAAGTTCTGAAACTTTGATGCTCTAATATAGACCCATATTAATGCACTTGCTAAACATGTATAGAATATGGATTCCACTCATAAATTTAAGTTTTTAGTTGTAGCTAGAGTTTATGAGAATGTTAGAAAGGGGGACATACGCAATAGGACTGAAGATTTGGAATCAACTTGGATTGTTAGACTCAGGGGGGATGCAGGACATGGACTCAATGAGTCTGTACCTCTGAAACGCAAATTAAAGTTGAGACCCCTCAAGAGATAGTTTTAATGAAGTATATGCATATATATATATATATATATATATATATATACACACATATATTGTTTTTTTTTCATTACTGTGTTTTTATTACTGTGTTTTTATTATTATTTTTTATCACTGTGCTTTTACCATTATATCTTGCTTTTTGAATATGCATTTTTGATATGCAAGAGGATGTACTGTGTATTTAAATTTGTGTCATGTGATTTTTTAATTGATATAAAGGTGTGCATTTGTTAGTGCTTTTTGATACACCTGATGATGCCTATATGGTGAAAGCGCTTGTGTTAGTCTTTGTGCACTTAAGTAAAGGTTTTTTAATCTGGAGACAGCAGCCATTTCTGTGTCTTTATACTTTCTTATTGGACATGTTCTTTTAGACACAGTGAGTGAGCTCTTTCTTGTGGTAGCTGGATGTAATCTCCCTATCATCTCAGATGTCCAAGTGAGAACCGCCCTAAACAAAGCAAAAAACACAGCATCAATGGGACCTGACGGTATCCCGTGGTGCGTGTTACGTGAACTCCAAGAGGAGCTAAACCCACACATAAAAATGCTATTTAACCTTAGCCTTACTTCGGGACATGTACCTGAACACTGGCGTACAGCAACAGTGGTCCCACTCCACAAGGGGGGTGCCTCTACAGACCCTGGAAACTACCGCCCCATAAGCTTGACTAGCCTGGTCTGCAAAGCTATGGAAAGAATCATAATGGAACTCATAAACGGAGACATAGGGGACCTACAGACGCTTGACCCCACCCAGTTCGGCTTTGTAAAGGGCAGATCCTGCCTTTTAAACCTGGTTGACTTTTTTGAAACAGTCACTAGAGCCATTGATGAGGGCAAAGCAGTCCATACAGCATACCTGGACTTGGCTAAGGCCTTCAACACAATCCCCCACTCAGGCATCATAGATAAGCTAAACAGCTTAAAAGTAAACCCTTATGTCACTAGATGGGTTGCAAACTGGCTAAAGGACAGAACCCATAAAGTTAAAATCGCTGGAGCAATGTCAGACTCAAAGCCAGTCACAAGTGGTGTCCCACAGGGATCTGTCCTGGGACCCCTCTTGTTCGGCATTTATTTCTCAGATGTTAAAGCAAACATGGGAGGGCTGTGGCTGACAAAGTTCGCAGATGACTGCAAACTAGGCGCCATAGTCGATACACCAGCAGATACACACATCCTACAAAAGGGCCTCACTGAAACGGACAACTGGTGCCGTAGTCACGGCCTTAAACTAAATGCCAAAAAATGTATAGTCATCCCTTTTGGAAAAAACAAAGTACCCACAAATTATCACATAGACAGTAACCCACTGAGTACGGAAAAAGTAATCAGAGACCTAGGGACCCAAGTAGACAGCAACCTCTCATTTGACACCCACGTTGCCAAAGTGGTTAGAAAAACATTCTACCTTGCACACCTCATCATGAAGGGTTTCACATCCAGATCCAAGGATGTCATTGTACCCCTATATTCCTCCCTCATCAGACCCATGATTGAGTACAATGCCCCATTTGGTATGTACCTCACCCGGCACTTGCAACAGCTGGAGAGACCACAAAAGTACCTCACCAAAAGGATCAAGGGTCTCCAACATATGTCTTATTCTGCCAGACTAAAGAAACTTCAGCTCTATTCAGTAGCATACCGCCTGCTCAGAAGTGATCTCTGCCTGACGTACAAGGCCATGTCCAATCAGGATCTGATGGACATGCTCCACCTCAAAAAATCCAAATCCATCAGGACCATGAGAGCTAAAGACTTAAACCTCAGCACAAGTATGAATAGGACATGCTGAAGGGATAGAGTCATAACCCAGAGGCTTCCCATGCTTTGGAACAGGATCCCAGTTCGTATTAGGCAGAGCCCCTCACTGACTCTCTTCAAGAGAAATCTTGATGAGTGGATGGGAGATCGTAAGTTTACCCCAGGGGTCACATCTGTGTCACTGCTAGACAGGGGCACAGTAAACTAATTCTATTATATAAGGGGACCTTCACTGTGTCACTACTAGACAGAGGCACAGTATTCTAGATTTATTCTGTACATTTTTGTACCATTTCATGGGGTGGCAAAAGCCACATCACTATGGCTAGGCTTACAAATGCCCCAGGGCAGATAGCCTAGTACTATACTATGAAACTATGAAACTATTGGTTTTTAAAAAATATTTGGTTGTTTTTAAATAAATTATTCAGTATTACTGCATTTGTCAGAATTTCATGAATTAGAGATATCACAAGCAACTAATATAATTCCTTTAATTAAATAGTGTCAGTGGTTTAACAGGTAGCACACTTGATTTCGGTGCAAGAAATTGAAAAGCTGTTGGCTCTACTCCCACCCCAGGTGATTGTTTTACTTCTCCATTACTGACTCTGAAGTATATCGTTGTTTGGAAAAAAATGTTAAACAGTTAAACACAGGTGTCATTTGTCTGAGTGAGTGACAGCTAGGTGAATGAGCAATGAACAAAAGAGTATGGGAAGCTTCCAGTATCCTGGCAACACTTCTCTTCACGGTAAGTGGATAACACACACAAACACACACACACACACACACACACACACACACACACACACACACACACACACACACACACACACACACACACACACTTTCACACACAAATGTCCTTTGTTTAGCATTGAACTCTTATCTATCTAGTTATACAATCCAGAAAGCACTGTATTAGTTACAAGTGCCACGAGAGAAGCCTGAGATAGTGTAGATACCATCTTGTGTCTCCTCTGAAAACAGGCTATTAAACTAGTGAAACTGCCTCAACAACATGACGGGTTCATAAATAAATACATAGATAGACAGACAGAAAGATAGATAGATAGATAGATAGATAGATAGATAGATAGATAGATAGATAGATAGATAGATAGATAGATAGATAGATATATAGATAAAAGTAAGTGCTAAGGAATAAACTACACATCCTTTGCCTAAGGCCTGGCAAAAGTACTGTTCTTCACATTCAAAAAAGAGTTTTCCTCACTGAGGTCATCAGTGTGATCAGAGCAGCACACGGACGTTACGGACTGCATGCTGCAATGCTTGATACCATGTGTGATGTCATGAGATCACGCCATCTGTGCCAGGGATACCATGTGTGATGTTATGAGATCACGCCATCTGTGCCAGGGATACCATGTGTGATGTTATGAGATCACGCCATCTGTGCCGGGGATACCATGTGTGATGTTATGAGGTCACTCCATCTGTGCCAGGGATACCATGTGTGATGTTATGAGATCACGCCATCTGTGCCAGGGATACCATGTGTGATGTCATGAGATCACGCCATCTGTGCCAGGGATACCATGTGTGATGTTATGAGGTCACTCCATCTGTGCCAGGGATACCATGTGTGATGTTATGAGATCACGCCATCTGTGCCAGGGATACCATGTGTGATGTCATGAGATCACGCCATCTGTGCCAGGGATACCATGTGTGATGTTATGAGGTCACGCCATCTGTGCCAGGGATACCATGTGTGATGTTATGAGGTCACTCCATCTGTGCCAGGGATACCATGTGTGATGTTATGAGATCACGCCATCTGTGCCAGGGATACCATGTGTGATGTTATGAGATCACGCCATCTGTGCCAGGGATACCATGTGTGATGTTATGAGATCACGCCATCTGTGCCAGGGATACCATGTGTGATGTCATGAGATCACGCCATCTGTGCCAGGGATACCATGTGTGATGTTATGAGATCACGCCATCTGTGCCAGGGATACCATGTGTGATGTTATGAGATCACGCCATCTGTGCCAGGGATACCATGTGTGATGTTATGAGATCACGCCATCTGTGCCAGGGATACCATGTGTGATGTTATGAGATCACGCCATCTGTGCCAGGGATACCATGTGTGATGTTATGAGATCACGCCATCTGTGCCAGGGATACCATGTGTGATGTTATGAGATCACGCCATCTGTGCCAGGGATACCATGTGTGATGTTATGAGATCACGCCATCTGTGCCAGGGATACCATGTGTGATGTTATGAGATCACGCCATCTGTGCCAGGGATACCATGTGTGATGTTATGAGATCACGCCATCTGTGCCAGGGATACCATGTGTGATGTTATGAGATCACGCCATCTGTGCCAGGGATACCATGTGTGATGTTATGAGGTCACGCCATCTGTGCCAGGGATACCATGTGTGATGTTATGAGGTCATGCCATCTGTGCCAGGGATACCATGTGTGATGTTATGAGATCACGCCATCTGTGCCAGGGATACCATGTGTGATGTTATGAGGTCACTCCATCTGTGCCAGGGATACCATGTGTGATGTTATGAGGTCACTCCATCTGTGCCAGGGAGAATAGGGCAGCTGGGTGAGATATTAATTGAACTTCAGCAGCCGGTGGGCAGTTGTCACTGAAGGTGTGTGTACTCTCAGCAGCCACAAGATAAACATACAGAGTTTCATTTTCACAACAGTTTTATTTATTTTGTTAGTTTAGTTTAGTCCAGGAAAGCAGGGAAGGATATCAGCAGAGGATTATAACAAGTTGACAAAGAACCAGTTAGCCAAGGTGTGTGAAGCCAAAGGACTGGTGCATAGCAACCTGACTAAAGAGGAAATTACTTCAGCCTTAGTCACAGCTGCAGCACAGACCAGCAATCTAGAAGACAACCAGTCTGGTGATGGCAATCTGCAGTCTTCAAAAACAGAACAGTTCATCTCTTCCTCAGAGGACTTAAAAATTCATCTGGAGTTAATGAAACTAGAACTGGAGGCCAAATGGCCATAGAAACAGATGGAGATGGAATCAGCAGTATTTGGAGGCCAAAGAAAATAAGAAGCAGGTCCGACATGAGATGGACATGCTGACCCTTCAGCAGGGTTAAGGCGATAATGGGATAGAGAATAGCTAAAACCCGCAAACAATAAATGTCAGTAAATGTATTCCACAGTTTACAGAGGGTGATGATTTTGATAGTCTTATTCATGTATTTGAAAGGGTATGTAAACAGTATAATGTTGACCATGGGCTCTGGGTACAGTTCCTTACCCCCTTACTCCATGGTAAAGCTCTAACTGTTGTTTCTAAATTGTCTGATACTGATTGTTTAAACTATGATAAAGTAAAACAATGCTTACTAGAATGTTTTAAGTTAATACCTGAAGCTTACAGAAAAAAGTTTTATGAGCATAGATGCAAGGCAGATATAAGTATATGTCATTATATTGATGAATTAGCACTTATTTTCATAGGTGGGTGAGTGGGTGTCAGGTCACCACTTTTGAAAGGCTGGTAGACCTTTTGGTGAGGGAACAAGCCCTTAGCACTTTCACTGAGGACACAAGAATCTGGTTGGCAGACCGGGAGTGTTACTAGGCATATGAGATGGGGAGAAAAGAGGATCTCTACTTAGAAAGCAGGGCACCCCTGCACAAGAAGGGGATACCCAGTACCACACATGGTTATAAACCCATGGTGGGCAGTCTAAACTACCCCAACAGAGTACACCAGTGACAGAGGAAGACAATAGTTCAGGTACACAGACAGGACCAAGGGTTTGATGTTTTAAATGTAACCAGAGGGGCCATATAGCATACAAATGTCCACTGAGGTGCCACGTAGCATACAAATGTCCACTGAGGCAGGGTGGGGCGTAAAAGGTGAAGGAGCCAGCAAGTGAGAATAACAGCATGCCAGTGGTAAGTTGTCTGGAGACAGCAAAGGTACCAAATTATCACCAAAGTTTGTATCCTATCTTAGTGGATGGAAGACACACTGCTAAGAGACACACAGCCTCTGACATAACCATTGTGAAGCCTGCAGTGGTTAGAGAGGAGCAGTACTTGCTTGGGCAGTCCACACCAGTCAGAGCTTTAGGAGGGACCCAATTACTCATACCTCTGGCCAAGGCTCACATTGACTGGGAGGATGAAAAAGGAAGCAAGCAGGTAAATGCGTTTGAGGATATCCCTGCAAATGTCTTGATAGGAAATGATTTTGATAATGCAGCACCTTGTGTGCATGCAATTACACGCAGTCAGGCTTGGAGACAGGCATGTGGGTCAGGTAGCCTGAGGGAGACCCTAATAAAACCCACACCTGAAGCTGGGGCTGGTGAGGTGGCTATTTCAGGGAGGGAGCTACCCTGTAGCAGTGAGACTGAAGGAGAGCCACAGATGCTGGTAGGTACTGATGTTCCCATGGACAGGGTGACTGCAAGGGTAGAGGTGAGTGGTAGTACCCAGGCTGACAGTGAATCAGCACTGTCAGTAGAGACCGAATTCCCAGTGGAAAGAGAGCTGGGAAGGGTCTCATAAGTAGAACTGAGACAGGCTCAGCTTTCAGACCCTATATTATGAGGCTTGAGGAAGGTATCTAAGGAAGTATCTTATTCTTGAGGTAAAGGGGAGTCTGTATACTGGAACAAGGAGTCACTGTATAGAAAGTGGACGCCTGAGGGGTGACTAGAGGGTGAAGTAATACAGCAGTTGGTAGTGCCCAGAGCCTACTGTCTGGCATTTCTAGCCATAGCCTATGACATTCCTTTTGCAGGTCATAAGGGCATAAAGTGTACCAAGAGACATATTTTGCAGACTGTTTATGGTCTAGGATTACAAGGGATGTAACAGGGTACTGCAGAATCTTTGAGCAGTGCCAGAAGGTAGACAAGGCAGGAAACAAGGTCAAAGCTCCTTTGATGCCTTTGCCTATGATTGATGAGCCATTTTAGAGGGTAGCTATGGATATTGTGGGGCTTCTGAGTACCCCAAGTTCCACAGGGAAGAAGCATATCCTGGTGGTAGTAGCTTATCCTACTAAATACCCTGAAGTGGTGGCTCTGTCCTCTATCAAGGCAGAGAAGGTGGCAAATATTTTGTTAGAGCTTTTCAGCAGGGTAGATTTCCTGAGAGAAATACCGACTAGCAAATGTGGCAATTTCATATCAGACCTCCTGGCCTGTCTGTGAAGTGCTTGGGGTGAAGGACCTAAAGATCATTCTATACCACCCGCAAACTAATCGCCTTGTGGAGAGGTTAAACTCTACACTAAAGACCATGCTACAGGCATTTGCAGACCAGTCTAAGAGAGTGTGGGATAAATATTTGCTCCATCTGCTGTTTGGATACAGAGAGGTACCCCAGGAATCCACAGATTGTCCCCCTGTAAGTTGCTGCATGGGCATATGGTCAGGGGGCCTTTAGAGCTGATTCA
This sequence comes from Protopterus annectens, assembly GCF_019279795.1. Taxonomy (NCBI): domain Eukaryota; kingdom Metazoa; phylum Chordata; order Ceratodontiformes; family Protopteridae; genus Protopterus; species Protopterus annectens. The sequence goes on from NC_056742.1 coordinate 506,873,804, forward strand.
TGATGAGCGGGATGGTAAGTGTGAATCCCACAAGCAGTCTGTTGTGGCATATGTCCTAAACTTCAGGATGAGGCTTAGGGAACTCATGGGCATGGCCCAGGAGAACCTAGCAGGAGCCCAGCAGCAGAAAAGGGTGTGGTATGACAGGAATACTCGAGCTAGCGAGTATGGTGTAGAGCCCAGCAGCAGAAAAGGGTGTGGTATGACAGGAATACTCGAGCTAGCGAGCATGGTGTAGAGCCCAGCAGCAGCAAAGGGTGTGGTATAACATGAGTACTCGAGCTAGCGAATATGGTGTAGAGCCCAGCAGCAGAAAAGGGTGTGGTATGACAGGAATACTAGAGCTAGCGAGTATGGTATAGAGCCCAGCAGCAGAAAAGGGTGTGGTATGACAGGAATACTCGAGCTAGTGAGTATGGTGTAGGGCAGCAGGTTATGCTTCTCATTCCTGTCAGATGCAATAAGCTGCAGGCAGCTTGGGAGGGACCCTACAAGGTGATAAGGAAGGTCAGTGATGTTAATTCATGGTAAACCTGCTAGGCAGGAGGCAGGGGCACAAATTGTACCATGTTAACATGATGACAGCTTACCATGATAGGGAGGCCCTTGTGCTGAGTATTTGCAGTGAGTGGGTGGCAGGGAGAAGTCTGAGGGGGATCTGGCAATCACAGATCTGATGAGGAAAATCAGGCTAAATAAGGTAGTGTGGACCCCAGCCTGCGAGCAGGCATCCCAAAGGCTTAAAGGACTATTAAACCAACACTCTTCACCTCATGAATACTTGTGGATATTAACTGTACCTCTACTTTGAAATAAAATTGATGTTTGATTTGATGGATGACTTTTCGAAATGTCTTTGAGTTAAGGTATCTTCAGCTGTACTGTAAACTAAACACTTTATACTAATTTAATAAAAAAAGTCTTAATTTCTTCCTTTTTCTTTTTAAAGGATGATGGAACAGCTACAACAATTGTTCGGATTGTGAATACAGTTTAAAGTGAAGTTCTGCTTGCCCCCCCCCCCACACACACACACACACACACACACACACACACACACACACACACACACACACACACACACACATGCTTTCTTTGGTACTGAGGCCTTTTTGTGTGCTGTTTAATTTTTTTTTCTCTTTTTTATTTGCTGGTATTATTTGTTATGTGGTCTAACATTGAGTAGTCTTCTTAATGAAAACAAAAAAATTAATAACTAAGAGTAGAAGAAATAGACAACATGTTAAAATAAGACAAGATAAATGGTCTGATCTGTATTTTCAGAGAAAAAATTGGGGCAGATAGCCATTTTTATATATTTCTTTCATTGTGTTAATAGTGAAATTCTGATTTAGAATAATTTAGTTTTAGTGGCCACTTGGGTAGAAAAGTTCCATTCACAACAGGAAAATAAACATAAACAAATCCTAAGGCAATACAAACAATGCAAAGTACAGTACAATGAAAATGTAACTGTGGTGTATTAACTGAATACAATGTAAAAGTTCCATAGAATTCTTTACCTGAATACAATGTAAAAGTTCCATAGAATTATTTAACTGAATACAATGTAAAAGTTCCATAGAATTATTTAACTGAATACAATGTAAAAGTCTCATAGAATTATTTAACTGAATATAATGTAAAAGTTCCATAGAATTCTTTACCTGAATACAATGTAAAAGTTCCATAGAATTACTTAACTGAATACAATGTAAAAGTTTCATAGAATTATTTAACTGAATATAATGTAAAAGTTCCATAGAATTATTTAACTGAATACAATGTAAAAGTTCCATAGAATTATTTAACTGAATACAATGTAAAAGTTTCATAGAATTATTTAACTGAATATAATGTAAAAGTTCCATAGAATTCTTTACCTGAATACAATGTAAAAGTTCCATAGAATTATTTAACTGAATACAATGTAAAAGTTTCATAGAATTATTTAACTGAATATAATGTAAAAGTTCCATAGAATTCTTTAACTGAATACAATGTAAAAGTTCCATAGAATTATTTTAATGAATGCAATGTAAAAGTTCCATAGAAGTCTTCATACAGCTTCTAAGGGAGCATTCTTTAATTTTGTGCAGCTAAGACAAATGACACTTGAAGCTCAGCAGTATCTGTTCAGATAGCTGAATGGAAACATTAAATGAATGAAATTGTTCATACATCTCCATGAGAATAGGAAGTATTACTTGATGGCTTTTTGAGTGAAAAAAATGCCTGGAGTCTGCCATATGGAGGGTGGTAACGATGTAAACTGTTGCCATTTCTACTGAAAAGAATAAATATTAATGGCAGTTTTATAAAATGCCAGGCTTTGTTAGGTATTAGTTAGACATCTATATCATATTATCGCATGATGAAAAGAGCGAACGCTCTTTCATCGAACTGATAATATCGAAATAACAAAAAAGCAAACACACGGAACAGCAATTTTTTTCCCAGGAAAAAAAAAATTGCTGCTCCACAAAAAAAAAAAAAAAAAAAAGTTTAAACACAAAATGAAATGGGAGGCTTCACCCCCTCCCCAATGTGGGGGGCTGTGTTCCCCAACCCCCCACTTAAATATATCAACTCCGAGATCATACCATAGTGGAGAAAATGACAAAGTCCCAAAGATGGACCACTGATTTTTTCCCTTGGAAAAAAATCAATGTTGCATGACTTTGCTTTTTTCTCCTTTCGACATTATCAGATCGATGAAAGAGTGTTTGCGCTTTTCATTGTCCGATAATGTGATATAGACCCTTAGTTAGGAGGACAGAGTATTTCATCCGGTGTACACTATTAAACAAAAGGCTCAGAGACAGGCATTTGTTAAGCTGGAAAAGAATGGACTGTGATATTATCAGACCACTGACGGCTAGTTGGTGTTCAAACTCAGAACATTGGTCACCTCTAGGAGAGATACAGTGATGTGTTTTAGAAGCGTGGCCACATTCGAACTTTGCAAGTCTCTGCTCATTTTGGATAATGATAGTGATAACAGTAAATATAAGGGTGATGAAGGTGTCAGAAGACCTGATAAGAGGCTAGCTCTTGTAGCTGCCAGTCAAGATTTAGGAGATGTGAGTTTTCTGGGGCTTGATCTAGCAATAGGCTTTGAAGGGTACAATGAGGAAATTAAGGCTGAGTTCATTATCAGCAGCTGAACCCATAAATTTAAATGATGTGACTAGATTTTCATGTGCCATCTTTTTAGATAATTTAATGACAGGGAAGTGCTTTGTGGAAGGGCAGAGTTTGTAGGACAATATGGCATTCTTTATGATGGCAGTGAAATATCATTTGAGCTCTCTGTGTGTATTTGGCCCATAGGTCTGAACTACACATCACTGCCTCTATTCTGTTGTCTTGTATTTCTGCTTTCACTGCCTTGAAGGTGAGGGTTATGTAGATGCCAGATGCTGATATTACACCATAATCTTGTCCAATGGGTGCAAGGTCAGATTGTACCAGTATGCAGGGGCTGTTTAACCTGGCTCCTTGCCATCATGTTATGGAGAATGCAACATGCTAAGAAAGTTTTCCATGTGGCATGGTCATACTGTCGTGTACCTCAAAACATGTCAAAAGAGCTGAAGGAATTTCAGGTTTGTGAGTTTGCATTGTTATACTGGAGTTTTGACATGTTGTGAGAGTTCTGTATGGGTTTCATAACTGGTGGTCCATATGGTATCCAGCATCCTCTGCATTACATTTCAACATGAGTAGGTTGATTCATTTGGACCCAATATAAATGCCTACATGTACCTTGACATTAGCTACGATGGCTGCACATATCAGCTAGACTGGCTGTCACATTTCTCCATTAAGGAAGCAATGAAACAGTTAAGGTATGTGGCATATGGTGGTAGCTGAGGTGGATTTAAAAGACCTCATGGCATCTACTGAGGTTTAAATAGGGGTATATTTATTTTATTTCAAAATCACAATCCTGCATCAATTAAAATCATAGTTTTCAGAGGATTCATAGCAGTTTCAAGGGAAGTTACTAATGCAACTTCAACACCTTGCCAATGCCCACCTCCAGGCTGTACCCCTTTCTCAAGATGGGCTGAAACAGTCCTGGGATCAATTTGGGGGTATCTAACCATTCATTCCAGTTTTGTTTGAAGGATAATTATGTATCCTACTACTTAACCTGCAGAGTTATTCAAGAAATGAGGAAATATTGCATAAACAGTCTATCTCTCCATCACATTCTGTTTATTGTCTGTTAAAGATTAAGGCTCTAGAGTTTGTTAGGCTATTAGACTTGTGTAGATAGAGAAGATCAAGGACAACATAGTATATTAGGTGATGCATAAATCATCTAATGATACCGAGTAAAGCTTCTAGCCATTCTCAGTAGCTCGGGGTCTTTAAGCCTGCAACCTTCTTAGAGGCCTCTCAGAGTTCTCTCGTTGCTTGATATGTCAAGTGAGATACATCCTGAACATGGAACTATACTCTATAATTAGTGTAATAAACAATGAATATAGGAAGAAAACTTCCTCATCTACTGACTAGTAGCATCTCTGATAACTGCAATATAATTCCTCTCATTTCTGAATACAGATACCCAGGACATAACCATGATCCTTCTCTAAGTCTTTCATATCATAAACTCTGCTACAGAAACTCTAATTTACTCTCCCCTTCAGCCTATCAAAATGTTCTTTTCTCTAAAGTATAATATGATCTTCCTGTTATTACCTTTTACTCAGCACAACATTTCAAACACTGCAGATCACAGAAAACTAAATTTGCAGATTTGCCCTCATTGCCAATATCAGATCTTACAATCGTAACCTTCTACAACAACTAAAATGGCTGCCAGTCACTGAAAGGTCATCTTTTCTCCTCTGTGCTGTTATTCACAGAATACTAAATGGTGGCTACTGCATATCTTTGGGACACAAACTACCCATCCAAGACCAGGATCCTCCCTAACAAGTACCAAGGAAAAGGCTGTCATATTAAGCAAATCTCCATATATAATGGTTTATGGAGAAAGTGCTTTCTCCTGACTAGGCCTGGCAGTATAGAACAGACTTCCACCTGAAGTAAGGAAACTGCAATCTCTCACTGAGATCAAAAGGCCTTCTGTGAATACTTGCCCAAGAAAAATTATCTCAAGTGTGTTAGTGAGAATGGTTAACCTCACCATTTGTTATCAAAATAAATTACTATCTTCAGCAAAACAGTTATTGTGAAATGTTGAATTCTAACAGCGTGCTGTCATATGCATGACATTATTTCCCTGCTTGGTATTTTAAATGTTGTTCTGCTCATTTCCTGAAATACTGAAATTCAATTATGCATGTGCAGTAAATATTGTAAACAACATTAGTGTTACTGTTTACTCCATTCCGCAATATTTCTCAATTTGTGCAGTAAATATTGTAAACAACATTAGTATTACTGTTTACTCCATTCCGCAATGTTTCTCAATATGTAAGCATAATGATCTGCAGAAGCCTATATTTGCTCTACGACTCTTTAAAACACTTAATTTTGTATTTGTTTTATGCATGGTATGCTTCTTGATTATCTGTGCTATTTGCTTTTGTTTCTGTACCTTCAGCTTGTGGTCGAACAGGACCTTCAGACCAGCCTATCTACGCAGTTACCAAATAGTAAATAAATACATAAATACATAAATCAATCAATCAATAAATAAATAAATAAATGTATTTAGATCTGGCAGATATACTTTTACTAATTAGGTTCACAGGTTCATAGGAGGTTACTAGGCTATCAGCCCTAGAGCTCTTACAAGCCTAGCCTTGTTAATCCCAGTGTGCCCCATTTGTACTTGGTTAGATGGACATAATTTGCAGATCAAATCTATGATTTTAATCCTGAGTTGCCTCAATTGTTCTTCCTAGATGGACATAATTTGCAGGGTGATTCTATGATCAACACCAACTACCCCTGTCCATGAGGGACATAGGTACCACCTGTGGGGTAAATGTGCAGTCTCCTATCCGTTTGTCCAGGTTGTGCTTGAATAGGGTCAGTGAGGAGTTCTGCTCCAGGTGAACTGAAAGTTTATTCCAGAGGAGCGGTAATCTCTGGGAGATATGTCTCTCCAGCATGTTCTGTTAATGTCACAGGCTAGGTTGAGATCCCTGGATCAGGTGACCTTGTCCCATGTGACTTGCAGATGTGCAGCAGTTCTATCAGGGCAGGATTGGAGACTGCTCTGCAGGCCAGGCACAAGTCGCCTCTCAGCAGCCAGTATGTCTATGGTTTGGAGGCCCTATATTTTCTTGGTGAAAAACCTCTGTGATGTCTCCAGCTGATGCAGGTGTCTGGTGAGAAAAATGCAAAAGGGATCATTGTAATCTATTAATGGTCTGTTGAGGTCGAGTACAGTGGAGTTGTCACATCCTTATGCATGGATGGGGTGCCCTTAATTATGAGATGTGCAACACAGAAGGTTTTCCTTACCACTGTGGAAACTTGGTGGTCAAAGTTCAGATTGCTATCTACCTGTGTCCCAGATCTTGCACCACTGGGTTTGAACTTGGGGGGGGGGGGGGTTCTGTCAATACTGTAATTAGCAGGGAATTCCACTTTGCCAAAGAGGATAACAATGTACTTCTTTGATTTCATTTTACACTGTGGCTTTGGCACTAATCATTTGTTTGTGTTAGTCCCGCCTGTAATATGTTAACATTGTTGGGGTACACAGTTATTGCAACTAGTTTACAATCATCAGCACACTTGGCAAGCCAAAGGCCATCTACTTTAGTCTGGACTTCCAAGAGATAAATTCCAAACAGTATAGGACCCAGCAGAGATCCTTATGGTACTTCATTGGTGATGGTCAACTGGTAGAGGTGGAGTCAACAATTTTGACAGTATGTGTTTGGTCAGTGAGCCAATTAGCTACCCATCTAGTGACATAAGGGTTAATCCCCTACTGGGATAGTTTCTCAATGATACCTGAGTGAGAAATTGTGTCAAAAGCCTTGGCCTGGTCAAGATAGGCAGTATGCACTGTCTTACCTTCATCCAGGACTTTAGTGACTTTCTCAAAGAAGATTAATAAGCATGATCTACTCTTATCAAAACCAAATTTGTTTGGGTCTAGAATCTGAAGGTTGCCTATGCCCTTGTTGATAAAGTCCATGATGATTTCTGCCATGGCCTTGCAGATGAGGCTGGTTAGACTTTTGGGTCTATAATTCCCAAGGTCAGTTGATGGCTCCCCCCACTTTGTGCAAGAGGATGACTGTTGCTGTTCTCCACTCTGCTGGAACAAAGCCAGTTCTCAGGCTATGGTTAAGGAGAATGCCAAGTGGATCCACTAGATCTTGTTTTAGATTACTTAGTACACAACCTGGAATGTTATCTGGTCCAACTGAGGCCATGTTTTTGCCTTTTACAGCACAGATATGACCTGATCTATAGAGATACTAGGCAGAGGACTGGTGTCAGGTATGTTGTGGGGTATGGCTGGTGGGGAATGAGGGGTGAAGTTTGTGCCAATTCTGTCAGCCAGCAGGATGGCAATTTCCTCTGGTACTGTATGAGTGATGCCATATATTACCAGTTTGGCATATAGATGGGCATCCCTTTTTAGATTTTGAATGTAGTTAAAGAATGCATTATTATTATCCTAAGCTAGGGATGCTATTTTAGGTTCATAAATAGCTTTAGAGGACTTTACAAGATTTCTGATTTGTTTGTTCAAGCTGTGGAGAGAATTCTTCCTATGTTGAGTCATTTCCCTCTTCTTATATACCCTATTCATACTTGAGATCCACCAGACTGGCTTGTTTTTTCAGGAAGACCTGGTTTTGAACTGGTCAGGTACAGCTGAGTCTATACAGTTGCTTAAGTGTTTATACAGGGCATTTGTGTACATGGCTGCATAGGAGTCATTGTTGTCTGTGACTGTGTAGTAGGCTGTAGTTTGCTTTGGAAAAGTATTTTAGTTTTTTTGCTCCTGTGGGGGAGTCAAGTCCAATAGTTACTTCAAATTAGACTGATTTGTCTTCTGACCTTACCAGGGACGGCATCACATAGGCGAAGTGCAGTGACTTCCCATGTTGGTGAGTACTGCCTAGGATATTTGAACACATTATGGGGGTGCAGACTATCTGTTCCAGAGCATTTGTATTGACAAAATCCAGACACATCTGGCCATGTAGGTTTGTGCTCATGTATGTCACCCAGTCAATTGAAGGATAGTTGAAACCTCCCATGACTAAGGTGCTGGATTGTATTGTGAGTGACTCCAGTAAGTCCAGGTAGGTAGTGTGCTTTTCTTGGTTCATGGTGCATGACCTATATCTAGCAATGATGTGGTAGGGTATTTTGCCTAGAGTTAATTGGACATGGAGTAGCTGAAGAGTGTCATACTGTTTGACTAGTCTCGAGGTGTACTTGGTTGTAATGAACATGGATATACCTCCACCTTTGGTTCTTTCATGCTCATTTTGAGGTCTGAACATGTGGGACATGTGGAAGACATTGTAGCCTTGCACAGCCAGGGTGCTCTCTGCAAGCCTTGAACCATGTCTCACTGACTGCACAGATGTCAGCATCTTCTAAGGTGAGGAGTGTTTCCAGGAAGTACAGTTTCATATTCAGACTTCTAGCATTAAGCAGCAGAACCTTGAGTTTGTCTCAAGTGGATTTTGTTACATTGGAAATTTTGCTGTTTTGACACTGCCTAAAAAAGCACTATGGGATAGGCAAGTGACTTTGCCAGTATCTGAAAGCCTAGAGGAAACAGGTGCAGACTGTTGCTGGTAAAGCAGCAAGGTCTGCCACCCATGTCGTACCAAGATGACAGAAACTGAATTCCCCTGTACTGACACCAGAAGCTAAGCCAATTGTTGAAGCAGATCATTTTGTGTTTAGTTTTTTTTTTTTTTTTTTATATATTGTGGCATCATCCTGGGTGAAGGTAGAATGCTGCTTAGGGCTAGGGTCATACCCGCCTGTGACACATAATCTGAGAGCTCAGTCATGCCTCTCTTCATATAGTCCAGAGTGGTACCCAAACATGAACTATGACAGTCATAATGGTACTTGTTGAGTGACTTGAGTTCATGTATGAGTGTCAGATGCTGATACCTGACAAGCAGCTGACTGCGACCTTCTCCTTCTCCAAACTAGTGAGGGGGACATCAGTGTGTCTCATTATGGAGTCACCTATGACCAAGACATTTGGTTTTGAGGTGTTATGTCTTAGGGGCTTATTTGGTGAGACACTGTTGTATGTGTTATTATGTGTAGTGGTTTCTATATGCATAGCAGTGTGTGTAAGGGGTTTATATATGGGAGGTCACTGATATTTTGGCAGGCTTCAAGTGAGTACCTCTGCATGTGTGGGCTTATGTGTCATGACCTTACTTTGTGTGAGAGGTGAAGTGTGTGTGCTGACAACCTGTTTGATGTCCAGTTTGTTGTTAAGTGAGACTGATTCCAGTTTCATAGAGTAATTACATATCTCACACAGAGTATTTTTATGTTTTAGGAGAAAGTGGTTATCAGTATACATGAGGCAATTACTACATTGCCTCTGGATGCCCATGTCAATCAGGCTGACCGGTGAAATGATGGAAAAATGCCCATCCATTACAATAGGTTTTTACCAGATGTACTATTAGAGAAGGAAGTGGGCATGTTTGATCATTTTTGCTCTATGACTAACAAGGGGACTTATTCTACTGAAGACTATGGATGATAAGAGCAGCGACACTGCTCAGTGGGCAGCTTTGTTTCCAGTAGAGCAGCAGGGAAGCTTGGGAGGGTTCTACTGACAGATGTCTAGAGAAAAATTGTGTTCCGAGGTGTTGTGTCTATACAGGGTACTGCTAACCCCCATGGTGCACAGTAATGCACAAATGTGAGGCTTAAATATAGGTGAAATTAACCACTTTTAAGTTACTCTACCAATAGGAAAGCACACACTGAACCTTCCTCCAACAATCCCCAGCTTAGACAAGGCTGGGGCCACAATATTCTGTCAAAAGGGTACAGGGAAGCCCTTCTTAATGTAATTGGCTGGTTTAATCCTCAAGTGTATCTATACAGGCTAGATTCAGCAGGCCTGACTTTAGGCTATACTATCTAGGCTAAACATATGATTGAAATCAAGTGCAGAAAATGATGCAGTCATAAATAGTAAAAAGCAGAAATAATGCAGCAATTAGATAAAATACAATTTAAAAAGTGCAGTAGAATCTATTTATATACTTATTTTCCTGCTTTTAGCATCAGATGCCTTGGATTTCAATAAAACCACTCTGGACCTCTGGCAAAAAATGCCAAACATAGGGCATCATCTGTTTAACTGAGAGCAAATGCGTGCAAACACAAGGCATAAATGCAGGCAAAATTAAACACGTTTAAACTAATCTATCAAAAGGAAAGTGCACAGTGAACCTTCCTCCAACAATCCCTAGCTCAGCCAAGGCTGGATCCACACACTTCTGCCACAAGGGTGCAGGGAATCCTTCCTAATGTAAGATGGCTGGTTTTGTGCTCAAGTGTATCAATACAGGCTGAATTAGTTGTGTTAAGTAGAAAGATTTTCTGAATATGGGTGCCATATGATGATCAAAGTAAAGGAAATTGTCAAACCAGGTACACAGTTTAGTAGTTAAGTGTTATAAATGCTATATGCTGAGAGTGGGAGCTATTTGCCAAATAAAATTATAATACACCTTTTCATGTTGAGTTTTAGCCCATTTTCAGTACATCAGGTAATAACCAGAGTGTTATTTCAGAAATACATCAGTGTCAGACAAGGGTCTTAACAATACCACCAAGTTTGCAATCATCTTCGTTCTTAGATCCCAGAGTTTGTAAATCAGAGAAGTACATGTTGAAAAGGAGAAATCCCAGCACAGAGCCCAGAGGGCTGTGCTTGGTGCCTTTATACTTTCAGACGAGGCACATGCCACACAGATTGCTATGCTTCTGTCCAGCCATTTTGCTATCCATCATATCTACCACACAAGGATCGCAATTTAAAGAATTTCATTTACTTCCAATGTCTGCATGGAATACAGTGTTAAACACTTTGGCTAGATCAAGATGCACTGTTTGACCAGTATGGTCACTGTCAGCAGCCTGTGTGACCCTCTCAAAGACAGTAACAAGATTTAATAGGCATGATCTCCCTTCAATGAAGCTAAACTGCTGAGCATCTATTCTAATGACATGTTTGATATTGCAGTTGCTAAGATCATTTGCAATAGACTCCATAACTTTGAAGCGTCATGAGGCTAATGCGTCCATAATTATCAAGGACCACGGTAGACCGACAGTTATGGAAGAGGTATTACCACCATGTTACACCATAACTCAGGAATAAATTTTGTGCCAATGCTTAAATTTAACAGCTTGAGGAGAGTTTCAGAAAAGGGCATGTTTGGCTTCATTTACTAAACATGAAGATATTTTGTCATTTCACATGGAGGAAGTAAATTTGGTGTTTGATAGTACCTTCTGAAGATGTTTGTTTGTTTGTGATAATAGAAAATGTAAGAGATAACAGATTCTGGGATATTTATTATCAGGATAGTTATTTTTTTTGGGGGGGTGAAGTTTGTACTAAATTTGCTTGCCAAAAAAATGGCAATGACAATCTAAAAAAAATCACAAAATCAATTATATCTTTGACAGAAATTTAAAATAAATATGTTGACACATTTAAGAAACTTCAATTTTATATTTTGGTATTTCAACAAAATGACATTTGGTATTCTAAAATAAATGCATCCAAAATGTATTTTATAGTCTACAAGAATATATTTTCCTTTCACCCTTAATCTCAAAATCAAAAATTCTCATTGATTTTTATCCCATAAAATTATACATCTGAAACATTCAAAGAACTGTTTCTCAATTAGACTTTTGTTAAATACATTACATTTCTTTCTTCTATTTTAATAATCCCATCAGTGGATGCTTCTAATGGCCTAAATGCTATATGCTATATGAAGTCTTTTTTAAATAAATATTTTATGTACTTTTGTCATCCTCATATGAATGTTTCTTTTGAAAGTTTTCTTTGGTGTTTCCCAACCTGGCACAAAAAACATTAAATGTAATACTTAAAAAAACTTACTTACTGGCACATTTATTTTGCAGTTAACACCCACTGTTTTAATTTATTTCATACTGTCCTTGTTTTATCTTCCACTGAAACTAAGTTTAAATTTATCTGCATGTTCTTCCATCTTCCTAGTAACTGCTATTAACATTCTTCAAATAACATACCACAAAAAGCATCTTGTGTACAAATTTGATTATGGCCCGTTGAAAAAAAATCTACAAAAGGAATTACATGAATTCCTACTCTGTTGAATTTAATTGGTATGCCATGTACTTGAAAGGAAAATCCCAAATAACCTTGATTCTAGCTGTTCTGCTTATAAAAAAAGAAAAAAAGAAAACATTCTAAACAACTACCTGTTTCCAAAATGTATGTTTTCAATAAAAATTTTATTTTTCATTTTAAGGAAAACTTCTTTTCCTCGTAAACACGAACTCTTTTGTGACATTTTTTAGAAACTAGCTTCACGTTGCTCCCATAGTACTCCTCTTCCTCTGGAATAATGCTGAATACTTACCAACAGCAGTGCAACCAGAAAACCATTAAACTCAAACTCCTCACATTCCTGTATATTCACTTTTGTCCCCCTGCTTATATTTGAAGGAATGTAATTAGATTTTTATTGTTTACAGTCAGTATATGTATCTTATCTGTTTTCAGTATTTTGACATTCAGGATTTTGAGTTTTCAGGATTTTGGTTTTAAGTATTTTGGGCTTCCATATTATGAAGTTTTCTCATTTTCAGTGTTTTGGTATTTCAGTGTTATGAAGTGAATCCATATATGTATATATAGGTTCATAGGTTCATACTAGGCTATCTGCCCTAGGGCATTTATAAGCCTAGCCAGAGTGTGTTTGGCTTTTGCCACCCATTTTAAATGAATTTTGCTATGCCCTTTTTCGAGGTTAGTATATTGTGCCTCTGTCTAACAGTGACACAGAAGTGATACCCGGGGTAAACCTACAATCTCCGATCCACTCATCAAGATTCCTCTTGAAGAGAGTCAATGAGGGACTCTGCCTAACCTGGACTGGGATTTTATTCCAGAGTGAAGGGAGCCTCTGGGTTATGAATCTGTCCCTCCAGCATGTCCTATTTATTTCAGTGCTGAGGTTCAAGTCTCTCGAGCGCGTAGCTCGATGGGATTTGGATTTTCTGAGGTGCAGCATGTCCATTAATTCTGGGTTGGACATGGCTTTATACGTCAGGCATAGATCGCCTCTGAGCAGGCGGTATGCCACAGAGGAGAGCTGGAGTTTCTTTAACCGGGCAGCATATGGCATCTGTTTGAGCCCTTTGATCCTCTTGGTGAGGTACTTTTGGGGACTTTCCAGGTGCTGCAGGTTTCTGGTAAGGTACATCCCAAAAGGGGCACTGTACTCAATTATGGGCCTGATGAGGGATGAGTAAAGAGGCACGATGACCTCCCCTGATCTAGATGTGAATCCCTTCATGATTAGGTGGGCTATATAAAATGTTTTTCTAACCACTTTGGCCACGTGGTTTTCAAATGAGAGATTGCTATCAACTTGGGTCCCCAGGTCCCTAATTACTTCTTGCATACTTAATGGATTACCACCTATGTGGTAATTTGTGGGCACTTTGTTTTTGCCAAAGGGGATGACTATACACTTTTTGGCATTTAGCTTGAGGCCATGGCTCTGGCACCAGTTGTCTGTTTCTATGAGGCCCTTTTGGAGGACGCTTGTGTCGGCTGGAGAGTCGATTATGGTGCCTAGTTTGCAGTCATCTGCGAACTTGGTCAGCCACAGTCCTTCCGTGTTGGCCTGTACCTCCGAGAAATATATACCGAACAAGAGCGGTCCCAGGACTGAGCCTTGTAGGATGCCACTTGTAACTGGTTTGGAGTCTGACATGGCTCCAGCATTTCTAACCATGTGGGTTCTGTACTTGAGCCAGTTTTCAACCCATCTAGTAACATAGGGGTTTATATTTAAGCTAGTGAGCTTATCTATAATGCCCGAGTGGGGTATTGTATTGAAGGCTTTTGCGAGGTCCAGGTAGGCTGTGTGGACCACCTTCCCCTCGTCAATGGTCTTGGTGACTGTTTCAAAGAAATTGACCAGGTTTAAGAGGCAGGATCTGCCCTTAACAAAGCCAAACTGGGTAGGATCCAGTGTCTGTAGGTCCCCAATATCTTTATTTATGAGGTCCATGATGATCCTTTCCATAGCTTTGCAGACCAAGCTAGTCAGGCTTATGGGGCAATAGTTTCCAGGATCCGTTGAGACACCACCTTTGTGGAGAGGGACCACTGTTGCTGTACGCCAGTCTTTGGGTACATATCCTGTAGTAAGGCTGAGATTGAACAGTAGTTTTATGTTTGGGTTTAGCTCTTCTTAGAGTTCATGTAGGACGCAGCCCGGGACACCGTCTGGTCCCATTGATGCTGTGTTTTTTTTGCTTTGAAGAGGGTGGCTCTTACCTGAGCATCTGAGATGTCAGGGGGGCAGCACTCTGCTGGGATAGATATTTGCCCTTTTGGTGGGGAGGGGGGAGAGAAGTTTGCACTGAACCTGTCAGCTGTTGGGAATGTCTGTGGGTTCAGTGTATTTTTTGTCATTTTTTACTAATTCTGAGCATATCTGGGAATTCCCACCCAGGTTCCTAACATAACTAAAGAAAGCCTTGTGATTATCCTTAGTGCCCTGTGCAATTTTTTTCTCGAAGCTGGTCTTAGACGATTTTATGAGTGCCCGTAGTTTTTTGCTAATACTGATCAGAGATGCCTTCCCTTTTTGGGATTTTGCTCTATCATGTAGTAGCTCCTTCCTTCTATTGTATAGTTTGTTTATGGCTGGGGTCCACCAGACAGGACGCCTGCCTTTGGAAGATTGGGTCTTGGTTTTATTTGGGATTGCATGATCCATGCTTTCCTGAAGTTGTTCATAGAATGCGTTTATAAAGGATTCTGCAGTCTGGGCCGTATTTTCCACAGGCCCGGGGGCTTTGAAGGATTCCACCTTGGTTTTGAGGAGTGTGAAATTTGCTTTAGAGAAGTTTTTCTCTGTGGTTTTCTGGGCAGGGGGTGGGGTCGGGATGTGAATATCCAGTGAGATTAGTTTATGGTCTGATCTTACCAGTGAGGGATACACTTCTGGTCTGGAGCATAGAGCCCCCATGTTGGTGACGATCAGGTCCAGTATATTTTCCCCTCTTGTGGGAGTGGTAGCAAGTTGTTCCATAGCATTTGAGTTTATAAATTCTAGGAACCTTTGGGCTAGGGTGTTGGAGCTAGAGTAATGCTCCCAGTCTATGTTTGGGTAGTTGAAGTTGCCCAATATAATGGTGTTTGGAGAGACCTTCATATTTTCCAGTGTTCTCAGGAAGGCCGAGTGGGGTTCCTGGGTTTGAGAAGGTGGTCTGTAGCAAGCTATAAACTAGAAGGCAGTTTTACCCACTGTTAGTTGCTCATGGATAGTCTCTGATGCTTCGTGCTGTGCCACCAACCTGGAGGTGTGGGTATCTTTGACGAATATTGATATTCCCCCTCCTTTTGTGGTTCGGTCCAAGTTTTGGGGCCAAAAAGCATGGTATGAGGTATAACCTGGTAGCGCTGGTGTGCTCTCGGGATCCTTGAACCAGGTTTCTGTTACTGCACAGATATCGATGTTCTCCATGCTAAGGAGAGGTTCGAGTGTGTGCATCTTGAGGTTTAGACTTGTGGCGTTGAGTAGCATTACTCTTAGTTTCTTATCCCTTGTGATACCTATGGAGGTGGGTTTGTCTTTTGAGCCTTGCCTAAAAAGGCACTATGGGGGTGGCAAGAGCCTTTGCCAATATCCAAAAGCCCAGGGGTGACAGGTACAAGCCGTCCCTAGCAAAGCATCATGGCTTGTCGAGCATGTCATCCCAGGCTGACAGGCATTGGATCCCCTTTGCATGACACCAATACTTAAGCCAATTGTTGAAATTGATCATCTTGTCTTCATATTGTGGCATCATTCTTGGTGAGGGTAAAATGCTACTCAAGGTCAGGGTCATACTGGCCTGGGCTACATGCTCAGAGAGCTCCTCTATGTCTCTTTTCATGTAGTCCAGGGAGGTGCATCTCAGGTCATTCACACCAGCATGGACAATGACTGAGTCATATTTGTACTTGCCTTGGAGTGACCTGAGTGCTTGTGTTATGTGGCGGATCCTAGCGCCCAACAGGCAGCTCACCGTGACCTTCTCCTTGTTCAGCCTGGTGAGCGGGACGTCAGTGTGCCTGACGATAGTCACCTATTACAAGTGTATCAGGTGTTTTGTTTAGCCTTAAGGGCTGTGACTGTTCGGCACACTGGCTTTGTGAGCTATGTGTTGCACCTGTTTTGTTTTGGGGTAGCAGTTGCTTGGGTGTCTGCTTTGGAGGTCTCTGCTGCTTAGGCAGATTTTTATTTAGAGCCTCCGAGTATGTTTTTGTGTGTTTATGTGTTTGGTTTGCTGTCATGGTAGGTCTATGTGAGACTGGAATTATAGTGAGTGTGGTTTCCTTCTCCTCCTGACTGGTTACACCAGTACTGAGTTGAGAGAGCTTAGCCTCCAGTTTGGCTATATGGTTGCATCTCTCACATGTGTTGGAATTTGTTGGGAGGAGGAGAGGGTTGTCTGTGTACATGAGGCAGTTGTAACATTGCCTCAAGATTCCCAGATTCACCAGCTGGACCGGAGAGGAGATTGACAACTGACCTTTGCACATGCTAGAATAGTATTGGGAATTCCTTTATAATTGAAAAAAAGGGCCAATGCGGAACAAGGTACTCAAGGGGAGTTTGTGAGGGTGTAGTGCTTTTAATTTTGTAATGCTGACTTATATAATTGCTTTAGTGAGCAAGTGCCAGGCTTTAGTGTGGGAATAGGGTGTTTATTATGAGAACTAGATCAGTTCTAAGAGAAAAAGTGAAGAGCAGACTTTGTGGAGCCGAGAATGGTTTAAACCCAATTAAGCGGAGCTGCCCGATGCTGCGCTATGCGCAAAATCGAGCAAAGCCACGCCAAAGCGGGTTTTATACAGGGGGACTTGAAAGAACTAGAAATTGGCCCAAAACAGCCAATAGACTACCAGATTCTTATGCTGGGAACACTCCTCCAGGGATAGATAGGCTGCTCTAAGCTCCCCACTGCCACTGGTGAACAAAGAAGCCTCCCTTTATCCAAGAAAGGAAATGGGCAACACAGGAACTTTCCAAAAGTCCAGAATACAGCAAAGCCTGTATTTGGACTACTCTAGGTCAGGAAAGATGGGAAACAAGGATAATTTTTGTTTTCTTTTTGCAACAAACAGCAGGAAAATGCAATAAATATGTAACACAGGCTAGTGCACTTGAATGTGTAGCCTCAACAGGTAAATGCAACAAACAGGACAAACTTTAAAAGTGCAGGTGCAAAAACAACTTTAAACAGTTTAAAACAGTTCAAGAAGCAGAAATACTTGCAGTTTAACTAGATTGGACAGTCGCCAGGTAGTAGCAGGAAAAAAAAACACTTTTATCAGGTTAGCAGTCGCTCTTTTAGCCTCTCTGCTGCTAGCACCACTCTGCAGGACCAGAAGGAGCTTGGCTGAGTAGTAACAAGCGCAAAAACTGCACCAAAGCGGGTTTTATACAGGAAGACTTGAAAGAGCTAGAAATTGGCCCAAAACGACCAATAGACTACCAGATTCTTGTGCTGGGAACACTCCTCCAGGGATAGATAGGCTGCTCTAAGCTCCCCATTGCCACTGGTGAACAAAGAAGCCTCCCTTTATCCAAGAAAGGAAATGGGCAACACAGGAACTTTCCAAAAGTCCAGAATACAGCAAAGCCTATATTTGGACTACTCTAGGTCAGGAAAGACGGGAAACAAGGATAATTTTTTTTTGTTTTTCTTTTTTTTTCAACAAACAGCAGGAAAATGCAATAAATATGTAACACAGGCTAGCGCACTTGAGTGTGTAGCCTCAACAGGTAAATGCAACAAACAGGACAAACTTTAAAAGTGCAGGTGCAAAAACAACTTTAAACAGTTTAAAAAGTTCAAGAAGCAGAAATACTTGCAGTTTAGATTGATCGGACAGTCGCCCAGGTAGTAGCAGGAAAAAAAAACACTTTTATCAGGTTAGCAGTAGCTCATTTAGCCTCTCTGCTGCTAGCACCACTCTGCAGGACCACGGGGAGCTTGGCTGAGTAGTAACGAGCGCAAAAACTGCTCCAAAGCGGGTTTTATTACAGGGGGACTTGAAAGAGTGAGAAATTGGCCCAAAACGGCCAATAGACTACCAGATTCTTGTGCTGGGAACACTCCTCCAGGGATAGACAGGCCGCTCTAAGCTCCCCACTGCCACTGGTAAACAAAGAAGCCTCCCTTTATCCAAGAAAGGAAATGGGCAACACAGGAACTTTCCAAAAGTCTAGAATACAGCAAAGACTGTATTTGGACTACTCTAGGTCAGGAAAGACGGGAACAAGGATAATTTTTTTGTTTTTTTTTTTTCTTTTTTGCAACAATACATATATGTGTGTGTGTGTGTGTGTGTGTTTGTGTGTATTACTAATCTATGCATAAAATTTAACTTCCAAACCTATCTTTTATAACACCTTTAGTGAAATATTATTGTTTTATCACACTATCTGAAATATTTATAATCCATAAAATGTATGCCCAATTATTTGATTTTAAAACCTGAAACATTTGGCAATAAAATATTTTCTGCTTGGGCCTCAGGATGGCTTTGTAAGATAAATACTAACAACTGGTAATCACAGTTTAATATTACAGCTGGACTCCAGCCCTCAAAATTTGTAGTCATGCCTTTTCAAATAATTGTTTAACATTACTATAAGTTGACTTGTTTTCACTTTTAAACTATTCTGAAAAATATTCATTAAAAACCTTTGACAACAGTTGCAACTGTCATCTTCCTAAAGATTTACATTATTCATAAGACATTCCATGGCATAGAGGATAAAGGACTCACAACCTCTGCTGACTTGGGTTTGATTAGAAACTTGGGATTCAGTGTGCCTATCCTGGAGGAAGGTTCATTCCTGGACTGTCCTTGCAGTATGCCTATCCTGGAGGAGGGTTCATGCCTGGACAGTACTTGCAATGTGGCTATCCTGGAGGAGGATCCATGCATGGACAGTCCTTGCAGTGTGCCTATCCTGGAGGAGGGTCCATGCCTGGACAGTCCTTGCAGTGTGCCTATCCTGGAGGAGGGTCCATTTCTGGATAGTCCTTGCAGTGTGCCTATCCTGGACTAAGGTCGATGCCTGAATATTCCTTGCAGTGTGCCTATTCTGATGAGGGACCATACCTGGACAGTCCTTGCAGTGTACCTATCCTGGAGGAGGGTCCATGCTTGGACAGTCCTTGCAGTGTGCCTATCCTGGAGGAGGGTCCATTTCTGGATAGTCCTTGCAGTGTGCCTATCCTGGACTTGGGTTGATGCTTGAATATTCCTTGCAGTGCGCCTATTCTGATGAGGGACCATACCTGGACAGTCTTTGCAGTGTGCCTATCCTGGAGGAGGATCCATGCATGGACAATCTTTGCAGTGTGCCTATCCTGGACGAGGGTCCATGCCTGAACAGTCCTTGCAGTGTGCCTGTTCAGATGAGAGTCCAGGCCTGGAAAGTCCTTGCAGTGTGCCTGTCCTGGAGGAGGGTCCATGCCTGGACAGTCCTTGCAGTGTTTCTATCCTGGTGGAGGGAGCATGTCTAGACAGTCCTTGCCTTACATTTATTCACTAAAGAATTCCTTTTAAGAGAATTATCATGATTGTTAAATTCTTGTAACAAGAAAATGCTTCTTCCAATTCTATTCTCCTAGAACATTTTGTCTACATTTATAGTCTCTTACTAAATATTCTTCGGTCATACCCACTATTCTGGAAAAAAAAATCACCCAAAATCATATGATTACCCCAAACCCTGTTCCCATCACAAGTCCTTTCCTTACTGAAAAAGTTATCAGATCAAAGCTTAAACACATCTTACCTAAAAGTTTCAAAATAATTACCGATTTCTATTATTGCACTTAAAACCCTTATACTCTGCTCATCTTAACCAAAAAAAAAAATCATCTGTTCCCCATTTTTCTGCCCAGCAATTAGTCCCATACTCTAATTCTATTCACAAGCCATCCCCTTTGGTCAAATGATAAATAACGGCTTACCATCTACAAACCACAAAGGGCTGTTGGGGTCAGTTTCTATTCCAATAATGTAGCTCAAACTTGGAATAAAAGTCCTATATCAATCAGTTCTATTTCACACCTTCATCTTTTCAAACCGTTACTAAAAGAATTGCTCTCTGCTTCCTGGGGTTGTCCCTGCTCCTCATCTGGGGCATAGCTCTATAAAAGCCTTCGTTACCTTTCTTATACCTCCCTTTAAAGCACTAAATCACTTATTCTGCTTATGCCCTTCTAATTCCTCACTTTATTATAATACTTAAACTGCTATTGTTACTTTGCATTAGCACCACCAAATTACGATGCCATCTTTAATTCTCTAGTAACACTTCAACTTGTTTATCCCCTGTAATACCTCACTCTAATAAATTGCTCCTACCTATCTTATACACCACTCTTCTATCTGTGAATTCTCAGTATAATGCTTGTATATTAATGTTTGCAAATATCAATGCAAATTTTATTATACTATTATACTGTGTATTCACAGAAATTATATTATAATATTTGTTGTTGTAAATATTGATTGCATTAAATTTGTTGCCGTGGAGATTTTCTTCCCGGGCCTCCTCTGAAAATGGGAATCAGTCCCAGTCAGAATTTCTTGGTAAACAAATGTCAATAAATACATTTTACTTAAATAATAAGACCCTTTGGGAACCTTGAGGCAAAACTACCTTTTCAATGAATGCTTATACACCCTAAAATCAATTTTCTTATTCAGTCTTGTTTTTCATTTTTTCCTCCACTAAAAACATCATTTTAAAGTAACCTACACCATACTATTATATACAAACTATCTAACCAAAGCTTTATTACATCCTGCAAGTACTTTCTTAAAATCAGTTTACAGTATGAGTAAATATTAAGGTTGAGTGGCACGATGCCAGGGTAATATTATGGCTAGGCTTATAAAGGTCCCAGGGCCATCAGCCTAGTACACACCTATGAATCTAAATATTCAACATCCTCCACTTGTTGTCTATAATTCAAAATCAGATATTAATCCATATCCTAGTTCAGTTTGTACACATTTTAATATTTTGGCAAGCAATCCTCCAAAAACTGTGGCCACTGTGGAGTATCCATCTGGTCCTACTGACCAGAAAATCAGCCCATATAGACATGTTGTTATTCTCTCTTGTTCTATACAAATACATTTCTTACTTCCATGAATAAATGAGTATCTGCTCTGTGCTTCTCTTATACGTTATCTAGCCAGCCAAAATACTCAGCTATTTACAAAATACTGAGCTGCAGTATTTACTTTTTCATGTTATTAGTTTTGTGTATTAGTTCTCTGTTTCTCTTTTAACTTACATCTCCATTTCATTTCTGAAAATTTTCGTAGTCATCTCTCCCTGAATTTTACATTCCACAATCTTCCCTGCAGAGACTAATAATATCAAGTATGTTTCCATGAGATACAATCTATACAGATGTCTTTCCAAAACACATTTGTTGAGAAGAATGTTCTTAAAGATAAGTCTCTACATCTGCAATTTACTGTTTGCTCCTTCTTTCTTTACTCAAGTGAATCAAACATCCTTAAGACATCAATTGCAGTGTTACATACTAATTCCCGAAGACAGACTTGTTATGAATGTTATACACTATAGAGTCCCACAATTTTTCATTATGTCTAGTTTCAGGTAGGGTGGCACTACCCATATCAAGCAACCGTTGGATCCTAAGAGCTCCCTCAGTAAAAGTTGTTATCTGTATCAGTTCTTGAGGTAAGTCAAACTCCTCTATCTTGCTTTCACTCCTTGCTATCACACTACCAAAACCCAGCAGCGGGACAGGAAATGAATAGGGGAATTTCCACAGTGTTCTGTACAGATTTCCCAAGTCTGTAAGGGGCAAGATTGTTTTACTGGAAAACTGCATGGTGGGCTAAGATAAGGCTTTGAGATGCAAAGAAGATTACAATGAGCATTGAATATACCATTTCAAGTCCCCTCTGAAAATAAGATATGCCTAGTTGGATTAACACAGTAAAAAAAAAAATCATCATAATCTTTCGGCTGTTCCCATTAGGGGTCGCCACAGCAGATCACCTGTTTCCATTTCTTCCTGTCCTCTGTATCTTGCTCTGTCACACCAACCACCTGCATGTCCTTTCTCACCACATCCATAAACCTTATCTTAGGCCTTCCTCTTTTCCTGTTACCTGGTAGCTTCATCCTTAGCATCTTTTTCCCAATATACTCAGCATCCCTCCTCAGCACATCTCCAAACCAACGTAATCATGCCTCTCTGGCTTTGTCTCCAAACATTCCAACCTGGGCTGACCCTCTAATATACTTATTCCTAATCCTGTCCACCCTCGTCACACTCAGTGCAAATCTTAACATCTTTAATTCTGCCACATCCAGCTCAAACTCCTGCCTTTTTGTCAATGCCACTGTCTCCAACCCATATAACATAGCTGGTCTCACTACCCTCTTGTAGACCTTCCCTTTCTTATAGGTACTCATTTGTCACAAATCACTCCTGACACTCTTCTCCACCCACTCCATCCTGCCTGCACTCTCTTCTTCACCTCTCTTCCACACTCACCGTTACTCTGAACTACTGACCCCAAGTATTTAAACTCACCCACCTTCGCCACCTCTACTCCTTGCATCCTCACCATTCCTCTATCCTCCCTCTCATTCACACATATATATTCTGTCTTAGTCCTGCTGACCTTCATTCCTCTTCTCTCTAGAGCATATCTCCATCTCTCCAGGGTCTCCTCCACCTGTTCCCTACTCTCACTACAGATCACAATGTCATCTGCAAACATCATAGTCCACAGGGACTCCTGTCTGATCTCGTCTGTCAACCTGTCCATCACCATTGCAAATAAGAAAGGGCTCAGAGCTGATCCTTGATGTAACTCCACCTACACCTTAAACGCATCCATCACTCCCACCGCAGACCTCACCACTGTCACACTACCCTCGTACATATCCTGTACCACTCTTATATACTTTTCTGACACTCCTGAGTTCCTCATACAATACCACAACTCCTCTCTAGGCACCCTGTCATATGCTTTCTCTACGTCTACAGACACAATGCAACTCCTTCTGACCTTCTCTGTATTTCTCCAACAGCACTCTCAGAGCAAACATCGCATCTGTAGTGCTCTTTCCTGGCATGAAACCATACTGATCATCACTAATCATCACCTCCCTTCTTAACCTAGCTTCCACTACTCTTTCCCATAACTTCATGCTGTGACTGATCAATTTAATCCCTCTGTAGTTACTACAGGTCTGCACATCACCCTTATTCTTAAAATAAAAACACAAACAAACAAGCAAACACATAAAAATCTTAATGTGCCATATTTAGTAAAAAAAAAAAAAAAAAAAATACAAACGGAAAAACTACTTCAAACGAGCCTCCAATGAGTGAAACACAAAAATAAAACTCAATAATCACAAAACAAAACGAGCAATACCAATGGAAACAATGTAAAAACAGCTTTAATCACCAAAGGTTCAACATTTTGTACAGACACATCATGTAAGATTAGTAACTGACTCTCCCCAACCTCTCTCTGTCAACACTGTAACATTTATACAACTGTTTGCATTAAAGTTCTCATACAAACACAGAACACTCAATAGGACAGAGGTTAACACCCAGGTTATTACACCACACTCACAGAGGCTGCTTTCAAAGTTGCACAAATGTCTACCTGCCCACCCTTAGAATCAAGGGATGTGATAAAGGCTTATAACTACAGAAAACAAATTCCACCTACATCTGCACAGCAGTTCTTTCATAACCTGAATTTCAAGTATTCAAAAAACAATTTCTTTTGCTCTTCTGCCTCAGATGTATTTCCTTAAGTATGCGTAATAGCTGACTCTACATACTCATAAGGGAGTAGTTTCTCAAGCAATAAGACCACCTAAAAAGTTAACAAGCAGTTTTGCGTGGTACAAAACCCACCACACCCCCTCAGTCCTATACTTCATTTGTTTTACTTCAAGGCCACTTCAACTAAACATTAAGACAATATAATGCATGAAAAAAATGGTCTCACCTATTCTCCACAACATCATGATACAGAGAATGAATAGAAATGAATATTGTGAGGAAACGTGCATTACATCAACAAGAGGTAATAGTAATGGAAAAACACAGGTAAAGCAAACAAACCCCAAGTAAACAAACGCTGGGCAGTTGAAAATAAATGTGCTACAACGTAATACAGATATTTAAAGAGTGAAGCGAACCATTGTTTTCTGCTTTCATTTATTTTACTTGTTTATCTGATTATTGTTCCAGAACACTGATCCTTCTGGACCATTTTTTTGTTTTCAGACAGCTGCTTTACTATTCACAGTGATGTTATCAAACACTACCAGATAGTCACTGTCAATCATCTGTCATCAACCCATTGTAAAACAGAAAATTAATTGACAAAGTATCTGAGTGGCCATTCAAATTAACCTGTAAAAATGGAAACAAAATGTCACCTGAAAGTCTAACCCTCTAGTATTAAATGGTAAATTACCAGTGCATACACAGTTAAAAGACAAATGCAAGTTAATCTAGTATACAGCTCCTCCATATTCTCACTTCACTTACTGCTACACTGCAACTAATATTCTAAACATTCTCTAGCTTTCTTTATTATTTGTGTAATGGAACATTCATGAGAGATTTGAGTACTTACCCTCTTCACTTTTGTCTACGTGTTAATGCACAGCCGATTGCATGCCTGAAAGGTGCAGTCCTTGCCTTCACTGGACCTTGCAGGCCAAGTCTGTGTCTGTGAAGACCTGCATCTGTGTACTAACAGTGACCTTTAACATAAGTTGGCCTTGAACAGGTCATATTCAAGATCAGACTGGACGCATAGATCATGCCAAACTGGTAGTTAATGATACCAGATATACTGAAACTGTGGACATAGTCAACCTGTTGTCTGACAGGTTTTGTGAAAACTTCACTCCTCTGTTGCCACCACATATACACCATGATATCCTTGCCACTTGTCCCCTACCATGTATCCCTAAAGAGCAGGTCATTAATGCCCTCTCTACGACCAGGAACACAACATCGATGGGACCTGATAACATCCCAGGCTGTGTCCTACATGGTCTCCAACAAGAATTAGCAACACCATTGGGTACTCTTTTCCATCATAGTCTAAGCACTGGCTTCATCCCAGCTGAATGGAAAATGGCCAGCATTATTCTTTTGCACAAAGGTGCTGCTTCCACTGACCCCATGAATTATAGATCTATTAGCATGACTAGACTTATCTGCAGGCTATGGAACAAATCATCATGGACCTTATCAACAAAGATATAGGAAATCTCCAAACACTTGACCCTACTCAGTTTGGATTTGTCAAAGGGAGATCATGCCTGTTAAACCTGGTGGACTTCTTTGAGACAGTAACCAAGGACCTGGATGAGGGGAAATCTGTGCATAAAGACTATCTAGACTTAGCCAAGCTATGTGACACTATCCTCTACTGAGGCATCGTTGACAACTCACCAAGCTAGGTATCAACCCTTATTTCATTAGATGGGTTGCTAAGTGGCTCACTGATGGAACCCATATAGTGAAAATAGAGGCATCCATCTCCAACAGCAGACATGTAACCAGTGGTGTTCGACAGGGATCAGTCTTCGGACCTCTACTGTTTGGAATCTATTTCTCCGAAGTACAAAAACTAAAGGTCTGTGGCTGACAAAGTTTGCTGATGACTGCAAACTGGGAGTGTTCATAGAATTTCCAAATGATGTCAACATCCTACAAGACGGTCTTACACAAACGATTGATGCCAAAGTCATGGCCTTAAACTCAATGCAAAAAAAAATGAAAAAATGTATTATCATCCCTTTCGGTAAGGGTGATGTTCCTGTAAATTATCACAGCAATAGCAACACCTTAAGTACGCACTCAGTGATAAGAGACCTGGGCACACAGGTTGACAGCAGTCTCACCTTTGACCACCATGTCTCCACAGTGTTAAGAAGGGCATTCTATACTGCTCATCTCATAAGTCAGGGCATTGCCTCCAGAAAAAAAGAAGTTATAACCTTCCTGTTCTCTTCCCTCATCAGGCCAAAAATTGAGTACAACACCCATTTTGGTATGTGCCTTTCCAAGCACCTGCAGCAATTGGAGAGACCATAAAAGTTCCTCTCAAAGAAAATTCAAGGTCTTCAGCATCTGTCCTATGTCGATCATCTGAAATCACTGTCACTTTATTCTGTTTCATGCAGACTATTCAGAGACTTGCATACAAGGGAATCTCTGACCCTCCTTTATTGGAAATGCTGCCTCTTCATAAGTCAAATGGTACACAGGTTACTCACTCTGAAGACCTTAACCTGGTGTGTGACATTAATAGAACCTGCTTGAGGAGCAGATTTGTCTCCCAGCATGTATCACACCTTTGGAACAGACTCTCACTTCATATCAAACAGAGCACCTCCTTGGCCTTCTTCAAACACAATCTAGATGATTGGCTGGGTAGCCATAAATTCAGCTCAGGAGTTCTACCGCTGTCCCTCTTGGATAGGGACAATATGTGCTGACCATGGAAATAGAGGTAGAACTTGCCTAGGCTTGCAAGGGTCCTAGGACCATACGCCTATGTGATCTGTTTCTTCCTAATGAATCTGTGAAGAGCTGAAGAGATCACCTTTGTTTCCTCATCCTCATTTTTGCACCCTTATCATGTGACAGGTCACTGAATGCAGATGCTTTAAAATATCTTCTTTCTATTTAAACAAAAGAAACTGCTGTAGTATATGGCATGGAGATGGTATTTGCCTGGCTTTTGCAGCAATGTATTTAGTATTTCTAATTGAATTTAGTCTTTTCCAACCAACATGGTTAGCAAGTCATTTAGGAACTGTACCATTTTGTTTCCCACACCTTCTTTAACCCTTTGGTACTTTAAATGTTCTTAGTTTAGAAAATCTGCAAATGTTTTTTACATCATGTAACTTGCAGGAATACCCATGACTAACTTTATCAGAAAGCTGTTCTTTAGCTTAGTTTCTCCTTCGTGTCTCTTTCTGAGACCCATTCACATTTTTATCTGTTCATTTTTCTGATCATATTTATCTAGGATCTCTGTTGCCTTCCACTGATGATTTAAATAATGGTTTTGAAGTTTAACTATATCTATGACGATGCAATCAATTGAACATTTCAATTCTTGGGATAAACATCATGCAATGAATTAATAGTAAGAATATTTAAAGCCTGGCAACACAGAAATCTGAATATGCATATGCTTAAATTGCCAGATTTAAATAATCACACATTTATTTATTTCTCTTTATTAAACAGGTAGACTGATGAACCATAATCTGTGATCACAATGAACAAAAACGTGCAATCAAGTGAATGATATGAAAATAAATGCATACTATCTACGTAAGACTAACAGGTTATCTTTTTACAACAAAAATTCTGAGTATTAATGAGGATTGTCTCCACATATACAAGTCAGTAATCAAGTATACAATTCAAAATCTTCTGGCAGTAATAATTATTTGAAAGTAAGATGCAAAAAAGGCAGTTAAATACAGCTTACTAGTAGACAGTGATTAAAAGGAGGCTAAGCTCTCTCAACTCAGTACTGGCGTAACCAATCAGGAGGAGAAGGAAACCACACTCACTGCAATTCCAGTCTCACATAGACCTACCACGACAGCAAACCAAACACATAAACACACAAAAACATACTCGGAGGCTCTAAATAAAAATCTGCCTAAGCAGCAGAGACCTCCAAAGCAGACACCCAAGCAACCGCTACCCCAAAACAAAACACGTGCAACACATAGCTCACAAAGCCAGTGTGCCGAACAGTCACAGCCCTTAAGGCTAAACAACACACCTGATACACTTGTAATAGGTGACTCTATCGTCAGGCACACTGACGTCCTGCTCACCAGGCTGAACAAGGAGAAAGTCACGGTGAGCTGCGTGTCGGGCGCTAGGATTCGCCACATAACACAAGCACTCAGGTCACTCCAAGGCAAGTACAAATATGACTTAGTCATTGTCCATGCTGGTGTGAATGACCTGAGACGTACCTCCCTGGACTACATGAAAAGAGACATAGAGGAGCTCTCTGAGCATGTAGCCCAGGCCGGTATAACCCTGACCTTGAGTAGCATCTTACCCTCACCAAGAATGATGCCACAATATGAAGACAAGATGATCAATTTCAACAATTGGCTTAAGTATTGGTGTCATTTAAAAGGGATCCAATGCCTGTCAGCCTGGGATGACATGCTCGACAAGCTACGATGCTTCGCTAGGGACAGCTTGCACCTGTCACCCCTGGGCTTTCAGATATTGGCAAAGGCTCTTGCTTCCCCCATAGTGCCTTTTTTAGGCAAGGCTCAAAAGACAAACCCACCTCCATAGGTATCACAAGGGATAAGAAACTAAGAGTAATGCTACTCAACGCCAGAAGTCTAAATCTCAAGATGCATGCACTCGAAACTCTCCTTAGCATGGAGAACATCGATATCTGTGTAGTAACAGAAACCTGGTTCAAGGCTCCCGAGAGCACCCCAGCACTACCAGGTTATACCTCATACCATGCTTTTCGGCCCCAAAACTTGGACCGAACCACAAAAGGAGTGGGAGTATCAATATTCATCAAAGATACCCACACCTCCAGGTTGGTGGCACAGCACGAAGCATCAGAGACAATCCATGTGCAACTAACAGTGGGTAAAACTGCCTTCCAGTTTATAGCCTGCTACAGACCACCCTCCCAAACCCAGGAACCCCACTCGGCCTTCCTGAGAACACTGGAAAATATGAAGGTCTCTCCAAACACCATTATATTCGGTGACTTCAACTACCCAAACATAGACTGGGAGCATTACTCTAGCTCCAACACCCTAGCCCAAAGGTTCCCAGAATGTATAAACTCAAATGCTATGGAACAACTTGTTACCACTCCCACAAGAGGGGAAAACATACTGGACCTGATCATCACCAACATGGGGACTCTATGCTCCAGACCAGAAGTGTATCCCTCACTGGTAAGATCAGACCATAAACTAATCTCACTGGATATTCACATCCCGACCCCACCCCCTGCCCAGAAAACCCCAGTGAAAAACGTCTCTAAAGCAAATTTCACACTCCTCAAAACCGAGGTGGAATCCTTCAAAGCCCCCGAGCCTGTGGAAAATATGGCCCAGACCGCAGAATCCTTTATAAACGCATTCTATGAACACCTTCAGGAATGCATGTACCATGCAATCCCAAATAAAACCAAGACCCAATCCTCCAAAGGCAGACGTCCTGTCTGGTGGACCCCAGCCATAAACAAACTATACAATAGAAGGAGGAAGCTACTACATGATAGAGCAAAATCCCAAAAAGGGAAGGCATCTCTGATCAGTATTAGCAAAAAACTACGGGCACTTATAAAATCATCTAAGGCCAGCTTCAAGAGAAAAATTGCACAGGACACTAAGGATAATCACAAGGCTTTCTTTAGTTATGTTAGGAACCTGGGTGGGAATTCCCAGATATGCTCAGAATTACTCCAAAATGACAAAAAATACATTGAACCCACAGACATTGCCAACATCCTAGCTGACAGGTTCAGCACAAACTCCCCCCCCCCTCCCCACCAAAAGGGCAAATATCTATCTCAGCAGAGTGCTGCCCCCTTGACATCTCAGATGCTCAGGTAAGAGCCGCCCTCTCCAAAGCAAAAAACACAGCATCAGTGGGACCCAGGTGTCCCAGGCTGCGTCCTACATGAACTCCAAGAAGAGCTAAACCCAAACATAAAACTACTGTTCAATCTCAGCCTTACTACAGGATATGTACCCAAAGAGTGGTATACAGCAACAGTGGTCCCTCTCCACAAAGGTGGTGCCTCAACGGATCCTGGAAACTATCCCCCCATAAGCCTGACTAGCTTGGTCTGCAAAGCTATGGAAAGGATCATCATGGACCTCATAAATAAAGATATTGGGGACCTACAGACACTGGATCCTACCCAGTTTGGATTTGTTAAGGGCAGATCCTGCCTCTTAAACCTGGTCGATTTCTTTGAAACAGTCACCAAGGCCATTTACAAGGGGAAGGTGGTCCACACAGCCTACCTGGACCTCGCAAAAGCCTTCGATACAATACCCCACTCGGGCATTATAGATAAGCTCACCAGCTTAATTATAAACCCCTATGTTACTAGATGGGTTGCAAACTGGCTCAAGGACAGAACCCACATGGTTAGAATTGCTGGAGCGATGTCAGACTCCAAACCAGTTACAAGTGGCATCCCACAAGTCTCAGTCCTGGGACCTCTCTTGTTCAGTATATATTTCTCGGAGGTACAGGCCAACATGGAAGGACTTTGTCTGACCATGTTCGCAGATGACTGCAAACTGGGTGCCATAATCGACTCTCCAGCCGACACA
Source organism: Protopterus annectens (assembly GCF_019279795.1). Classification (NCBI taxonomy): domain Eukaryota; kingdom Metazoa; phylum Chordata; order Ceratodontiformes; family Protopteridae; genus Protopterus; species Protopterus annectens. Next base: position 506,904,499 of record NC_056742.1, read on the forward strand.
AGCATCCTCCAAAAGGGCCTCATAGAAACAGACAACTGGTGCCAGAGCCATGGCCTCAAGCTAAATGCCAAAAAGTGTATAGTCATCCCCTTTGCCAAAAACAAAGTGCCCACAAATTACCACATAGGTGGTAATCCATTAAGTACAGAAGAAGTAATTAGGGACCAGAGGACCCAAGTTGATAGCAATCTCTCATTTGACAACCACGTGGCCAAAGTGGTTAGAAAAACATTTTATATAGCCCACCTAATCATGAAGGGATTCACATCTAGATCAGGGGAGGTCATCGTGCCTCTTTACTCATCCCTCATCAGGCCCATAATTGAGTACAATGCCCCTTTTGGGATGTACCTTACCAGACACCTGCAGCAACTGGAAAGACCCCAAAAGTACCTCACCAAGAGGATCAAAGGGCTCAAACAGATGCCATATGCTGCCCGGTTAAAGAAACTCCAGCTCTACTCAGTGGCATACCACCTGCTCAGAGGCGATCTGTGCCTGACGTATAAAGCCATGTCCAACCCAGAATTAATTTACATGCTGCACCTCAGAAAATCCAAATCCCATCGAGCTATGCGCTCGAGAGACTTGAACCTCAGCACTGAAATAAATAGGACATGCTGGAGGGAGAGATTCATAACCCAGAGGCTCCCTTCACTCTGGAATAAAATCCCAGTCCAGGTTAGGCAGAGTCCCTCATTGACTCTCTTCAAGAGGAATCTTGATGAGTGGATGGGAGATCGTAGGTTTACCCCGGGTATCACTTCTGTGTCACTGTTAGACAGAGGCACAGTATACTAAACTCGAAAAAGGGCATAGCAAAATTAATTTAAAATGGGTGGCGAAAGCCAAACACACTCTGGCTAGGCTTATAAATGCTAGGGCAGATAGCCTAGTATGAACCTATGAACCTATGAAAAGCAAAACAACATACAGAAAATCAAAAGTTAAGCATTCAGTTCGTTCACAGACAAGCACAATAGCAAGAAATGAATACATAGTTTGATAGTCACTAAACAGGCAGTACTTACAGCTCCCAACTAAGCCCAATAACAATGCAGGTACCTCTTTGTATTCTTCGTCTGTCAACAGCAGATGGCATACCATCCCTTTGACCCTCAAGAAAATAAAGGACACTAAATAATTTAAAATACAAATAAAACTAGACCTGACATGCACCTTGTTGTGCTCTGTTACACACTATCAGAACTCAATCAGTGTCCCTCATTTACCTACCCCTCTGTCATCACTATTAACCCCCAAGCCCTTCTTCAATTCAGCCCCTCTCACCCATCTTCCACACCACGTGTTACTTTTCGCCTGCCCCAGCTGACAACCCTTTGCTATTTATTTCTCTTTAGTACTGCCTCTGTTTTTTATTGTCGTTTTCTTATGTTCTGACTGCATCCGAATACCCTAACAGTGCCAATGTTCTGTTTTATTATATGTAATTTTCTGTTATTCAGCTACTGTATTTTTACTCAAGTCATTTGCATGTTGAGTCACTGTAGTTTTGCCTTTATGTATTGTTTCTCAACATTTTTTTTGTATTCTGTGCATTGCAATTATTTTACTGTAATTCTTTCATATTTTATATTTTTCATTTTGTACATTGTATCCTTAGAACTTTTCTTTTCGGGCCTCCACTGAAAAGTAACTATGCCCAGTTGGACTAAGAATTCAAAAAATATACAAATAAAAACATTTACAGCAAAAGAATTGGTTGTACACTGTTTTATCCATTGAGGAGATATTTTATATCTTATAATCCAGCACTACATGTTTCATTGATTTCATTTTATTGATCGTTATCAGCGGACATCACTGTTCTTTTTTAAATCATTCAGTGGTGAGTCCTGATATCAGTTGGAAAATTATTCCAAGTTGCTGGTCCCACATTTACAAAGGCTGTTTCCTCCATACTCGTACAAAGGTGAAGTCTTTTCGGTGGGATTACACATTTCTGTTATCCCTAATGGGATATGTTTGCCCACTAATTGAGAGGAATGATTGTAAGGGTGGACAATTCTGCTGTTTAATTATTTGAAAGAGTTGTGTGTTGAAGAGGAAAGTGTCTACTTTTTGTTCGAGGTCACTGAATGTCTTTACTAGGTCGCTGTAATGCATTCTACGGATACCATTTTAGAGAAGTTGACTAACAGAATGGAGACCAATAGTCAGGAATTAATATTCCAACTTTGAGCAGAAGTTCATTTCTGTCCACGGCTTGTCACATTTATAGAGAGTAGGTTTGAGAGTTTATTGTAGAGTTTTAATTGGGAGAGAACTTTCTTGACTGCAATTTTAGTGTGCAATTTGCATGGTAAGAATGGATAAGGAATCATCCTATGACAGATAAATTTTTAAAGAAACAAAAATTAAGGTTAGTAGATTCTTGAAAATAATAAGCCTGGTAACTGACTTTGTTGAAATGCACATTTTATAGCATGCGTGCTGTATAGAGCTTGCATACAACTGTATACAAAAGGGTATTGATTCAATTAATGCAGCAACACTAAGGTAAGATCTTGACTAATTTGTTATAAGACATCATCCTTGGGATTCAGAAACATAGAGCAATGTTGAAAGTGAAACTGCATGGCAAGTGGTGGCATGATGGGCCATTCAAAGACACAACTAGCGCGACCGTGTTAGACCACTAAAGAGTGTAGCCAACATACTATGCAAATGATCATATAATGAGATGGAAATGAACATTATTACAATGAGAGTGGGGTGAATGCGAGGGTAAACAATATGGAAAAGTTATTCGGAAACATATTACACTTGTGTGACAAGAAAGAACTAGAAGACCAGTTGTTTGCCAAAAAATCCTAGTGAGCAGAAGTAGAATCCTCAAAATCATGTTAGAGGTAACAGCATGTTTTACACAAATGTATATGAAAAAGGTCATTCTTGCAATCAGTACCCACAGAGGTGCACATTGTCACCCACCTCATCTCAGAGGGGATCTGACCACTTGACAGAAGCACCACATAGGAAATGGTAATGATGCCACCTTAACATGCAGCATTGTGAGATGCATGCAGTACTCATTCCTATGGATACAAAGGTATTTGCAGCTTTAATATTGTCAGCAGTGACCATCACTTAATAACTTTCCTGGTTATGCCTATTGAAAATGCAGGCCTGTTTAACAAGGTTACACCACACACAGGGTGGAAGGACACATCTTTGTTATCCGTAAGGAGCATCCATTTGCTATGTTCACAGATGGCTTGTGGCATCATGCCATTCTCTGCTGGTTCACAGATGGCTTGTGGCATCATGCCATTCTCTGCTGGTTCACAGATGATTTGTGGCATCATGCCATTCTCTGCTATTTCACAGATGGCTTGTGGCATCATGCCATTCTCTGCTGGTTTACAGATGACTTGTGGCATCATGCCATTCTCTGCTGGTTCACAGATGGCTTGTGGCATCATGCCAATCTCTGCTGGCTTAATGACTCCATACTCCTTCAATCCTTTTCAGGTACCCTGTTCTGAAAATTTGAGGACAGCCATGTGTAAGCTGTTGGCCTGCTATAGCCCTCTCACCCACATCACAGTTTCCAAAACAAAACCGAGTGTTACCATTGACTGTACTATCTCTGACTCAAAAAAGGTACATGGCATCAGTAAGGATGTCTGCTGTTTGTCAACAGGCAGTAAGATATCACATGTGTGCCTCTGACACATAGCCAAGAACAACATTTACCTATGAAAATGTCCTTGTCATCAGAAATGGTCAGAAATGGATATCTGCTGCAAAGACATGTGTTCTGTGTGTCATGGGCCCACAGCATCTCATGTAAAGCCTTTACCACAACTGCGTATGGGTGACATTGTATTTCCCTGTATCTTTCCTGGTCTCCTCAACTGTTGCAATGCTACCAGCCTTACTGATATACATGTATGCCATTTTTGTTCACACATCCTTAATGTGACATAGACTGTCAATAAAACCACAGGTGTGCTGGCCCAGTTACCTTAGTCCACTAGTGTAAGATCTCTAGTCTTTGTATGTGTGCAGTTTTACAGTGTGTTGAGTCCTAATGCAAACTATCTGTGGGTATAACTGTGACACCCCCATGATGACACATGTACATGTTATTATGTTCTCCTTAAACTGGCCCACAGTAACATGTTTCCATTGTATTACAAACACATTCCATATAAGCACCACGGCTTTTTATTAATTATCCAACCAAATAATCCCAAATTCAAGAATGGAAAATGTGTGTTGCCATAAGCCTCACTGTGCAATACCAGATATTCACAGCTTGGCATGACATTCCTCCGCTATGAGTATGATAGGCAATCACTGGAAAAGGAAAGTCCTCCCACCAATGAAGTATGTCATGTTGAACAAACCTTTGCAGTGCATGGTCATTTTTAATTACACCCCTTGGAGATATAAGTTTAAAAGGCACTTATTCCCTCATCAACCACAACTCAGGATGCTGCCTAAAAAAAAAAAAACATTCACACAACAGATATTTACCAAGCAAGAGCTGCACACCAACTGCTATATTCAGAAGCATAGTCCTCTCCTGCTGTCCACCTGTCCACCACCTGCCATCTTCAGAAGCATAGCCCTCTCCTGCTATCCACCTGTAAATGACACAGAGAATAACTTGAGCAGGTAGGTGTACCCACATATACCCACACAATGCACAGAACAACAGATGGATGGAAATAGTGTGTAACCCATTGTTCTTGGAGTGCTCATAGGGCCTGTGTGTCTTATCTCCACAAAACACATCTTGTCTGATGGCAATTAAAGTAGAGTAGCAGTGGCCTTCACAGCATATTAACAACCTTTGCTTGAGTAACTTTCCCTCCGTCAGCAGTCAGGTAATCTCAACCCAATCCCAACCCCCACCCCAACCTCACAAGAAGCCCATGTAACTCAAGAAACAGAAATGGAAATGCACCTGATGTAACAGAGCACATCCTAATATATGTAGACAGATTCCTCAGTTCACTTATCTCAGTTATATTGCCTTGGAATGTCCAAAAACGAATACAAGCTTAAATGTAGAGAATAGAGAGATGGTGGAGCCAAGATCCCAAAATATATGTATAAATATAGCTAAAGAGACTTGTAGGCTGGAAATTAAAATACTTGAAATTTATTACAAAACACATATTTAGGTAAGCGCTTTCGAGGCAATCCTCTTCTTCAGACCTTAATACAGAAATAAATTAGCACACAAGGTTTAAATAAAACCAATAACCAATAAAAATTCTTTAAAAATCAGTGACGCAACCTTCTTTTTTTCAAGAGAGGTTTTAAAGATACAGTACTGTTAAGACCAGGTGATAAGTATGCCTTAAAGTCCACTATCCAGCTTAGTTCAGCATATTCAGTTTCATTGTTAATGTCACCTTCTCTAAGGCTCACATTCATTTTTTGCAAAACCAAGAATTTAAAATTGTGCTGATCACCATAGTCTAAGACATGCTTAGCTAATGCATTAGTAAGTTTGCTGTTCCTGATATCATTAAGATGTTCCAACTATGAAGGAAAGGGTGCAAAAAATGAATGTGAGCCTTAGAGAAGGTGACATTAACAATGAAACTGTATATGCTGAACTAAGGTGGATAGTGGACTTTAAGGCATACTTATAACCTGGTCTTAACAGTACTGTATCTTTAAAACCTCTCTTGAAAAATAGAAGGTTGCGTCACTGATTTTTAAAGAATTTTTATTGGTTATTGGTTTTATTTAAACCTTGTGTGCTAATTTATTTCTGTATTAAGGTCTGAAGAAGATGATTGCCTCAAAAGCGCTTACCTAAATATGTGTTTTGTAATAAATTTCAAGTATTTTAATTTCCAGCCTACAAGTCTCTTTAGCTACATTAATACAAGTTTAAAAGCTGACTTTTCACGTTTGAGAAATTATACCAAATTCCATAGTAAGATGAGCACCGTTATGGGTGTGGCTATATTTGCCAACAGTTCTGAGGCTCATGGCGCAACAGTCCTGTTAATGAGCTAATTCCTGCTGAATATCTCTGAAATGCACACTTTCTGCTGAATATCTCTGAACTTTACATTTTTTGCTGAATATCTCTGAAATGCACACTTTTTGCTGAATATCTCTGAACTTTACATTTTTTTGCTGAATATCTCTGAAATGCACACTTTTTGCTGAATATCTCTGAACTTTACATTTTTTTGCTGAATATCTCTGAAATGCACACTTTTTGCCCACCGTGTACCTGACTAAGATTGGCTGTACTCTGAGATGCACTTGCATGGGTTGCTGTGAAGCAAATTGTGCACACATGATTGGGCCACTGGCCCCAGCAGATATATGTAACTTATTCTTGTGGCCTATAGAGGCACTAAAGTACAGCAAAGGAAGCAAATCTGGATTCTTTAATCAAGACTCAGTCATGCTGGTGTGCTGGTCACATGAAAACATCCTGCCATGCCATATATAATTTTGCACCACAAGATAGTAACAACATGGCATGTCGTACTGACTCAGTACCCACAGTTGTGCATCATGTGCCAACTACAGCAATGTGTATCGATGCATATAAACTACCACATTCCTTGAGACTATGGCCTGTGATGTGGTTATGGCTTAAGAAGGCACTGAGGGTGGCAGGGCTTCCAGATAGTGTTTTAAAAATGAGAAATATTGATAAATCCGAGCTACAGGGAACATTGTGAGTGGCTGCTTGGGGACTCCTATGAAGGTGATAAATACCAGAGTTAGCAGTCTGCTGAGCAGTGCAAGCATGACTACAGTGATTACAATGGTGAGCAGTGCAAGCATGACTACAGTGACCACAGTGGTGAGCAGTGCAAGCATGACTACAGTGATTACAATGCTGAGCAGTGCAAGCATGACTATGGTGACCATAATGGTGAGCAGTGCAAGCATGACTACAGTGATTACAATGCTGAGCAGTGCAAGCATGACTATGGTGACAATAATGGTGAGCAGTGCAAGCATGACTACAGTGGCCACATTGGTGAGCAGTGCAAGCATGACTGCAGTGACCACATTGGTGAGCAGTGCAAGCTTGACTACAGTGACCACAATGGTGAACAGTGCAAGCATAACTACAGTGACCACAGTGGTGAGCAGTGCAAGCATGACTACAGTGACCACAGTGGTTAGCAGTGCAAGCATGACCACAGTGACCACAGTGGTGAGCAGTGCAAACATGACTAGTGTGACCACGATGGTGAGCAGTGCAAGCATGACTACATTGACCACAATGGTGAGCAGTGCAATCATGACTACAGTGACCACAAGAGGCACCACCAAGACCTTCTGTACCAATAGGAGAACATTTTGGAGAGTTTGTCCTCCTGACATACAGTATGTTCTAATATAATGTGCTTTTAAATGTAACTTAGTGCATAACTCCAAGGGTCCTTGCAGGGCATGTTTTCATATATTTTTTTAAAATTTCTTGTACTGTTTTTTAGCTCCTCAGCAGATTTAGGAGCATCAGCAGATGTATGGCTAAGTAACATAACTGTAATGGTATAGCATAGCCAGAAAAATATGTCAGAGTAGAAGATTATCTTAAATTATATCTATGTTCTGATTAAGATGTTGGGTGAGTTGTAGCAGAAATAGTTCCTAAGGGTACTCATCACAGTATGGAGAGGAAGGCATGTACCCAATGACTGGAGAATAAGCATTCTGGTACCAGCATTCAAGAAATGGAAACATTAGCAATTGTAGGCAGTATACAGGTATCATTCCCTGTCGTACTGTATGACATTTCAGGAAAGGGTGAATGATAAACATAGATCAGAATTTAAAAAGTTAAATATGAGATGAGCAATTTGGATCTAGATCAGGATGCAACATTGGGCATTCCTAGACTTGTAGAAAGCATTTATTCATTTATTTATTTGTCTGAGTTGACTGGGAAAAGTCTGACTGGATAAAACTCATTTTCAGAGAAGACAGGGGGAGAAAAGCTCCGCATTTAAGTTACACATGATGTACATTTATAATTACAGGGTAAAAACTTCTATAAATGACCTTACTTACATGATTTTTAGCTATTTTAAAATATTTCTTACATGAACATAGCAGACAGAGGAGGAATTGTAACTAGTGGGAGGTGAAAGAAGGACGAAAAGTGAGTTTATGAAATAAACTCAGTACGAGGAGGAGCGATAATGGACAGAAGACTGGGAAACAAAGGGGCTGCAAGAGATGAAGAAAACATGAATAAAGCTAGTGAGGTGAGCAGGAGGAACAGAGCCATCTTTGGCACAGATGCTGTTTAGGCAATGTTTTGAAACTAAGGTTTCTATCTGTTTTAACTGTGTGGGGATTTCATTCCAGTGTTTTGACACATGATGAGAGAAGAGAGAATCTCCTGCAGTGTTGCATGTCTTACTGATATGCATTAAGAGTTTATTGCTAGAGCGGGGGTCTCTAGCAGGTGAATAATACAACAAAGTATTTTGTAATGCAGGGCATTTCTCTGGAGAGTATAATAGGTTGTGGGTAATGATTAGTTGTGAGTACATCAACTGCCTTGGGAGTTCAAGCCAGTTTAATTGTTTTAATGCATGGCAGTGATATATTTTATAAGGTTGGTTGGCTGCAAATGTAGCTGTTTTGTAGCAGCGGGAGGCTAATTTGATTCTATACACAGTGTTGATATTTGTAAGAATAAGGGAAACATTTAATAGGGAAGGAAGGAGGTATGTTGCTGTTAAGGTAATCCTTACCTGATCTGTCAGGTACTGTTTGGCCCTGTAGAGGGACGCGAGTTTTTGGTGTGTTTTTTTCATGGAATGAAGTTTGCTGTGATCACATTTTAGGTTGTCATATATTATGATTCTGAGTAGTTTGGTATGGCTTATGGCTTTTAGTTTTGTGTTATTACTTGTAATAATAGGAAATGTGTGTTTCTGGTCAGGGTGTTGTTTTGCAGTAAAATAAGTTTCTTTATTTTTTGCATTAAGCAGCAAGTTAGATTTTTTAGCCGTATTTCAATGTCAGTGAAAGATGTTTGAGTGATTTCCTGTAATTTTGTTATGGATGAGGCAGAGCCAACAAAGGTTGAATTGTTGGCATATTGTATAAAGTGGCAAGTTTTGTAGCAGTATGAAGTCTATTTATGAAAATACTAAATAGAAGGGGGAAATGCCAAGGTCTTAAGACAGCTGATTTGGACAGTCCTGTGATTGTTCAAATTCCCAGAAACATTAGTAGAATTAGTGCAGGCTCTGTACAAGGACCCAACAATGACGCGTCTTCAGACCAACAGAGTGATTCCCAGTGGGGGGAGGGTGTTATCAGGATTCAGCCTGGAGGCCACTGCTTCACAATGGTGATGGACTACATTAACAAACAGGTTGGTGGGAACAGATCAACAAAGCTGCTCTTTGCAGATGATGTGGCAGTGCAAGCAAACTCTGAACAGGAAATTCAGCAAAAGATAGAGAAATATAATGCAAGACTTAAAGCACTGGGTAAAACTAAGTGCACACTAGGCAGCAAATGAGGGAAATCAGAAGAAGCAGAACATTGAGGTAGAAGATAATATGGTGTAACCAGTTAAGAACTTCAAGTATCTGGGAGGTGTGGTTGAGGAGAAGGCAAGTATGAATGAGGAGGTCAAAGCAAGAATCAGAGGGGCTTCAGCCAAGTTGCACAGTATGTCAGGGGTAGTGAATGACAGCAGAAGACAAATAAACAGAAATGTAAGGTGTACAAAATAGTGGTGTGACCAGTACCACTGTATGGTACTGAAGTCTGGGCAGTGAAGGCAGAGCAGATCAGGAAGCTAGAGCTGATGGAGATGAAGTGCCTGAGAAGGGTGGTAGGATGCACACTGTAGGACAGATGAAGAAGTGAGGACATAAGAGTAGATGGCAAAGTAGGTACAATTGCAGAGGTCAAAGAGACCAGATTACTGTTGGTCGTGCACATGTATGGGAAAGCAAGAGACAATGTGGTGAAGAAGATTTTGGGGAGACAAAAAGAAGGCAAGTGGAAATGAAGACCTTCAGCACAGAGATGTATGCATTGCATGGGAGAAGAAATGCAACAGTTGAGCATTACTGTTGAAGAAATTATGAGAGTGGCAAAGACCTGAAGAGGGATGGCAACAACTGACATGACACCCCAGTGACATGTAGAAAATGAGAAAAAGGAGGTGATGATGATGATGATGCATATCTGTGTCACCCATGGCCTACAGCAATACATACGTCTGGACTTATCTTCACTCTCCATGCAGGAGAAGGCACTGAGACATCCACATGACCTGTTAGTGGTGACCACGCTTTGAGGGTAGGAAACATATACCTGATATAGTGTGCCTTTCTGTCATAACAACTTGCATATACTACTGCACATCCAAGGCTTTTGGTCCACTAACATGCTGTGGGCATTGCCTCAGCTCTGGCAGTTGCACTACTCTGAGTGAAAGTCACATTTCCTCATACATGATGTGCACTGTCTCACACAATGACTGTGGCAGTGGCAGTTATATATACATGACATACCTGTGCCATGCTACCTTTATGACTACTCTGCCATGTACTACTGCTTGGCTTATATCCTAGTATTTGCTGACCATATGTGAACAGATGCCATTGTTATCACTACAGTTTTGGATGCCTTTGTATATTGGCATGGTCAACATGTTGTCCTGCTCATTTTTATACCTAGCCATGGTCACTGGCCTTTCCTTGCCCCATTGACATGTGTCATGTATGTGAATGCATAGAATCCACTACTGCTTCAGGAACCATGCAACAACAGCCACGGTACACTCCCCCATTTATAGGTAGAGGTATTTGCACCAATGGATCCCTTAATTAAATGATTAATGTGATACTAACCTACTGTCACATTATGCTACATGGTCATAGAAAGACCATGTCAGGCATGTTTATGAATCCCAGGGCATGTCGCATAGAGCAGAATGTTCATAAACAGCTGTATGTTGTTAAAATATTAAAGCAAAATAACAAATATGCCACATTCATCACTTCGTAATTTCATTATTCAAAAAGTACAAATGTGGCACGAGACTGCTGGCGTCAGACCAAAGTATGACCTTTCATTCTTTTTAAGAACCCTTAATAAGAGCAAAAGAATTAGTCACACTCTTCAGCCCTTGTTTTTATCTCTAGTTACAGAAACAGCCAGCAATTTACATAAACAAACAATAACTTGAAACAGACACTGCATTCAGATTTTAATACATTTAGAGATGCCTAATTGTTTTTTGATGTAGTATGTCTTACAAACTCTTTCAAAAAGGGGAAACAGAGGCTGCGGAGAGAATGTGTATGCTCACTTTCAGGGGTCTTGACTCCATAAACTATGGCCATGCAGTTATATATCCAGTCTTTTACACTAAGTGCCGAATTATAAAATGTTAGCCAGATATCATGTCTGCTTCTTCTAGTCTGCATTATATCTGTTTTCCAGTTATTCAAGTGTGCACTTTGCAGAGCAGTTTAGCAGTCTAATGATATCATACAAGGTAAGCGCGGCACTTATTTTTGCTGTAACAGACAGTATGGCATATGCACTAATGATTAGTTTTTTAAAGTTAGCAGATCTCATGACAGCAAGGATCAAATGGGTCACTTATGGCCACTGTTGGTAACTCTTATGACAATAAGAGATATTTATCAAGTGACAGCATTAAATACTAAAAGTCACATTGAGGAGCAGTTGTCATTTAGCTCTGATGCTTGTACTGTGTCTCTGTTTCACTTTATTTTTTTCTTTGTGAATTATTTCTCCCAAGCAGTACCTGCAAATGATCATTTGTGATTAGTTAGTGTACTGCCCTGGTAAATAAATGTAAAATATAATAAAATAAAATATTGCATATTATACAATAACAGATGATTGTTATTCAAAAATGGACATGATTATTGGACAGCCCAATCAGCATGCCTGTTGTAAATTGAGCATATACCAAGAGAAAAAAAACAGGACGCTGAAGTACAATTGAGCATCCAGATTTTTCTATTGGCATATACTTACAGGACAGCAAAATATGAGAACAATCAGATATGTTCTGCAAAAATAAATAATCAGAAATATACTTAATTTCCCTTGTATTTAGCCTGTAAAATCTCAGCAAAAAAACCAAACAAACAAAAAAAAACAACAAAGGTAATTCGCTCTTCTCCATTGCTTCTCTGCACTGCACTGATGTGCTGTGCTAGTATGGGAATGTAAGTCCCATATGCATGTGTAGTACATCAGAAAAGGTGGAAGAATGCTGAGGAACACTACAACTCTGTTTTACAAAGACATTATTTAAGAAAGATAAGCAATTTCTTTCTTAAACAATGTCATTGTATAATACAACTCATGCCTGAGTGTGGGTAATGCTGGATTTAACCACAGTTGGCTTTGTTTGATCATTTGGGCATTGCCACCATGATTAAACCACACTAACTATGGGTAAATCTCGCATTACCTACACTTAGAAGTGGGTTATTGCTTAATAAGGGCACCACAAATAATGTATGATGTCATAGAAATAAAATTTCTGCAGCTAATGCAGTACAGAAAGAAAAGCCCACCAAAAACATTTCAAGTTTACTTTTGAAGACATAGTACAGGGTTAACTGTCAATTAAATAGTTGCACAGAAAATGATTATGTAAAATATTATGTAAAAGTTATATCCAAAGTACAGAGTAAAACGAAAGGATATAAACTTACATCATTTTAGAAGATAGTGACAGCAGGCCAATGAGATCCCAGACGAAAGAGCAACAGATGACACAGGATGAAACGGAAGAGAATGTGGCACAGGAAGATGCTCTGGAACTTTCTGTAGAATGTTACAGGAAATGGTGAACAAAGAATGTGTCGTTAAGAAGTAACTGAGGAAGAGCAAAAATATAAAGAACAAAATCTAGAGCTATTTGAAAGGTATAAAAAGGAAATATGGACATTAGAAAGAAAGAGAGATATGATTTGGTACAATATTTATGCAAAGGAGAAAGCCAAATTAATCAATACAAAAAAGCAGCCCCAAAGATATTCAAAGAGAAATACAGGCGAAGGCATCCAGATATGAAAAATGTAACAATACAAAAAATATGATCACAAAGAGGGACTGTAGAACAGAATATTAGTAAAGTAGAATTAAAAATAGATGCGGAAGTTATGGAATAGCTGCAAAGTGAAGGATTTAATGTAGAAAGTCTAATGCAGGCTATATCACAGCATGATGGAACAAGAAGTCCTCCAAGTGAGGAGAAACAGGAGGAGCAGGAGACATCTAAAGAAGAAATATGAACATAGGATCATGGGATCATAGGACATTACTAGGGTATCGACTGGGAGGTCACTTTAAGCCTAGCCGTTTCATCCAAATGTAATATCATAGAAATGCTAGACAATACCCAAGACTACATCTAGTGATGGCTGCCCATGTCCAGGAGGATTGTGAGCACTATTCCTGGTAAGAATTTATGGTACCCCATCCAGTTGTCCAAGCTCTTCTTGAACAGTGTCATAGAAGTCCTCTGTTTCACATGATGTGGTAGCCTGTTACAAAGATGTGGAGTCACTGGGAGGTAAATCCCTCCAGCATGTCCTATTTAAGTCACAGACTATATTTAGGTCCCTGGAATGGGTAGCCCTAGTCCCATTTGATTTATGGATATGCAGCAAATTCATTAGGTTTGGGTCTTGGATTGCTCTGTAGGCCAGGCATAAGTCTCCCCTAAGAAATCTATATGATGCGGAGTATATTGGCAAGGACTTTAGTCAGTCTGTGTACGGCATGTGCTGCAACCCCTTGATCTTCTTTGTTAGGTAACTCTGTGGTCTCTCTAATTGCTGCAGGTGCGTTGTATGGTACATGCCAAATGGGATGTTATACTTAATTATGGGATGGATAAGTGCTGAGTATAGGGGGGTGTTACAACTTCTTTCACTCTTGAGGAGATGCCTTTACTAATCAAGTATGCTATGTAGAAACCAAACACTGGAAACACGAACTAAGTCCCAAAAAGCAAAAAAATGTATGCAGAAGCACTGAAGCCCAATGAACTCTTCTTTAACTGGAACAAATACCTCTCAGTTTGAAATCAAACGTTCCTTTATTGTTTTACCAGTAGTTAAAAGATGCACGAACAGTTGATAAAGTCAAAGGTACAGATAAATCCAAAATAGGCAACAAAATGAATCAAGCGCTTTCACCCGTTACTATGACGGGCTTTGTCAAGATGAACCACCTAAAACACTTTGTGTGCTTATATACAGACTTTTGAGCCAATTATTCAATTAAAACAACGTGAAAAACAGGTTAAACCAATTCAAAATATGAAGCTTTGCTTTCTGTTTAAAATGTTTTAAAGCAACATCGCATTCACGGTACTCACAGTAAACGTGCTTTAACCAAAAACACAACTAAAGTACACTTAAAACAAAAAACTTTTTCTGTTTCTTTTTCAATCGTTGGTGTTATACACAAATAAACCAAACAATGTATCAAATAAAAGCTGAATGTAAAAATTGAATGTAAAAATCCTTACGGTTGCTATAAACACTTATCAGGGCTCATTAGGTGTTTGCTTGTCCCGCGATTGCTGTGATGTCTAAATGCTTACTTCTAACAAATAAAGTGACAATACAAAATACTTAAAAAATGTCAACATGCTGATAAAATGTGTGCAGTACTTTATGTTCTACTAGTCTAGATTAATCTTATATGAAATGTTGCAACTAATCTAATTTTTGAATATTTTCTTACCGAGAAATATATTGCTTAGTACTGCTTAATCTAATGCTTATTCAGGACTACGGATATATTGTAGCAGTACATAACCCTTATGATAAAATTAATATGCTTATAAAATTAATTCTAACTATTAACTATATAAATTAAAATTAATACCAATTAGGTAAATAAATAAATATTATTATATTAAATATCATAAATATTATAAAATAATCATCCATTTGAATAATACATACATATGTAAAAACTCATCTTAGTAATAATTTGTATACCCTAAAACAGACCATTAAAGAAATATTTTAAACGTTCTTGTAAAAATTGATCTGTGGGAATAAAAAATCAATATTAATTGTAAAATTACTAAGAAATTACGGGTAGTGGTTGCCCACTACTTGAATTGTTGCTTATTATTTGAGTGTGCAACATTTTATGTAATAATTTAATATCTATACAATTCTTAGATGTTCATAATTTATTAAGTTATTAAATAAATAAATTAAAAAATTACAACTTCTTTCACTCTTGAGGAGATGCCTTTACTAATCAAGTATGCTATGTAGAAAGCTTTCCTTGCTACAGCAGGCACATGGTGGACGAAGTTAAGGTCGCAGTCAACTTGTGATCTCAGGTCCCCTACCACTTCATGGGTACTTAGAGTATAGTTGTTGATTTGATAGTGTGAAGGGGCATTGTTTGTGCCAAAGGGAATGAGGATGCATTTCTTTGCATTCAGTTTTGAGAACATGACTAATACACCGGTCGTAGGTCTGCGTGAGGCCCTTCTGGAATATACTGATATCATTTGAGGATTCAATTATTGCACCTAGTTTGTGTCGTCCGCAAACTTGGTCAGCCACAACTCCTTAGTTTTGACCTGAACTTTTGAGGAGTATATACCAAACAGTAGGGGGCCCAGTATTGACCCCTGTGACACACCACTGGTAACACGTCTGCTGTTTGATGTGGAATCACCCATTTTGATAGTGTGTGTCCAGTTTGTGAGCCAGATGGCAACTCATCTTACAACAAAGGGGTTTACATTGACTTTGCTAAGTTTTTTCAGTAATGCCTGAATATGGGATTGCGTCAAAGGTCTTTGCAAAGCTGGGGTATGCTGTGTGCAGAGATTTTCCCTCGTCAATGGTCTTAGTCACATTTTCAAAGAAATCCATCAGATTTAAAGGCAGGATCTGCCCTTCACAAAACCAAATTGGATAAGATCCGGGGTTTGGAGGAGACCTATATCTTTATTTAGGAGGTCCATAATGATAATTTCCATGGTCTTAAAGATGAGGCTAGTCAGGCTTATGGTCTGTAATTCCCTGGGTCTGTTTCTAGGCCAACTTTGTGGAGGGGAATAACTGTTGCTGTTCTTCATTCCACAGGGACAAAGCCTGTGGTTAGGCTATGATTGAGAGGGGTACATGGTGATGATGCTAGTTCATGTTTTAGCCTGTTTAGAAGACAGCCTGGGATGTCGCCTGGTCCAATAGAGGCTGTGTTTTTTGCCTTGGACAAGGCTTGGAGGACCTGCTTTTCAGATATATAGGGTGAGGGGAGTTTGGAGGAAAGTGTGTTGTAATTTAGGAGGGGATAAGGGAGTGAAAGTTTTGCCAAACCTATCCACTAGCAGGTTTGCTATCCCTGTGGGGTCAGTGTGTGTGATACGGTTGGTCAGTAGTTCTGCACGTGCTTGGGTCTTACCGTTTAGGTTATGTAGGCAGCTGTAAAAAGCCTTATGGGTAATCCTGTCTGTACTTGCTAAGTTTCTCTCAAAGGAGCTCTTGGAGGATTTGACAAGTAGTCTTATTTGCCTGTTGAGGCTGAGGAGGATGCATTTCCATTGTTGATTTAATATGGTGAAATATTTATGCAAAGGAGAAAGAACTAGTCAATACAAAAAGAGCAGCATGAAAGATATTTGAAGAGAAATACAGGCAAAGGCATCTGGATATGGACAATTTTACAAACAAAATATAAAAAAACAAAGGGGACAGTAGAAAAGAGGACTAGACATGGAGAACTTAAAGAAAAACAAACTGAGGTTATGGAGTACCTGTGAAGTGAGGGATTTACTGTAGAAAATAACACCACAGCAGGATAGAGCAATTGATTCCCAAATTAAGGGGAAACTAGTAGAGCAGGAAACGTCTGATTAGTTGCCATATGAAAATACTTTGGAGCCTTCAGTAGGAAACCAGTACAAGGTTCAATTGGAGTAGCACAGCAAGGGAAGGAACAGGAATCTGTGGCAGCTCTGATGCAGTCAATGTTGAGGAGTGATAGGCCAGTGAGTTCCCATATGAACAAGCAACAGATGACACAGGATGAAACTGAACAGAATGTGGCACAGGAAGATGCTCTGGAACTTTCTGTAGAATGTTACAGGAAATGGAAAACACAGAATGTATCCTCAGTTTAGAAGAAAATGATCTAAGAGAAGAGTTGCTTGACTTAATAGAGTGGACATACATATTAAGATCAATGAAAGAAACGCGCTACAGAAAGTGAATAAAACCCCAAAGTTAAAAGTTTGATAAGACAAATAAACACAGTAATTAGGACTGTTCATAGAGATTAATACAATATAACAGAAGTAAATAGGATATATCATTGTGCAGCTAAACTAAATTAGTAATAAAGTATTACTACAAAAACACAGGGCAGTAAGGGAAAGGAAGGGGAGGAATTAAGTGCCATCATGGAAGTATCAAATAGAGAAAACTATAAAGCAATTAAGACAAGGTTAATATTGGTGGCCCAAGACAGTGGACTAAGAACACATTGGTTTACAAAGTCCATTGAACATGTGGGAGAAACAGACAAATGTATATATCTGTGCATTTGTAAATTTATAAATTAGAACATCCAATATTTGAAACAGTACACCAATAAAAAGGTGTATTTCATTATGGGATTCCAAGGACTATTTCAGCTAAAGGTTAGGAAGTGTTAACTTCTTCAAGCTAGAATTTCCATTTATAATTTTACAGCACTTAACTTAAGTACTGGCTGCAAAGAAACTCTCTCATTTAACCCTGGAGGTGTTCATGCATTTAACCTAAGCTGTCATATTAATTCTTCATATTCTAAGAAATGTTCCCATTCAAATCTCCTATGGCTTATTTCCACAATTTCAATCCCAAACATGTTCTTCCTGTATTCATTACATGTTTCAACATGTTCTGTGAGTGCATCATTGTAATTTTTCTTAATAAAGTCAAAATTATGCTCATAAATTATCCTTCTTAATGCTATAACAAGTTTTCCTTATATAAAATCCATCACACCGTGAACATTTAGCAAGATATATAATACCTGTTGACAGACAATTACTTCCAAGAGTCCGTGGAATTCCATAATGAAATACACCTTTTTATTGGTGCAATGTTTCAAATATTTTGATTGTTCTAATTTATAAATGTACAAATCTAAAAATATGTATATATATATATATATATATATATATATATATATATATATATATATATATATATACATTTTTATATATTTATAACCATTGAAAATTTTTATACCTTGCAACCGTTAATGAATTGAGCTATGTTTTTTTAAATAATAATTACAGACATTATATAAAGAAGTGACATTTTTACATGGCTATTCTGATGAAGCCCTCAGTGTGGGACAGAACCGCTAAATGTACTGCTTGTTGGTAGCCTCGCTAAATTGACAGTATTCTACTGAATCGCTGCTTTATTAGTATTGTCTGATACTGTCGTGATTTGTTAGCTATTGTTTCAAAGCAATCTGATTAACTATAGTTCATGGCTATCTGCTGTATTTCATTACTGTTTAACTGCATTTTACTGCATTTTGTTGCAGTTTAACTGTATTTTTTCATACTGCTAGTGCTAGTCTTTTACATTAACTGTTTTTCTTAAAAAAAAAAAAAAAAAAAAAAAGTTCTGGGCTTGCTTTCCACCTTTACTGTTGTGAGAGTAGTCCAGATACAGATTTGCAGTATCCAGGACTGTTTTACAAGTTTCTGAGCCCCCCAGCCTCTCTGTGTTAGAGGGAAGCCTTCCAGCTTATCAGTGGGAGTGGTAAGCAATAGGTAGCCTATCTACCACAAGAGGAGTGGCTTCTGGCTCTGAAATTGTAGTTTTATTGGCTGTTTGGGCATTTTTTTTCTATCCCTTTTGACTTTCTCTTCTCTCTTGCACTTTAATTAGCTTATTTGCAAGCACTTCATCAGGTTTTTGTAGCAATTATTGTAGCACACAAGTGTTGTCAGCACTAGACGTCCTATAAGGAAACAGCTCCAGTACTTAGTAATGATGACCATCCCTCCTGGCATGTCTAAAGGTCAGTTTCCTGTGCTTTCTCCTATTAACCTGGTGAACTTGGGCATTCTGAGTTAGTGTAGCAAATGCCTCGTGTACACAGACAACCATCTCCTCTTAACTCCCAACACTCAGACTTGTGAGAGATGCACCTATATCTCCAAATTGGAAGCCATGGACTCTCCAGCCAAGACCGGAATAGCTGGTCAAGAGTAGAAGGTCAACACCTGCACCACACCACATAGAATACATAGCCCTCCAGAACACCCACCATCACAGTCCTCCCATAAAAACATAAACCATGCACCCACCTTCACAGAGGCTCTTAATAGTAAAATAAATCTACCCAAACAGCAGAGATTTCGAAGGCAGAAATGCACTTGACCACCACAACACAGCACAGACCACAAGACACATAGCTCACCTGCACAGTGTTCCCCTCAAACTAAACCCCTAAGGCAAAACAGCTTGCCCAATACAATATTCATAAGTGACTCAATAGTGAGGCACACTGATGTCCCACTCACTAGGTTGACTAAGGAGAAGGTAACAGTCAGATGTCTATCAGGTGCCAGAATCCAACACATTACACACGCACTCAGGTCTCACTCCACAACAAGTACAAATATGACTCTGTCATTGCCCATGTCGGTGTAAATGACCTGAGACACACCTCCCTGGACTACATGAAAACAGACATGGTGGAGCACTCAGATTATGTGGCCCAGGCAGGTATGACCCTAGCCCTGAGCAGCATCCTACCATTGCCCAGAATGATACCACAGTACAAACAAAAAAATGATTGACTTCAACAATTGATAAAGTTTCTGTGTCATGCTAAAGGGATCCAGTATCTGTCTACTTGGGATGACATGATTGACAGACCTTGATGCTTTGCCAGAGATGGCCTGCATCTGTCACCCCTCAGTTTCTGGGTATTAGCTAAGGCTCCTGCCATCCCTATACTGCCTTTTTAGGCGGGTGTTCCAAAGACCAAATTACCACTGTAACAGCTATCAATAAATGCAATCTGAGGGTCATGCTGCTCAATGCTAGAAATCTAAATCTCAAGATGCACTTGCTCGAAGCACTCCTCAAAATGGAGAACATTGACATTTGTGCTGTAACAGAGACGTGGTTTAAAGCAGCAGAAAGCACCCCTGCACTACCAGGCTATAACTCATTCCACACCTTTTTGCCCCAGAACATGGACTGGAGCTCCAAAGGCAGTGGTGTCTCCATATTCATAAAGGATATGCACACCTGCAGACTAGTAGCCCAGTATAATGCATCTGATATACTCCAGTTACAACTAACATTGGGTAAGATGGCGATTCAAGTCATAGCCTACTAAAGGTCCCCAACCATGTCCCAAGACTCTCACTCCACATTCCTGAGTACCCTGGAAACTAATAAGATCCAACCCAACACTTTCATACTAGGCGACTTCAACTACCCCTCCATCAGCTGGGAAAACTACCAATGCACTGTCCCAACACTTCCTGGAATTCATCAGTTCCAATGCCCTGGACTAGCTCATTCTTACCCCCGCTAGAGGAAGCAGCATCCTTGACCTGATTATTACTAACCTGGGCAACTATTGTTCAACACCAGTAGTCAATTCCTCCCTGGTTAGATCCGACTACAAACTAATCACCACAGAAATCCACATCACACTCACACCCCTTGCAAAGGTATCCACCATGAAAAACTTCTACAAGGCTGATTTTGGACTCCTAAAAACAGAGGTGTCTAACTTCATAGCACCCATGCCAATGGAAAATAGATGCATGACTGCTGAATCATACACCAATGTACTGTACGAACATGTACATAAATGCATGGAACTAGCCATACCCAACAAAACCAAGATACTCTCCTCCAAAAAAAGGAAGCTAGTCTGGTGGTCACCTGCCATTAATAAACTCTACAACAGAAGTAAGAAACTGTTGCAGAAAAAAGTGAAGATCCAAGACTGGAAAAATTCCCTTATTAGCCTCAATAAAAAGTTGAGATCCCTCATCAAAACCTCCAAAGCCAGCTATGAAGGCAGAATTATGGCAGACACTGAAAAAAAACACAAAGCCTTCTATAGTTATAACAATGATTTCCATGGCAATACCCAGATTTGCTCTGAGTTACTGCAGAATGGTACTTCCTATACTGAGCCAACAGATATTGCCAACATACTGGCCAACAGATTCAGTGCCAACTTTACCCCCCCCCCCCCAAAAAAAAAGACCAATTTCAGTAACAGAAGAATGCCAGGCACCCAACATTACTGCAGCACAGGTTAAAGCTGCATTGTCTAAGGCCATGAATACAGCTTCCATGGGACCCGACAATATCCCTGGTTGTGTTCTACATAAATTACAAAGTGGACTGGCACCACATCTGTGTGCTCTGCTCACTCATAGCTTCACCTCAGGCTTTGTCCCTACTGAATGGCACACTGCTACAGTCATCCCCCTCCATAAAGGAGGAGCGACTACAGACCCTGGAAATTATTGCCTCATTAGCCTGACAAGTCTGATATGTAAGGCTATGGACTGCATCATCTTCAAACTCTAGATCCCATGCAATTTGGTTTTGTGAAAGGTAGATCATGCCTGCTCAACTTAGTTGACATATTAGAGTCAGTCACCAGAGCAGTGGACGAAGGTAAAGCAGTTCATACAGCCTACCTCAATATGGCAAGGCCTTTAATATCATTCCTCACTCAGGAATTATTGATAAACTCAGAAAACTAGGCATCAACTGCTATAGCATTAGGTGGGTTGCAAATTGCCTCACAGATAGAACCCACAGTGTGAAAGTCGTGGACTCTAAGTCAGACTGCCGACCAGTCACAAGTGGAATCTCACTGGGATCAGTCCTGGGTCCTCTCCTGTTTGCCATCTACTTCTCAGAAGTCCAGGCCAACAGTGAGGGACTCTGGCTGACCAAATTTGCAGATGACTGCAAGCTGGGAGCCATTATTGGCTCCCCAAATGATGGAGACATCCTACAGAAAGGCCTCACTGAGACCAATGACTGGTGTTGAAACCATGGCCTTAAGCTTAATGCAAAACAATGCGTCATCATCCCCTTTGGGAAAAACTAAGTTCCCACTAATTACCACATCAATGGTAGCCCACTGAACACTGAAGGCATAAGAGATCTGGGGACACAGGTTGACAGCAACCTCTCCTTCGACCACCGCATTGCCACTGTGGTCAGAAAGTCCTTCTATGTGGCACATCTCATTACCAAGGGTTTTGCATCCAGGAAGAAAGAGGTCATCATCTCTCTCTCTCTCTACTCTTCCCTCATTAGAACAATCATAGAGTATAATGCCCCATTTAGCATGTACATCACCAGACACCTGCAACTGTTGGAGAGGCCACAGAAGTACCTCACAAAGAGGACCCTAGGCCTTAAACACATTTCCTACATGGACAGACTCAAAAAACTCCAGCTATTCTCTGTCTCATATCATCTACTAAGATGCAATCTCTGCTTGACTTACAAAGTCATGTCTGTCCCAGCTCTGTTAGAAATGCTACATCTAAAGAAATCCCAATCCCTCCGCACCACATGCTCCAGAGACCTCAACCTCATTACCACAATCAACAGAACATGTTGGAGGGACAGGCTTATAACCCAGAGTCTATCCATGCTCTGGAATAGACTTCCCATACATGTCAAGCAGAGCACCTCACTAGCCCTCTTCAAGGGAAATCCTGATGAATGGATGGGTTATAGAAAGTTCACCTCGGGGATCACAACAGTGAATCTACTTGATAGAGGCACTGGGAACTAACATTGGGCAGCATAATGCCAGGGCATGTCTATGGGCTAGGCTTGTAAAGGCCCCAGGGCTATTAGCCAAGTACACACCTATGAACCTATGAACCTATGTATTTCTGAAGGGCACAGGAAAATAACTTTCTTGGGTGGCATAAGCCAGGGAACCTGGTTGGCTAGGCTTACTTAGTAGCTACCTACCTAAGGGTATGAAGTCTAAAAGTCAAATATTTGCCATTACTTAGGGACTTCAGTCCTCAATAATTTTCCAGGCAACCACACATTTTATGAGGAATCGACTAAAAATATGAGGCAAAAATCTGCACATTATTCAAAATTTTGGACAGTTGCGAGGTTTGGTTGCTGCTGCATACTGATTCGATTGGCTGAGCCAAAAGCAAAACATAACAGACTCAGATGGAGCAATCTATAACAGAAGGTGTCTTTCCAAGATCAACATTATCCATTGAGATAGAAGAATTCTCTGTCCCCTGTCTGGGAATAATGCATTATGAATTACCTGCATAGGTGGTCTGGATGTTTCATTCCAAATGTTCCTGCCCATTCATGTTTCTCTAGGTAACAGACCAGGTTAGTACCAACTAACAGTGGTTTATGTGTAATACACCTACATGTATGTAGTTAATGGGAATCCAGTTTGGATGATGTGTATGTGCCTTCATAGGTACCTCACTTATGTGGCTACTAAATAAAAGATTGGATACATTATCATCTGGTGTCTCAACACCCTTTACCTGCATCCCACATGTACACCTCAGTAGCATATGTCATTGGGTTCACCATAGTATTATGCATGTTCTGTATTCATAAGTATCACTACTATGGGTCATGATGCAGAAATCTTTAGGGCTGGACAAACGGATGATGTCAATGACACAGGTGTGACTGAAGATAGATGATTAAAAAGGACATGGACATGAGTCACAACAAAGGCACACAATTACACTGTCTCTGTCACATCTGGATTAACACATACACATACACATACCCTCCACACAAGGTGAAGAAACAGTCAGTAATACTCAGGACACTGAGTCTGTAAGATGCAGTCAGTAATACTGAGGACACTGAGGCTGTAAGATACAGTCAGCAAAACTGAGGATACTGAGGGTGTAAGATACAATCAGTAATACTGAGGACACTGAGGCTGTAAGATACAGTAAGCAACACTGAGGACACTGAGGCTGTAAGATACAGTAATACTGATGACAGTGAGGCTGTAAGATACAGTCAGTAACACTGAGGACACTAAGGCTGTACGATACAGTCAGTAATACTGCGGATACTGAGGTTGTAAGATACAGTTAGCAATGCTGAGGAAACTGAGGCTGTAAGATACAGTCAGTAATAATGAGGACACTGAAGCTGTAAGATACAGTCAGTAACACTAAGAACACAAAGGCTGTAAGATACAGTCCATCACACTAAGGATACTGAGGGTGCAAGATACAGTCAGGAATACTGACGACACTGAGGTTGTAAGATGCAGTCAAGAATACTGGGGAAACCAAGGTTGTAAGACACAGTCAGTAACACTGAGGACACTGAGGCTGTAAGATACAGTCAGGAATACTGAGGACACTGAGGCTGTAAGATGCAGTCAGTAATACTGAGTACACTGAGGCTGTAATATACAGTCAGTAACACTGAGGGCACTGAGGTTGTAAGATACAGTCAGGAATACTGAGGACACAGGTTGTAAGATAGAGTCAATAACACTGAGGGCAATGAGGTTGTGAGATACAGTTAGTAATGCTGAGGAAACCGAGGCTGTAAGATACAGTCAGTAATGCTGAGGACACTGAGGCTGTAATACACAGTCAGTAATACTGATGCCACTGAGGCTGTAAGATAAAGTCAGTAACACTGAGGACATTGAGGCTGTAAGATACAGTCAGGAACACAGAGGACACTGAGGTAGTAAGATACAGTCAGTAACAGTGAGGACACTGACACTATAAGATACAGTCAGTAGCACTGAGGACACTGAGGCTGTAAGATACAGTCAGTAATACTGTTGACAGTGAGGCTGTAAGATACCGTCAGTTACACAGAAACACTGAGGCTGTAAGATACAGTCAGTAGTACTGAGGACACTGAGGCTGTAACATACAATCAGTAACACTGAGGAAACTAAGGCTGTAAGATACAGTCAGTAATACCGAGGACAGTGAGGCTGTAAGATACAGTCAGTAACACTGAGGACACTGAGGCTGTAACATACAGTCAGTAATACTGATGACAGCGAGGCTGTAAGATACCGTCAGTTACACAGAAACACTGAAGCTGTAAGATACAGTCATTAATAGTGAGGACACTGAGATTGTAAGATACAGTCAGAAACACTGAGGAAACTAAGGCTGTAAGATGCAGTCAGTAATACCGAGGACAGTGAGGCTGTAAGATACAGTCAGTAACACTGAGGACACTGAGGCTGTAACATACAGTCAGTAACACTGAGGACACAGGCTGTAAGATTCAGTCACGAATACTGAGGACACTGAGGCTGTAAGATACAGTCAGCAACACTGAGAATACTGAAGCTGTAAGATACCGTCAGTAACACTGAGGACACTCAGGCTAT
This sequence comes from Protopterus annectens, assembly GCF_019279795.1. Lineage (NCBI taxonomy): Eukaryota > Metazoa > Chordata > Ceratodontiformes > Protopteridae > Protopterus > Protopterus annectens. The sequence continues at coordinate 506,929,930 of NC_056742.1, forward strand.
AAGATACAGTCAATAATACTGAGGACACTGAGGCTGTAAGATACCATCAGTAATAATGAGGACACTGAAGCTGTAAGATACAGTCAGTAACACTGAGAACACAAAGGTTGTAAGATACAGTCCGTAACACTGAGGATACTGAGGGTGCAAGATACAGTCAGGAATACTGAGGACACTGAGGCTGTAAGATACAGTCAGGAATACTGAGGACACTGAGACTGTAAGATGCAGTCATTAATACTGAGGACACTGAGGCTGTAATATACAGTCAGTAACACTGAGGGCACTGAGGCTGTAAGACACAGTCAGGAATACTGAGGACACAGGTTGTAAGATATAGTCAATAACACTAAGGACAATGAGGTTGTAAGATACAGTTAGTAATGCTGAGGACACTGAGGCTGTAAGATACAGTCAGGAATACTGAGGACACTGAGGCTGTAAGATGCAGTCAGTAACACTGAGGACACTGAGGCTGAAATATACAGTCAGTAACACTGAGGACACTGAGGTTGTAAGATGCAGTCAAGAATACTGGGGAAACCGAGGTTGTAAGACACAGTCAGTAACACAGAGGACACTGAGGCTGTAAGATACAGTCAGGAATACTGAGGACACTGAGGCTGTAAGATGCAGTCAGTAATACTGAGGACACTGAGGCTGTAATATACAGTCAGTAACACTGAGGACATTGAGGCTGTAAGATACAGCCAGGAATACTGAGGACACAGGTTGTAAGATATAGTCAATAACACTGAGGACAATGAGGTTGTAAGATACAGTTAGTAATGCTGAGGAAACTGAGGCTGCAAGATACAGTCAGTAATGCTGAGGACACTGAGGCTGTAATACACAGTCAGTAATGCTGATGACACTGAGGCTGTAAGATAAAGTCAGTAACACTGAGGACACTGAGGCTGTAAGATACAGTCAGGAACACAGAGCACACTGAGGTAGTAAGATACAGTCAGTAACAGTGAGGACACCGACGCTGTAAGATACTTTCAGTAGCACTGAGGACACTGAGGCTGTAAGATACAGTCAGTAATACTGATGACAGTGAGGCTGTAAGATACCGTCAGTTACACAGAGACACTGAGGCTGTAAGATACAGTCAGTAATACTGAGGACACTGAGGCTGTAACATACAAACAGTAACACTGAGAACACTGAGGCTGTAAGATTCAGTCAGGAATACTAAGGACACTGAGGTTGTAAGATACAGTCAGTAACACTGAGGAAACCAAGGCTGTAAGATACAGTCAGTAATACTGAGGACAGTGAGGCTGAAAGATACAGTCAGTAACACTGAGGACACTGAGGCTGTAAGATACCATCAGGAATATTGATGACAGTGAGGCTGTAAGATACTTTCAGTAACACTGAGACACTGAGGCTGTAAGATACAGTCATTAATACTGAGGAAACTGAGGCTGTAACATACTATCAGTAACACTGAGGACACTGAGGTTGTAAGATACAGTCAGTAACACTGAGGAAACTGAAGCTGTAAGATACAGTCAAGAATACTGATGACAGTGAGGCTGTAGGACACCATCTAACACTGAAGACACTGAGGCTGCAAGTTACAGTCAGTAATACTGATGACAGTGAGGCTGTAAGATACCATCAGTAACACTGAGACACTGAGGCTGTAAGATACAGTCAGTAATACTGAGGATACTGAGGGTGTAAGATACAGTAAGTAACACTGAGGACACTGAGGCTGTAAGATACAGTCAGTAATACTGAGGAAACTGAAGCTGTAACATACTATCAGTAACACTGAGGACACTGAGGTTGTAAGATACAGTCAGTAACACTGAGGACACTGAGGCTGTAAGATAAATTTAGTAACACTGAGTATACTGAGACTGTAAGATACAGTCAAGAATACTGATGACAGTGAGGCTGTAGGATACCGTCTAGCACTGAAGACACTGAGGCTGCAAGTTACAGTCAGTAATACTGATGACAGTGAGGCTGTAAGATACCGTCAGTAACACTGAGACACTGAGGCTGTAAGATACAGTCAGTAATACTGAGGATACTGAGGCTGTAAGATACAGTCAGTAACACTGAGGACACTGAGGCTGTAAGATACAGTTAGTAATGCTGAGGACACTGAGGCTGTAAGATTCAGTCAGGAATACTGAAGACACTGAGGCTGTAAGATACAGTTAGTAATGCTGAGGACACTGAGGCTGTAAGATTCAGTCAGGAATACTGAGGACACTGAGGCTGTAAGATACTGTCAGTAACACTGAGGACTCTGAAGCTGTAAGATACAGTCAGTAATACTGATGACAGTGAGGCTGTAAGACACTTTCAGTAACACTGAGACACTGAGGCTGTAAGATACATTCAGTAATACTGAGGAAACTGAGGCTGTAACATACTATCAGTAACACTGAGGCCACTGAGGCTGTAAGATACCATCAGTAATACTGAGGACACTAAGACTGTACAGGATGAATAAGAAACACCCCCAGATTGAGAGCGACTGCCTGCCGATGACACTCGTGGATGTGATTTCCTTGCATCTGAACAGATAGCTATTTACATGCTCACTGCTTCAGAGGTGGGCATACATTCCATACCCATGGAACACAGTGGTACAGAATGGTGGCACAGGTCTCCTTTAGCACCTGATGTACATTTAGTGGGGGGGGGGGTGGGTAAATAATCACATGTTTAACAATGTTGGCCAGATACATACTTCTGCTGCATAGTTTGCATTAGATCTGGCAAATAATGAATGGCATTCACAACAATGTTACCCTTACCTTTTTAAGCTCCATGTGGACATGGAGTGCAGATATCAGGAAATTTTGAATGTTGTGAAACCTCTGGTAGCACATACACTGCCATTAGTACCTTGCTGCCAGTTGCAACATTAGGGGCAACACTTCCAGAGTTGTCCTCAGCCACAGTAGATTGTATATGCCTAAGGTGGATCTGTGCCATGGCCTTTGCAGGGTGCATGTACAGCACCTTTGTGAGGAACTGTCAACACTACCAGAATTGTCCACAGCCATGGTAGAGTGTGTGTGCCTAAGATGAACCTGCACCATGGCCTTTGCAGGGTGCATGCACAGCACCTTTGTAAGGAATTGTTAACACTATCAGAATTGTCCATGGCCTTGGTAGAGTGTGTGTGCCTAAGGTGGACCTGTACCATGGCCTTTGCAGATTGCATGCATAGCACCTTTGTAAGGAACTGTAACACTACCAGAGTTGTCCACGGCCCCAGTAGAGTGTGTGTGTGCCTAAGGTGGACCTGTACCATGGCCTTTGCAGATTGCATGCATAGCACCTTTGTAAGAATCTGTAACACTACCAGAGTTGTCCACGGCCCCAGTAGAGTGTGTGTGCCTAAGGTGGACCTGTACCATGGCCTTTACAGGATGCATGCCCAGCACCTTTGTGAGCAAGTGTAACACTACCAGATTTGTCCATGGCCATGGTAGAGTGTGTGTGCCTAAGGTAGACCTGTACCATGGCCCTTGCAGGGTGCATGCACAGCACCTTTGTGAGTAAGTGTAACACTACCAGATTTGTCCACGGCCATGGTAGAGTGTGTGTGCTTAAGGTGGACCTGTACCATGGCCTTTGCAGGGTACATGCACAGCACCTTTGTGAGGAACTGTAATGCTACCAGAATTGTCCACAGCCATGGTACAGTGTGTGTGCCTAAGGTGCACCTGTATTAGGGCCTTTGCAGGGTGCATACACAGCACCTTTGTGAGAAACTGTAACACTACCAGAGTTGTCCACAACCATAGTGGAGTGTGTTTGCCTAAGGTGGACCTGTACCATGACCTATGCAGGGTCCATGCACAGCACCTTTGTGAGGAGCTGTCAGAGGCACCCATTGTCATGGGTGCTCATAATGATCTGCATGTAAGTCCAGGCCATGCAGTGGCACCATTTTTCACAGGATATCACAAGCCTTGGAAGCCCCTCACCAACTTATTGTGTCCTGGTTATCCAGTGGCACTGCATCTTTGCCAGATGAGGTTATAAGTCTATCACCTTCACTGGTTTCCACACCTAGGCCACCTTGACTCTACCCTCATGTCTGTGACATTTTCTCTATCCTTCTGTGTGTGTCTTATGTCTCTTCCAGTTTTTATAGATGGGCTTGTTATTGTGCCCTTTGTCACCTACAGACCACTCCCCACAGCAAACTCCATCCTCTGCATTGTATTGTGGTCTTTACTGATGCATAGTGGGGAGCAGATTGTGCGCTGATTATTATAGCAAGTGTGGGACAAAGAGGATAGCCACCCCAAGTGCTAGGCGTTAGGAGGTGAGATTGTGAAGAGCAGTGCCTGTAGTCTTCTTTCTGTAAAGGAATCAATAAAAGTCATTAAAGAAAGTCAGTTTACAGCATCAACACTTTGCATGTGGTAAGCTGTAGCAAGCCAACTGCTACAAATGTAACAGTTGGCGTCTTATAGTTTAACAAAAAGTCTTTTTTTTCCACTTACAATAAAGATCAGAGGGTATAGGTAAAAGAGGGGAGCAGACTACTTTTTTTTGCTTTTCAAATGAAGAGCTGAGGAGGTGCATGACAGATCAGAGCTGCTCCTGGGTGCTGGGTGAACCAGCTATGTGTCTAAAGCTGATAGTGTCCTACAGACACCAGCTATTTGTCTGAAGCTGTTGGTGTCATACAGACACCAGCTATGTGTCTGAAGCTGTTGGTGTCATACAGACACCAGCTATGTGTCTGAAGCTGATAGTGTCATACAGACACCAGTTATGTGTCTGAAGCTGATAGTGTCATACAGGCACTTCGATACAATACCCCACTCGAGCATTATAGATAAGCTCACCAGCTTAAATATAAACCCCTATGTCACTAGATGGATTGAAAACTGGCTCAAGGACAGAACCCACATGGTTAGAATTGCTGGAGCCATGTCAGACTCCAAACCAGTTACAAGTGGTGTCCCACAAGGCTCAGTCCTGGGACCTCTCTTGTTCGGTATATATTTCTCGGAGGTACAGGCCAACACGGAAGGACTGTGGCTGACCAAGTTCGCAGATGACTGCAAACTGGGCGCCATAATCGACTCTCCAGCTGACACAAGCATCCTCCAAAAGGGCCTCATAGAAACAGACAACTGGTGCCAGAGCCATGGCCTCAAGCTAAATGCCAAAAGTGTATAGTCATCCCTTTGGCAAAAACAAAGTGCCCACAAATTACCACATAGGTGGTAATCCATTAAGTACAGAAGAAGTAATTAGGGACCTGGGGACCCAAGTTGATAGCAATCTCTCATTTGACAACCACGTGGCCAAAGTGGTTAGAAAAACATTTTATGTAGCCCACCTAATCATGAAGGATTCACATCTAGATCAGGGAGGTCATCGTGCCTCTTTACTCATCCCTCATCAGGCCCATAATTGTGTACAAGGCCCTTTTGGGATGTACCTTACCAGACACCTGCAGCAACTGGAAAGACCCCAAAAGTACCTCACCAAGAGGATCAAAGGGCTCAAACAGATGCCATATGCTGCCCGGTTAAAGAAACTCCAGCTCTACTCAGTGGCATACCGCCTGTTCAGAGGCGATCTGTGCCTGGCGTATAAAGCCATGTCCAACCCGGAATTAATGGACATGCTGAACCTCAGAAAATCCAAATCCCATCGAGCTACGCGCTCGAGAGACTTGAACCTCAGCACTGAAATAAATAGGACATGCTGGAGGGACAGATTCATAACCCAGAGGCTCCATTCACTCTGGAATAAAATCCCAGTCCAGGTTAGGCAGAGTCCCTCATTGACTCTCTTCAAGAGGAATCTTGATGAGTGGATGGGAGATTGTAGGTTTACCCCGGGTATCACTTCTGTGTCACTGTTAGACAGAGGCACAGTATACTAACTTCGAAAAAGGGCATAGCAAAATAAATTTAAAATGGGTGGTGAAAGCCAAACACATTCTGGCTAGGCTTATAAATGCCCTAGGGCAGATAGCCTAGTATGAACCTATGAACCTATGAACCTATGAACCAGCTATGTGTCTGAAGCTGATGATGTCATACAGACACCAGCTATGTGTCTAAAGCTGATGGTGTCATACAGACTGAATATGACGCATGCAGTTTTACTATCACTTTATGGTTCCCATGACCCACAGCTGTTGACCAGATAGTGACGCTTCACCAGCTCTACCATGTGCTTCGCCCACCACTGTCTTGGTGCCGGGGGGGGGGGGTTCCTGTTCTAGCTCATTATCCTCTCCTTCAGCTGTTGTGGTGTCTGTAATAAGTCCTAAAGGACAGCAAACATATCCAGTCCATGAGTACCATGCAGTGGAACTTTGTAAAATGATAAAGTAAAGCAAACAAGCTCATGGATAAATGGGTTTCAGCTGGTATCAGAGAAGTCTGGAAAACAATGTCAGCTAATCTTTATACAGAATGTATGACATGACTAATAAATTGAGCACTTGTTCTATTAAAGTATTAAATTACTTTTTTTGGCAAGTCACATTTTTTAAATCTTACATCTAACAAAGACATAACTTTGCTGTAGGTTCACGAAAACTATGTGCGTACCTATTAACAAACACATTAGTGCTTACCTTTCGCCTTCTTTATTTTCCAGACATGTTGCATACTTATCTGGATTATCCAAACCTTGCATTCGGCCAGCTATAGGCAGTGACATATAGTAGTACTGCATGAAATCCAGTCAGACCATCAGATTTGGCATCAGCAGATATATAAAATCAACACTTATCGAGTTCAACGTGCGATGCAACACATTTCTCTAATGCATTCATACTGACATTGCATCTAATATAAAAAAAAACATGTTTGGCTCTTCTGTTTTGAGTGAATTTATTCCTGTTGCCAACAGAAAACTGTAGACAACAACTACATAATAGATATATTATACTTTGGTTGTAGCAGTTTGTATATAATTTGAATTCAAATACTTTCTCAGAAATAAGATGCATATGCTGTCTCTCATTATTTATATACTGGCAGCATATAAAACATGGATATATCCCTGTCTTTTTATGATATATCACTTTACTGCACTTTGGCATGTTCTTACATAAAGAAGGGCTCCTCTACACCCTTATGGCAGAAAAGTGTGGTTGTAGCCCTGTCTGAGCTGGGGAATTACTGGAGGAAGGATCATTGTGTGATTTGCTATCAGAAGACTAGTTCAAAACTGTTTACTTTATCAGCCTCACGTTTGCGCATAGCTGTGCACCACACAACAGGGGTTAGCAGTGCCTTGCATAGATGCAAATATCTAGAAAGGATTTCTTCCCTAGACACCAGTCAATGAAACCTCACCAGGTTTTCTGCTGCCCTACAGGCAACACAGCTGCACAAATCGTCACTGCAGGCAACATAGCTGCACACGTCATCACTGCAGGCAACACAGCTGCACACGTCATCATTGCAGGCAACACAGCTGCACACGTCTTCACTGCAGGCAACTCAGCTGCACACATCTTCACTGCAGGCAACTCAGCTGCAAACTTCTTCACTGCAGGAAATTCAGCTGAGCACTGAGCAGTGTCTCCTCACTTTCCATCACTGATCTTCTAAAGAATGTCCCCTTGTTAATCCCAGAGAAATAGCTGATTTAATTTGCCCTCTCAGAAAATAGTACTTAAGAATTACCTGCTACTATGGAGAATCAGTTTCCCAAATTTTCTTCAGCCAATCTAATTGACATGAGTATCCTGAGGCAATGTAGCAATTGCCTCATGTATACTGACAATGACTTGCTCCTAAAGCAAACAAATACAGTATGTGAGAGATGTCACTATACCATGAAACTAGAATCACTCATCTCACATAACAATAAACAGGACATCAAACAGGTTGTCAACACACATGCACACACACTTCTCCAGTCACACAAGATAATGTCAAGACACATAAACCCACATATGCGGAGGTACCCACTAAGAGCCTTCCAAAAGACCAGAGACCTCCCAAGTGCAAACAACATACACATACTGGTACACAAAGAAAATCCACCACTACACATAACAACACATATACCAGTGTCTCAATAATTAAGCCCCTAAGGCAAAACACTTCAAAACCTAATGTTGTAGACATAGGCGACTCAATAATGAGACACACATATGTCCTAGTCACCAGACTGAACAAGGAGAAGGTCACAGTCAGTTGCCTGTCAGGTGCCAGGATCCATCAAATTACACATGCACTTAAGTCACTCAACAACAATTACCATTATGACTTTGTCATAGTACATGCTGGAGTGAATGAGTTGAGATGTACCTCTCTGGTCTATATGAAGAGAGACATGACTGCACTCTTAGATTATGTGTCTCAGGCAGGTATATCTCTAGCCATAAGCAGCATTCTACCTTCACTCAGGATGATGCCACAATACAGACAAAAAATAATTGATTTCAATAACTGGCTTAGCTTCTGGTGTCTCTTCAGATGAATCGAGTATCGGTCAGCCTGGGAAGACATGGTCAACAGACCACTCTGGCCTTCACTTGTCTCCTCAAAGTACTGATAGAGATGCTTGCCTCCCCCATAGTACCTTTTTTAGGCAATGTCAAGACAACAAAACTTCCAACATAAAGAAATCTACTAGAGACAAATGCAAGGTCATGATGCTTAATGCTAGGAGCCTAAACAGTAAGCTGCACTCCCTGGAAGCTCTCCTCATTTTGGAAGATAATGACATCTGTGCAGTCACTGAGATTTGGTTCAAGGCCACCAGAGACCACCCTGACTGTACAAGGCTACAATGCCTTTCACATGTTTAGACCACAAAACAAGCATGAAAGAACCAAAGGTGGAGGTGTATCCATCTTCATTAAATCCAAATACACCTCAAGATTGGTTAAACAGTATGATTTTCTTGAGCTACTCCAGGTTCAACTAACTATAGGTAAAGAACCCTACCAGATCATTGCTAGCTACATATCCCCCACTATGAACCAGGAGAAGCACACCACCTACCTGGACTTGCTAGAGTCACTCAGTATACAGCCAAACACCTTGGTCATGGGAGATTTCAACTATCTTTCCATTGATTGGTCGACCTAGACAAGCACAAACACGATTGCACTGAGGTTCCTGGATTTTGTTAACTCAAATGCCCTGGAACAGTTGGTATGCACCCCTACAAGGGGCTCAAATATCCTACACCTAGTGCTCACCAATATGGGACAGTCACTGCATTACCTCCTGTGTGTTGCCTGCACTGGTAAGGTCAGACCATAAATTAGTTTCATCTGAAGTAAAGATCAGACCTGACCCTCCCACCCCTAATCAAAGCAAACAAACTGAAAAAAATTCTCTAATGCAAACTATAACTTACCAAGCTATGGTATAAAAAGTTTCAAAGTCCCTGCTAACACAGTCAACAATGACTCCTATGACCAGAGTACACAAATGCCCTATATAGCCACTTAAACTAATGAATTGACACAACTGTACCTGACAGGACTAAAACCAAGTCCACCCAAAAAAACAAGCCACCCTGGTGGACTGTAAATATAAATAAGTTATATAACAAAAGAAAGAAACTGATATCTAAGAACAAGAGAGAACTTACTCAACAGAGGAAGAGTACCCTCCACAGTTTGAAGAAAGAAAGCAGATATCTTGTAAAGTCATCTAAGGCTAGTTACAAGAGTAAATTAGCATCCCTATCTAAAATCAACCATAAAGCATTCTTTAGCTATGTCAGAAACCTAAAAGAGAATGCCCAGCTGTAACTTATAGTGGATGGTTCCACTCACACTGAACCTGAGGAAATTGCCAACCTGGTAGCTGACAGATTTAGTGATAACTTCACCCCCCTGTCCCTACCAGCCATGCATGTTAAGCATTCTTGCTACCAGTCCACTACCAAGTATCTCCACTCTCCCAGGTCAAAAACGTGGTGACCAGATAACTTCACAAGTTACTTGCTAAACAATCTAAAATGAGACCTAGTGGAACCACTTGGCACTCTCTTTAACTTCACTTCACTGCACTGGCTTTGTTCCAGCAGGGTGAAGAACAGCAACAGCAATCTCCTTGCACAAAGGGGGGGGGGTCTGTCACTTGACCCAGGAAATTATTGACCCATCAGCATAACCAGCCTTATCTACAAGACCATGGAAAGAATCATCATGGACCTTATCGACAACAACACAGGTGACCTTCAAACTCTTGACCTGACCCAGTTTGGATTTGTCAAGGGTAGACCTTGCTTATTAAACCTGGTGGACTTCTTTGAGAATATGACCAAAGCCCTGGATAAGGACAAAGCAGTACATACCACCTATCTTGATTTAGCCAAGGCTTTTGACACAATACCCCACTCAGGGATCATTGAAAAAGTCTCCCAGCTGGGAATTAACCCATATGTCACTGGATGTATATCCAACTGCCTCACCAACAGAATGCACACTGTCACAGTTGGGGAGTCCACCTCCACCAGTAGACCAGTTACCAGTGGGCTTCCACAAGGATCTGTGCTGGACCCTCTACTGTTTGGAATCTATTTCTCTGAGGTCCAGGCAAAAGTATATGGCCTGTAGCTTACCAAGTTTGCAGATGACTGCAAACTAGGCACTCAATGATGTAAACATATTACAGAAGGGGCTGACATAGACAAATGATGGGTGCCAAAGTCACAGACTAAATCTAAATGCAAAAAAAAGGTCTTGTTATACCCTTTGGCAAAGAAGTAGCCCCTGCTAATTGTGATATAGAGAGCAACCCTGTAAGCTCAAACCCAGTAATGTGAGACTCGGGAACACAGTTTGATAGCAATCTAAAGTTCAATCATAATGTGTCCATAGTGGTACGGAAAGCTTTCTACATTGCACATCTCATAAATAAGGGCATTGCATCTAAGACTAAAGAGGTTGTAACTCAGCTGTACTCAACCCTTATCAGACCACTAACTGAGAACAATGCTCCCTTCTGTATGTATCTTACCAGACACTTTCAGCAACTAGAGAGACCACAGAGGTTTCTAACTAAGAGAATTCAGGACCTCCAAAACATGACCTACAGGAAAAGAGTGAAACCCCTGTCACTGTACTCTGTATTATACAGGCTGCTGAGAGGCAACCTGTGCCTGGCCTACATAGCAGGCTTTGACTCTGCCCTAATGGAAATGCTGCACATCCACAAATCAAATGGGACAAGAGTCACTCATTCCAGGGATCTCAAGCTAGTCTGTGACATTAACAGAAGATGTTCATAGGTTAGTTCTAAGCTAACTGCCCTTGTGAACCATTTTAAGCCTAGCCAATTATCCCTTGTGAGACACAAACCCTGCACCTTGTGTTTGTAAGGCAAACACCTTAGCCATTAAGCCACGCTCCAAACCCTTGTTGAGACAGATGTAACACAGAGATTGCCACTCCTCTGGAATAAGCTCCCACTTCATGTCAAGCAGAGTTCCTCAATGATCCTATTTAAGCGCAACCTTGACAATTGGATGGGTGACCATAAATTAATCCCAGGAGTAGAACCTATGTCCCCTATGGACAAGGCTAGTCAGTGCTGATCGCAGAATCACTCTGCTAACAATGACCATCTAACTATGATCAATTAGGATACATGGGATTTTACACAGTTGGGCTTGTAAAGGCCTTAGGGCCATTAGCCTAGTAACCTCCTATGAAACTATACAACATAATCTCTGTTTAAGATTACATGCCTTTTAATAAATAAAATTGATCTTCTCTAACTGGATTCTTACTTCATCAGAACTACTTAAAATAATCCAGTCCTTGTTGGTAGTGTCTTGAATTGGAAGCTAATAATTATTGCAAGCAATTGAAAAACAGTTCTTTGTTTGTCTTCACTGCTGTCTGATCATGGTTATGACTCTCTCAGAAAGTGAGGGTTTACATTTGTGTCCATGTTAATTAAGTAATGTACAGAATGTTGCTGGAAATTCCACTCTGCCATATCCAATGTGGTCAAACTCAATGACAATTTACTCACTTCATCTCTGGAAATAGGGTGATCGATGCGCAGTTAAGACATCCTAATGATCTTAGTATAACAAACCTTTTTAAATATATACAGAAAATCCCAGTGGCAGAAGACAACAAGAATAATCCAAACAGCTTCAATAAAATCCAAAAATGTTTAATGTACGGGCTTTCGTAATGTTACACATTACTTCATCAGACAATCTTAACAACCTCAACAATACCTTATATATTAAATAATTACTAAAATCTACCAATCCTAACTGAGTAAATTCCCTCCAAAACATTCAGTTAATTACAAATCAATTAAAAAACACTAATTTCAAAACACTACTAGCAGCTAACATTCCTATAGCAACCAACTCCATTCAATGGACTGTGGGACATAATTTAAAGAAACATACATTAATTAAAAAACATACTGAACCCTGTCATATTATTTCCTTAGTTTTCTAGCCTTTAAAACAGGTTTAAGAGGGACACAATCATTCAGGTCAAACCCCCAATGTGCCCCAATCTCAAGATCCACTGAAGCTCGACAATTTTCTTTGCTGTTTCAGAATCACAGGAAGAAGTCCTTTGATCGAGGAATGCAGCAAGGTGGCCAGAAAAGGAAGGAATCTCCAACATTGTTCCAAGTGAGGACACTTGAGAAAATGTGGGGCATCGAAGGGCAGGACTAGTATGGAATATTTCCAAGTACTGTCTTACTAATGTGGAAACATCTTTACTTTCAAAAGGTCTGACATTTATACCTTCTGGTGATGTTGATATTGGTGAATTGTTAATACAGTTACGTTTGTTTGCTCATAATGTTTCATTGAAACAAATGTTTAATGATAATCCTGTGCATAATATTTATAGAAAACCTAGTTGTTTTGTGCCTGATTTTCCACCTAAAGTGGATATTTTTCTTCAAGCATTTGAGAAGGAAATATATGACAATTCTGACTGTAGAGGGAATGTGAGAAGCAATAATTTAACTGCAGATGAGCAGCTAGCTTTAGTAATTTACGAAGGAATAAGAGTACAGCAATCCACCCCTCTGATAAGGGCAGACCAGTGGTGATTTTGGACTCTGAGTACTACGGGACTGAAATGGAGAATATGCTGTCTGATAGGAATGTCTATAAAATTGTATCATTGAATATTGTATATACGATGCCGCAACATATTGCTAACACTGTGAATGTCATTGTTTAGGCATTTTCTGTCATGAATTGTTTAAATAAAGTAAATAAACTTTTTATTCCCTAGATGCACAGGCTCCCCAAGATACATAAGCATCTGACTAAGCCTATGTTTAAACCTATTGTAGCAGGGGCTGGATGGCTCACGGAGCCTATCTCCTTGTATTTGGAGAGACAATTAAGAATGGTTTTGGATAGTAACCCTGTAGTATTGAAAGATACTAAACATTTTCTGAAAGATTTGTACAAATATAAGTATTTACCTTGTTCATACATGTTATACCAGGCATATACCTGTCCCAGGAAGCATGACCATCACTAATAGAACTTTGATGCTGTTCATACATGTTATACCAGGCATATACCTGTCCCAGGAAGCATGACCATCACTAATAGAACTTTGATGCTGTTCATACATGTTATACCAGGCATATACCTGTCCCAGGAAGCATGACCATCACTAATAGAACTTTGATGCTGTTCATACATGTTATACCAGGCATATACCTGTCCCAGGAAGCATGACCATCACTAATAGAACTTTGATGCTGTTCATACATGTTATACCAGGCATATACCTGTCCCAGAAAGCATGGCCATCACTAATAGAACTTTGATGCTGTTCATACATGTTATACCAGGCATATGCCTGTCCCAGGAAGCATGACCGTCACTAATAGAACTTTGATGCTGTTCATACATGTTATACCAGGCATATACCTGTCCCAGGAAGCATGACCATCACTAATAGAACTTTGATGCTGTTCATACATGTTATACCAGGCATATACCTGTCCCAGGAAGCATGACTGTCACTAATAGAACTTTGGTGCTGTTCATACATGTTATACCAGGCATATACCTGTCCCAGGAAGCATGACTGTCACTAATAGAACTTTGATGCTGTTCATACATGTTATACCAGGCATATACCTGTCCCAGGAAGCATGACCGTCACTAATAGAACTTTGATGCTGTTCATACATGTTATACCAGGCATATACCTGTCCCAGGAAGCATGACTGTCACTAATAGAACTTTGATGCTGTTCATACATGTTATACCAGGCATATACCTGTCCCAGGAAGCATGACTGTCACTAATAGAACTTTGATGCTGTTCATATATGTTATACCAGGCATATACCTGTCCCAGAAAGCATGACCGTCACTAATAGAACTTTGATGCTGTTCATACATGTTATACCAGGCATATACCTGTCCCAGGAAGCATGACTGTCACTAATAGAACTTTGATGCTGTTCATACATGTTATACCAGGCATATACCTGTCCCAGGAAGCATGACTGTCACTAATAGAACTTTGATGCTGTTCATACATGTTATACCAGGCATATACCTGTCCCAGGAAGCATGACCATCACTAATAGAACTTTGATGCTGTTCATACATGTTATACCAGGCATATACCTGTCCCAGGAAGCATGACCATCACTAATAGAACTTTGATGCTGTTCATACATGTTATACCAGGCATACACCTGTCCCAGGAAGCATGACCGTCACTAATAGAACTTTGATGCTGTTCATACATGTTATACCAGGCATATACCTGTCCCAGGAAGCATGACCATCACTAATAGAACTTTGATGCTGTTCATACATGTTATACCAGGCATACACCTGTCCCAGGAAGCATGACCGTCACTAATAGAACTTTGATGCTGTTCATACATGTTATACCAGGCATATACCTGTCCCAGGAAGCATGACCGTCACTAATAGAACTTTGATGCTGTTCATACATGTTTTACCAGGCATATAC
>NC_056742.1:506949872-507064872 GCF_019279795.1 Protopterus annectens
ATCCGTGTGCTCTTTCATACCGTTCAGAAGCAGCAGCTGGAATGTACGATAGCAGTTATGCACCTAATTGGGCAGGAGATTATACGATGCTGCAGAATGACCTTTGCACTCATCTTCCTCCTTTAAGGAAATGACACGTTGTGGAGGAGATATCCTGGGAAACAGGAGATCTAGGACATGTTCTCTAACACTTAATGTGTATTTTTGTTAAGCTGTTGGTAGAATAAGTCGATAGTTAGCCAAACTAGGCTCACATTCTTGGAAGCAGTCCAGACTTAGAAAATTTCTGCAATTAAAATATATATTGCAACTTTATTGCTTTATATATGAAACTGTTACATGCCTGTTTATAAGTAAAAGCTCCGTTGAAAGACAAAACAAACTTCATATCAGTGGCAAAACTTGTCATAGACTAAGATATTTTCAGAAATAACTTTTCTAATTAGAAGTTTACTTTAAACAACTGCAGATGCTCGTAAAGAAAAAGCAGTTCTATAAAACTTAAAAAAAAAATGTAATGGTTAGAATTTCATCTCTTGTACATTATATCAGGACACTTCACCATACACTGAGTTACTACAGAGACATTAGATGCTGAATTACTAATACTAAAATTATAAGTTCTATGTTCAAACATGATTTTTTGTGTTTACTTCTTAAAACAGACATAGAACTATACCATATCCTTACATATGCATATAAAGATGTAGACAGAGAAAAGCTTCACCAAACATTTTCTGCACACACAGCTACATGCTTCGTGCTCTTTTGTTGGGATGCATTAGAGAAAGACACTGAGAAATCAACGCATGTTGCTTAGACTTGTGTTGTGCAAAGCACTGCTGTACTGACAAAATAGCACCCCTGTAACTACTTGAATTAAGCCTGGAACTCCTGGACTCATTCAAGAATACTGTGAGCTTTAGTTTCTGTGGTACAGGCTTTGATTCTCTCAGCCCTCATTTATTGCTGTATGACTTTGATCAGGTCTCTTAATCAGAAAGTACTTTGGGGCAACTGGGAATTTAGGCAAGGGTCCTCAAAGGCCCCCTGGACTGCAAGCCTAGCAACTACCTATGAATCTATGAACCTATGAACAGTCATGGAGTCAAGCACTGGGCAGCCAAATGTGCAACAGAAATACAGGAAAGTGGTACCAGACAAAACCAAGAAGAGTTACAGTGTTGCAGCAGCTTCAGACTATGTGTACGGGCAGCTGTACAGTGCACTGCATAGGCCATATGTTACTGTGAAGACTGACTGCTGGTTGTTGTGTCACAGCAGCATCAGACTCTGTGTACAGGCAGCAGTAAAGTGCAATGCATAGGCCATATATTACTGTGAAGACTGACTGCTGGTTGTTGTGTCACAGCAGCATCAGACTCTGTATACGGGCAGCAGTACAATGCAATGCATAGGCCCTATATTACTGTGAGGACTGACTGCTGGTTGTTGTGTCACAGCAGCATCAGACTCTGTGTATGGGCAGTTGTACAGTGCAATGCATAGGCTATATGTTACTATGAGGACTGACTGCTGGTTGTTGTGTCACAGCAGCATCAGACTCTGTGTATGGATGGCAGTACAGTGCAGTGCATAGGCCATATGTTACTGTGAGGACTGACAGCTGGTTGTTGTGTCACAGCAGCTTCAGACTCTGTATACAGGCAGCTGTACAGTGCAATGCATAGCCCATATGTTACTTTGAGGACTGACTGCTGGTTGTTGCGTCACAGCAGCAGCATCTGACTCTGTGTACGGACAGCAGTACAGTGCAATGCATAGCCCATATGTTACTGTGAGGACTGACTGCTGGTTGTTGTGTCACAACAGCATCAGACTCTTTGTACAGGCAGCAGTACAGTGCAATGCATAGGCCATATGTTACTGTGAGGACTGACTGCTGGTTGTTGTGTCACAGCAGCATCAGACTCTGTGTAAGGGCAGCTGTACAGTGCAATGCATAGCCCATTTGTTACTGTGAGGACTGACTGCTGGTTTTTGTGTCACAGCAGCATCAGACTCTGTGTATGTTTAGCTGTACAGTGCAATGTATAGGCCATATGTTACTGTGAGGACTGACTGCTGGTTGCTGTGTCACAGCAGCATCTGACTCTGTATACGGGCAACTGTACAGTGCAATGAAGAGCCCATATGTTACTGTGAGGTCTGACTGCTGGTTGTTGTGATGTGTACTTCCTGGTTCGTGATAGAATTTGTATCCACACCAGTATGGGGGTACATGGGTGATCTTACTCTGGTAATAACAGTTTGCTGTTGCATCAGATCTGTTGTAAGTGTTTCAAACCTTCCCTACTGTGTTGGCTGTTAATATTAATTATGGCAGATCTAGGTGGTACAGGAGTTTTACTATTTTTAGTCATGTCATAGCATATAGGTGGAAAAGAAGCTGTTTCATTTAAGTACTCCTCAAAATATTATTATCACTGTTGTCTCAGTCACATGCTCCAATTCCAAACGACTTGCTGTTGGTGTACATGATGACTTACTCTGAGAGTGGGCTGAGATTAGATGTTTTGGAATCTGGTCTCTATAGTAAACCTGTTCATAGACAGGCCTTACACCAAAGTATGTCACTTACATGGAGAACAGCTCTTTTGGAATCTGGCCTAGCTTCTCAGCGGTAACAAAAGCATCACACACCACACAATAAATAATTGTAGTAAAACAAAAAAACAACAAATATTAAAACATTTAAAAAATTATCAATTAATAAAGTACTTTTTAATAAGCACATATAGTTGGATAGTGCTACATTTCAATATTAAAATGTTTTTTTTTCCTTAATTGCTTACTAAAATGTTGTCTACATTTAATATACTTGTAGCTTTACCACCCCCAAAAATGCTTTAAAAAAACACATTAATTACAATCCTTAATTTGTCAGTTCTATTTCTAAATTCTTCCCAAGAAATTGTAGAATTTATGAAATGCTAAAGAATGGAATATATAAAATGTTGAAATGTTTTTACTTTTATGTTTGCTTTGAACTATGATGATAATAACAGCTATGTTGATAACTCTGTATAGGTGATACTTTCACTGTGACACAATAAAGTTGAGTTGAAAAAAATTTGTTGAAAATCTTACCTGGGGATTCATTCACATCATGTCCATGCTGTGCGTGAGGTAACACAATCAGCCATCTGGGCACAACAAGCAGCATTACTAATCAAATATGGAAGAAGTCAAGGCACGTAACACAGCACATTGCCTTAACTTAAGCCCACAACATACGTTTACAGTACGTTCAGGTAAAGCAGGTCTCAACCTATGTGTGTACACATTTAAACAAAAGAGTCTGCACAGAGATCTTGAAGTGAGTGCGTACACATAGCAGAGCAAGTAAATCAGGAATACATGAAGTAAGAAGTGGACAACAAAAGGTGATACTACTGTATATTGTACTGACCACATCAATTGGCATGTGGAACACCACTGACCTAGTCATTTATATTAAGAAAGAAAAAGAGTCAGCAAACGTTCAGAAAGACAAATATATTGTTAGAAAAGGCGTGCAAAAGAACCAAAAGGTTAGAACTTCACATGATATCAAAGTACCAATGAAGGAATACTGGAAAAACAAATACATAAATGTGTGGGCAAATGCAAAACATTTAAGAAACACTACACTGCTTCTGCAAGTACTGAAAGTGAATACAATTACAGTTGAGGTAGTAGCACACGTTGTCGAGCATTGTAAGAAGTGAGACATAGAAGACATCTGAATCATTGTAGACTGCAGTCTACAAGGATATACCATAGAAATGTCACATGGAACAGAAAGTAAATTAATATGATAAATATATTGTTACAGATTTGTAAATCATAACAGATGAGATGTATATACACAGGTGATTTGGAAAATGCCAGGAAACTTACACTAAGATGGAAATCTTGCCAGAAAACAGTCACGTGGATGGAGTTCATTATCAATTTTACACATTTCTCCATATGAATATGGGGTTGCAGTTCAAATCAGCAAATGTTCAAGTCATATGAGTGTTCATTTTTTAGGGCTGTAAATGACACAAACACTCATATGAGCAAACATTGTTTTCAATGGAGTTTTTGCCAGCAGTCTTTTGTATGGGACCGTGGGGCAGCAGCATACCTCTCAACTATCCAGATTTTAGGAGAATATCCAGATTTTTGCCTCATACATTTGGTTTATTCATTGTAAAATTTGTGGTTTTCTGACAAATCACTGGGATGATCTGAGAACTGAAGTCATTAAATAATGGCATGCATTTGAGTGTGAGACGTCTTATCCTTCAGAAAATGGATGTTAACGCAAACCCTGTTACTCTATCAACTTTCTAGGTTGATGAGCAATATTTAAAATCTGTCCTTATTTTTGGGCCTTTGTCCCCTTGTTTTGTCAGGCTTTGGCCAGATTTCTTGCACTAAGAGGTTGAGAAGTATGGGCAGCCTGGTAAGGGAATTTGTACTTACCCCCACTGTTGAGCAGTTTTGTAGTTGGTATTTATAATTAACAGAGTGTGAATGGTGCAGGGTGGACTTGCCCTCCTGCAAAAAAATGTAACTTTTAATTTTTGGTGTTTTCGATCATTTTAGATTCGCTCCAAACTGATCATTCTTTTTGTTCACTGTTGTGAGTGTTTGGTGAGACATTCAGATATAAAAATAACTAAAAGTCTGATAACAAGACCATGTATAAAAGTTGCCTCCAGGAGAAATAATCACAACATGTGTGCATTAATTCATTATTGTGTGTGAACAACTGCTGCATGCACTGTTTCAAGGTATTAAGTAACAGGAGTGGAAAGCATGCGTACTTATGTAAAATTTGTATTACATTTATATTACCTGCTGTCATACGTACTGTTTCAAGGTATTATATAAGGGGAGTGGAAAGCATGTGTACTTATGTAATAATTGTATTACGTGTATATTACCTGCTGTCACACAAGGTATTATGTAACGGGAGTGGAAAGTATGCGTACTTATGTAAAATTTGTATTACATTTGTATTACCTGCTGTCATACGTACTGTTTCAAGGTATTATATAAGGGGAGTGGAAAGCATGTGTACTTATGTAATAATTGTATTACGTGTATATTACCTGCTGTCACACAAGGTATTATGTAATGGGAGTGGAAAGCATGCGTACTTATGTAAAATTTGTATTACATTTGTATTACCTGCTGTCATACGTACTGTTTCAAGGTATTATGTAACGGGAGTGGAAAGCATGTGTATTTATGTAAGAATCGTATTACGTGTGTATTACCTGCTGTCACACAAGGTATTATATAAGGGAAGTGAAAAGCATGTGTACTTATGTAAAATTTGTATTACGTGTGTATTACCTGTTGTCATACTCACACAGTTAATGCATTAATGACAAAGTACACAACTGAAGGATTTTAATGACATTCTGGAAAATGAACACTGAACTGAACATTGTGCAACAAATCCTACTACCTGGATCACAGGTCTCAATACATTTCACAGACAGTTGCAACATCATGTCAGGTTGTCAGTAAACTGTGGAAACTGCTACAGTCTTCATTCAACATTTCTAGGCTGACTTGTAATACAGTTAGTGTCATCTGTGCATTGTCAGCAACCTCTATTGCACTGGCACTCAGCAAACCCATGCTGCTGGAAGAAAATTCTTAGCAGTTTTTGCCACAAAATGAGATATGACAATAAGCAGTCACTATCACTGATTAGCTGTGTAGCTTTGTAGTAATGTTGCACAATGACAAATGCAGTACATACACCACTACACTGGGCATGCTCACAAGGAATTACAGCAGACATGGAAGGAAGATCGCCTACCCATTCAAAAACAAAACAAAATATCCCCTATGACATGTGTTGAGTGAGCTATTCCAGTATGTCACCAATGTCCTTATTTCTTATTTTATTTTTGCACTGTCATACAAGGTAGATAATGCTAGATATGAGCACATGCCTGTTTTAGTCAAACAATCTGTAAACATGTGAAGTTTCCACTGATGCCACAGAATAAGTCATAACACAGTTGTAAGACGGAACATAGCTGAAGGTATAACCAAAGTAGTGTGCTAGTGCATCCCCAGGGGGATCAAAACTCAGCATCTCTGACATTAATACTATGTAACATTTCACACATCAACGACTGTTGAATATGCATTTTTTGTGCCTGTTACCACCTGATTTTGAACACTATAATACAAGTTGCACACTACTGCCATCTGCATCAACATTCTCTAGATGTATGAACTAACTGATGATATCACACAAGCAACCATATGGGGTCCGAATTGAGAGATGATAAAGTCAGCAAGAAAAGGAGAGCTGAATCACTGGAAATGAATTCATCCTCAAGTCATGGTCCATACCTTCATGTGGGTGACCTTGTCTTCACAAAATCTCACCAAGACAACATTTTATATATTTATATATATATATATATATATATATATATATATATATATATATATATATATATATAGATATAGATATATATAGATATATATATATATATATGGGTTCCTATTAGATTGTCGAAACTCCATTTATGCGAATATGAAATCATCGACACGTACTGCGCAAAATATGTAATCGTCGAATGCACAAAACCGTGAAATTCAAAATGTCGAACTGTTTTGGTTGGCCCGTCTGCGGTATAGCTCCATAAAGTAAGTGTGTGATAGTTATGGACCTTAGGGTTATGGTGCGGGTTAAGGTAAGTGTATAGATAGGTAATGTGTGTAAGATTTAGTGTAGTGCTAGAAGTAGGGTTTTGTTAAATGTATTTATGTGTATTATTTATTTTGTTTGGGTATATCTCCGTAGGGGAAGTGTGCAGTAGTTATGGACCTTAGGGTTAGGGAGGAGTTAAGAATAATGCATAGATAGTTGTGTATGTGAGGTTTAGTGTAGGGTTAAAAGTTGAGTTTTGGTGCTTTACTTTAGGGTTAGGAGTAGGGTTTGGTTAGTGTATGTATGTGGTTTATTTATTTTGTTTGGGTAGGTAGTATGTAGCGTGTGGTGGGGTTGGTTGACTATGAACATTCGATATTTTAAATTTCGCAGTTTAGTGCATTTGGTATTTTCGCAGTTCGGGTAATACGTGTCGCTGTTTTGGTATTCGATGTAATGGATTTTCGTTGATTTTAATATAGACCCATATATATATATATATATATATATATATATATATATATATATATATATATATTGTATTTTATATAGCATATATCACAGAAAGAGGCAGGTTAAAAAAAATAAATAAATAAGATAGTGGGGTGCACAACTCCCAGGATAAAAATGTACCCAATCCTGGTAGGTGCACTGGTGCCAGGAGTGGAAACAGTGACAGTCTAGAATCCTCAAGACATGGAAACATTCCTACAATGGGGTTTGGTTAGGCTCAGAGGGAAGAGACCCCCCATTGTAGAAGAAAGCAGTAGTTTACAAAAAACACAAAAACTGATAATATAGATAAATAGAGCCATAAAGTTGAAAGAGTGGGCTATTGAGCATAATAAAGAAATTATGCATTTTGTTACTATTATGCAAGAATCCCAGAATTTCCAGATAGAAGATGTTCAAAAAGATTAAGAGAGGAATTACAGGAAAGAAAAATGCTTGCACAAGAAAAACTGTCATATCTTCAAATGTAAATTTGTGTTCATTAATAAAACAGATCAATGAAAAATATTACATAGACAACAAAACGTTGAGTGGCTTGGAATGAGTCACAACAGAGGAATTATAAAAACATAAAGAACAAAACCTAGAATTTTTTGAAAGATTTAAAAAGAAAACATGGACATGGAAAAAAATAGATCTGATATGGCACAATGTTTATGCAAAGGAAAAAGCCATACTAATTTATACAAAAAAGCAGCTCCAAGGATATTCAAAGAGAAATACAGGCAAAAGCATCCACTTCTTCACAAGCTAAGATTGTATTTTTACAAAGAATTTGGGAAGTTTGGATACTCATACCATACAAGATTTGTGACACCAACTTAACAATGTTCTCTGACCAATTGAACAAAACAAAGTGTGTCATACACACACAAATGCAAAGTGGAAAGCTATCTATGGGACACATTGTTATTATTTTATTTATTTATTTATTTTGTGGGGACAGGTGCCTTTTTTTGAGACAGAGCAATATTGTGGAAGGAATGTAGGTATAACAGAGGGAGGTATTTAGGGAAGCTTAGGTTGCAGACATAGACATACATGACATATAAGATTGGCTGGAATAGTGATGGACATAAGAAGATGGTGGAGAACCATGACTGGGTTCTTCAGAGACACCCCCATCCAGTGTGAAATAAGTAGGAATTTAGTTCTCACTCTCAGAACTGTCTCCTGTCCCAGATACCTGGGGCAGTGGTGGATGGTGCAGACATTTGGCAATTCACTCCAGGATCTTTTACATATGGCTGATGTGGGCACTGAGGCCCCTCTGTGTAATCTCCTTCAGCAGCCCTGACAAGTCCTGTCAGGTGACATAATCACCACCTCTGCTGGCACTACTTCTGGGGGATACTAGTGCATCAGCTCCAGGGGTAGAGCTACCTGATGCAGGGGGTGCAGGTATGCAGGAATTATAGAGGCAATGCTAGCAGAATGTAACCCAGATGTGCTGAGTGCCTGTGCTGCCTGTGGTAGCACCACTGAGCTGCATGAGGAGAAATGGAGGTGCGAACCTCTGTAGCCAGATGTCTCTCCGTCCTGATGATTGTGTTGCAGCAAGAATGATCACTCACGAGTGATGATATAAAAAATGAGAGATAGATGGTAGGATGAGGTACAGCAAACAAAAAATATCATAAATGTCATGAATTCTAATATATCCCAAGCCATAACAAATTCTACAGTAATGTTTTAGATTTTTCACATTGAGATATGACTGTGTGGCCATAAATTTCTGTTACACCAAAGGTTAATCTCCATGGTTCTAGCTCTTAGTAAAATTGTACAGAAAGTGTGAGTATAGGAAAGTTGGTTTATGTAGAACATGTCATGTAGAACATAAGAATTTGCACCTGCTCTCTAACATGAAATGTAACTGCAAATTGTTCATTAATAATATTGTGTCTGTATCTAAAGGTAACATGTGTCTAAGAAATTACACTTGCTCTCTAGCATGAAAACATAATTGTAAATTGTTCTTCTTTTCTATATTGTATCTGTATCTAAACTTTGCAACATGGAGCTTTTCTCCCCGGGCCTCCACTGAAAACAGGCTCCCTGAGCCCAGTGGACATCCCCGGTCATCAAACTGGAAATAAATAAAGAAATAAATGTAGAACATGTCATTAAACATATATGTGAACTGAGTAAAGTTTATTCCAACTTGTCGATAACAGAATAAAAAATATTAATTCATTCAGAGTAATGTTTTACTTGGATTTGAACCCACAGACATCTATGTTTATTTAGCCATTGTCTATTGCGATGTTGCTCAAGTTAGTTGTACGTGTATGCATAATTTACAAACACAAAGCAGGCATATTCATGTATTATTCTGACAAACAGTTATGGACTTATGTCCAGGTAATTGATAACCTGTTTGTGAACAGAGAAGATTTTTTAATCTTTCCCTATAACTCAGATGCTTCACACACTAACTCATGCCTTGTGAAAATGTAATGGGAAACTATAATGGTACTGTACCGCATAGTGGAATTTTGAACCTTTTTCTCCAAATATAAGGTGACCAGATTTTTAGGAAGATGGACAGCTAATTGGCTTGAGAACAGGGATAGCAAAATTAGGTGGGACAATAGTTATTCAGATTATTGCATAAATAAGGCAGGAGTTCCCATGGTTTTTGTGTTTGGTCCCACACTGTTTTATATTTTTATGTCTGGGTGTCCACTGGTAAAAGACATCGATACCAGTATCTTTGCAGATGATATGAAAATTTTTATTTATTTTTTTTATTTTTATAATATAATATAATAAAAATAAGAGCCATAGTAAACTCAGTAGATGATCATTTAAACTATGGAGTATGTTGGAACAGCTTTTACACTGGGCTAAAATTAACAATATGGAAATTAATGACAGCAGGTAATATACTTTGGGAAATCAAATAATCGCTACCCTTATGCAATTGGTGATCATATTATAGACGAGATAGAATCTGTGAGAGATCTTGGAGTGCTGATAAATAAAATGTTTTCTTTTGACCCCTATATTTGAATGATGTAATTAAGAAGTGTTTCTATGGAATCAAAACAATACAAAGAACGGTACTTTTCCGTTAAACCCCTACCACTTCATGCTGCTTTGTTTTGCCGCTAATCCTTAACAAGAAAAAAAATGAAGAAAACTAAACAAAACCTGCTCGTTTTTCCAAAGTTAATAAATCTGCAATAAGTTAGAAATGGTTTACTAGTAGGTGTCACTGTGTACTATGAAATATTGTAGCAAACACTTGCTCTCTCCAAGCAGAAAACAATAAGAATGTACAGGAGGGAAGTTCCTACACATCTGGGTACAGGAAATTAGTTTTTTTTTGTGTCACAGCTAATTTCTTAAATGTGGTGTTTATTCAGGATGCCTCTAAACTGTTCCTAACTTTACAGAACATATCTGATTTTACCTTATATTTTTGCCAGGACATGACATGCAGAAATTTGGGGAAGAGAGTAATACATTTCGCCTCCGTCACCACATTTTATCCCATATACTGTTTGAAATTTCACCCATGCATACTGCAAGACTGAGTTAATGCACCGAGGCAAGTACAGTACAATATGTTGTTTATTAAGGCAGATGGTAACAAGGGATTTAGAAACACATACATCTTAGAAAACTATAGCTGAAACACTGAGCACAAATGATAATTAAACCCTGACAGCACTGCAGCCAGTCTTAATTTTAGTAACACACACACACACACACACACACACACACACACACACACACACACACACACACACACACACACAGACACGCACGCACACGCACACACACGCACACACACACCGCACACACACGCATGCACACATGCACGCACGCACACACACACACACACACACACACACACACACACACACACACACACACACACACACACACACACACACACATACACACACACACACCAGTTATTTGACCAAAAAAAAAATTTTTACTTAAGCATATGCCCTTCCAAAGATGCAGACAAATTTCTTGGGTGTTGACAATCAGGAAGGAGGACAATCTAAAGACTGAGATAACTGCCGATGAAATAGCGGCAAAACACAGCAGCGCTAAGTGGCAGGGGTTTAACGAAAAGTACCCAAAGAACCATCAACAGCAGGCAAGCTGCAGTACTACTCCTGGTTTACAAATCTAATGTAAAACAAATCTTAGAACATGGAGTGGAGGTATGCATTTATAATAAGAAAGCTATCCACTGGTAGGAAAGAATCCAAAGGTGTTTCACAAGGCAGATTTACTCTTTGAATCATCTGAGTTACAGGAAAGATAAGCAAATCTTCCTCTGTGTACAATCTAGGGTTGGGAGTGTGGCCTAATGGTTAAAGTATTTGCCTTACAAACACAAAGGTGCAGAGTTTGAGCCTCACAAGGGATAATTGGCTAGGCTCAAAATGGCTCGCAAGGGCAGTTAGCCTAGTGCTAACCTATGAATCTACTATAAACTTATAACAGGAAATTTAATTTTGATTAACAAAAGTAATCTCAATGATATCTGTGGCGCTACAATATGGATTTCCTTTTCCTCTCCATGCGTTATCTCTAAGAATACATATAAATTAGTAATGGTTTCAAGATTAAATTCTAACTTGCTTGCTATGACTTTTCCTATTAGAGCTGGAAGGTGGTGGAATTCTCTAACACTGAATTTAAGAACCTTGAAGTCCTTGGTGTTCTTTTAGAAAGAACAAGATGCTTGATTGGGGGAAAGGGTATTTGACCCTAGAGATAAATGAAGTGGACTCCAAGAAGGGCTATGCTAAGGCTTGGAATGTAGACGTTAAAACAATGAAACATTACAATGTTTGCATGATTGGTGCTGTTATGAAATGGCAATCAATCGTGCAAGCACCATTACTTGTCCCTTGCATCTTTGAGGCCTTGCAGTCTCTTCTAATGCTCCTCCCTGTTTTCTTTAACCTCTGGCTAACCTATTCCAAGCCACAGCCTTGTACTGAGACCTGGTATACTCACTTTGCAGAACCTCTCAGCTGTAATATTTAATAAGGAGTCCTACAAAAAAATCTTTGACTGCTCCTGACATCACCTCTATGCTCTGAAAAGAGCACTAACTGCACCATTGACCGCTATGTTATTTACAACTTTTCAAGAAAAATGCCAGGAAACTGGCACCTAAATCTGTTTTCACATGCACCAGCCTGTGCACAGTAAAGTACATGCTGGATAATCACATTTTTGTGACAAATAGCAGAGCAATAATCTAGAATTAAATGCATGTAATTCTTATTTCTTCAATGTCCATTTTAGGTAACACACATGGCAGTAAGACATGGCCATGTGTGCTAATCCGTATAGATATATGTGCTCCACAGTAACTCCAGCAAATGCTAGCTAATGTTGATATCTCAGTTACTATATCTATAGCTATAGCTATATACATATAATGCCACCTCTGGGCATGCACTTTGAGATGGTATTTAGCATTGATAATGTGATAATGTGAGCAGTGTGGTATACAAAGATGACATCATCATCTCTGTTATGTTGTGGTTATACTTTGTTGTCCTTATTTTGTTTCAGTACTACATGATGCCTTCATGTCATGTAAAAATTCTAAAGTGTGAATGATACTAGCTTTGAATTGAACCCATGGCAAAAATGAACGCAAAATTCTAAACTGTGTGTACTAACTGTTAATGCCACAAGAGAAATAACATGCCAAGGATCTAAGTTCAGGAATACAAATGTTGTACATGGGTGGCATATTCCTACTTACGACAACCCTGGAACAGTTTCACTATATGATGTTCCTCTGCTGGAATCATAATTTGAGACAAATATGTTTTTTTTTTTTTTTTTTGTGGAACAATGTCATCTCACCTTAGTCTGCTGACGTGTTGAAGCCAAGCTTATTTGAATGTCTAACAGCAAATTCTTAGCACACGCATAATTATTTTTTGAGTTTTCCATAATGAATGAAGTGTCAGTTCTCTACAGTAGTTTGTGAATAGTGACAGTGCTTCATGACAACTGTCATGCAAAGAATAAGAAACCATACAAGGGTGGCCATGTGTGTCATGTGTTGTATTAAATGACAGCATTATGCATTTATGGCTTAACTAATACTGAGGAAAAGGTTATACAGACTGTACATGAGGTGGTGTTCTCCCCAGCATATTCCAGGAAGATGTTCACTTGATCATTATAAAATATACCACTGAAGCAGTATTCAAACATGCTTTGAAGGCTGCATTGCTGTGTGCTTCATAGTGAAATAATTAAATTATCTAGCAGTTTATTTCATTGGATGCACACAGAAGTGTGTTATTACTATAATTAAGGATGTGAACAATGTAGATGACACAGGACATAGTATCAGGTTTAGCAGACATAGCATACAAATATATCACAACAGTAACATTATACATTGCATGTGTCACACAACTTAAAGAAAACAAAGATCACATGTATTATGCCATATGAAAGGAAACAATCCTAAATGTCAATTCAAATCCTGTATCTCTCATGCTGTCAGTCAGGAAACAGGACAGTAACACATGGAGCCATTCAGAAAGTTACAAAACAGTCGCAATTTTTTGCATTCAGTAATGAACAAAGTGCTAAGTAAGGCACACGTTGCCACTCTCATTTGCATGACTGATGACTTAGTCTTTATGCAGGCAAAATAAAATGTTTAGTTTTCACCATAGAATGAGATCTGTCATTCAGTAAAGTGCTACAATCGCTGGTTCACCATAGAATGAGAACTGTCATTCAGTAAAGTGCTACAATCACTAGTTCACCATAGAATGAGAACTGTCATTCAGTAAAGTACTACAATCGCTGGTTCACCATAGAATGAGAACTGTCATTCAGTAAAGTGCTACAATCGCTAGTTCACCATAGAATGAGAACTGTCATTCAGTAAAGTGCTACAATCGGTGGTTCACCATAGAATGAGAACTGTCATTCAGTAAAGTGCTACAATCGCTGGTACTGATGACCAATTCCAACCAACATGCAAAGGAGAAAGTCAAATAAAGACAAATAAACAAATAAAAACAGAAATTAGAATGCTAGCATTCAGTGTAATTACTTCTGCAATGTATGGATTGCCATAAAATCTCCACTGTCATGTAGACGATACCGTCACAAGATTTGATCAGTGCATCAATGGCAGGGAAATGAAACATTGACAACAGGGACATGTCACACCAAATTGTTAGTTACATTAAAAAGGAGAAAGTCAAGTCCATGGGAGGAGGGTAGAAACAACTTAGGACTTATTGCTGGCAGGCAGCTGTTGTGCATTACTTCACTGTAGTACCCTTGTACAAGGAATGCCTTAGGTACCATAAGTATAAAGGTTTTTTTTTTATTTTTGTTTTTTGAGTATTTAGGGTATAGGTTTCAGCCACACTGAGTAAACTTGGCAAAATTGTAAGGATTTTAGCCAATAAATAGCAACTGGCATTAAAGCTGGGCTTATTTTTTCTTCAAAACATGCATATTCTGAAGAAAAGATGTATGTGAGTGATAGACACAGACAGCTCACATTACTTTATAAAATAAGGATACTTATCTGCATCAAGATTCAGTGCTAAGTAAGTTTAATGTACAACGTAACAGTTGTTTGTAAAATACTTTTGTCCGACACATCCTACACGTCTCATTATCAGTAACGCTTACAACATCATGTACCATGTGACCAGTACTGCTAATCAGGCACACTTGCAAGGCATTAGCGAGCTTAAATTCTTGTGATCCCTGTTCTGGTTCTGTTCATGTATGTACACGTCATTGTGTAGGAATCAGTTCGAGCAGATTGAGGGATTCAGGACTGATAATGATTTAAGAACTAATGCACTCATTCCACATGTCCCGAGGGGCTTTATCCACAACATGGAGCTGTACAACTTCCATCATGCTAGGGAAGACTGCCTTGCTTCCAAAGTCCTGTCAAACAAAATAGTGGCAACAGTTTTGATTATGACTACAGATGCTATTGTTGGAGAGTTTTCAAGGAATGCATTGTTCAGTAAGAATATTTGTTTCTTCAACTATGTTGATAAATAACTGCAATGAGGGCTGTACACCTGTAGTGTTTCAATGATTTTGTTAAAGTAATCCGACATGGTTTTCATGGTAGCTGGGAAACACACATATTAATGTGTACAGATTTATGTAGTATTATTGTAACAATTGCTTAAAATTTAGACGGTCACTGACTTTAATGAGTTCTGTATGTTTTGGTTTGGTTTTGATTATTATTTGTCTGCTTCTGATTGTTTTTCTGGTTACTAGGTATACATTCTCACATGTACTATCGTTTTTTTCCTTGTGTGGTTTACACATTTTATTGGGGGGGGGTTTGCATATGGGATGTTGCAGTGCTTGCATTATTGTTTATACTGTTTTGTTTGTCTTATACTGCTCACCGACTGCATGCTCATATTATGTTGCTCATAAGTATACCTGCCCGTGCTACCCTCCCCAAGTTTGTTATGGATATATCAGCTCATGTTATGATATTCCTGTGTATGTACCATTGATTTTTAAAGCCAAAAAGTAAAAGAGCCACACAGACAAAGCAGTTAGTAAAAAAACTACAAGAAAAACCTAGCCAAGCTACAGTTTTCACTGTATAATACCTTAAACCTCCTGTGACAGAGGCCCATTGGACATCTGCAAATTACCCCTTAAGGACATGTATGTTTTAGCTATATGGCTTCTGAATGTCCATGACTTTTTACTTTGTTCTTTTTAAGATTTTGTGGATACATTCAGGCCAATAAAGCCTAACCCCCTATCTGTGAGCATGCATGTTTCAGCCTTCTTATGACCTCATCGGCGCAGCATAAGTGGACTGTTTGGCTATAATTTAGAAACACAGGTCTTTCCACCCAGCTGCTGTCTATAACCATTAAGGTGTCTGCAAAATATCCCAAACGAACATCCAAAACCAAAAAGTAAAAAGGTCACACAGACAAACCAATTAGTAAAAAACTACAAGAAAAACCCAGCCAAGCTAGAATTTTCACTGTGTGATGTCATAAGATAGTCTTAACACATTATTGTGCCTCTCAGAACACAGCTCATCAACCATGAGTACGTCACAACCTGCAATAAGAAATGCAACCATTTCTTGCTCTGTACTACAGAACTTAATGTTGTCTTGTCCCCTACCGTTACTATAGACTTTATAAACCCAAGTGTTTGTAGTCCTTTATCTTGAGCTGACATTATTTCATCTTTAGGTTTAAATTCAACTCTCCTTAGCTGTTCATGTACTAAATCTTGTCCGATGTATGATTCTCCTGTCACTTTTCTTTATTTGTCACTATACTTGTGGGGTTTCATTGGGTTTTCCTTCTTTTCTGTCAGGTAATGTTCTTTTTATTCTTTCACAATTTTTTGGCTCTTACTGCTGTCACCTGTTTTTGTCCACTTCTGATTTGATTTCCAAATCCACTCCTTTCTGGATTGCTCCTGATAACCTGAACAAAGATATCATCATAGACTTGTTTTTTCATGGTTTAGAAGTTTCACTATGTTTGTATCTGATGATCTCAATAAATAAGTAGCAGTCCCATGACTGCAGACCTATACATATTGTCAATTTCAAAAAGTCTTTACTGCCTCTAGACTGAGAGGGTTCCGATTGCATGATCACAGACTCATTTTGTTGGATGCGTTTTGATCGAACCTAAAAGAACAAAAATAGCGAAGCGACTTTTCAGCGAATTCTTTCCTTGAGAAAGAATTTGCTTGGCTGCTTTTGTTACTTTGCCATTTTCAGCACTGTAGTGCGATCGCAGAGTTGGTATATTTAAGTAGGGGGGTGTGTGGGGTCACCCCCCACCACATTATGTAATGTTTTAAAGTTTTTTTTTTTTTTTTTTTTTTTAATCAATTTTTTTCCCTTGGAAAAAAATCGCTATTCTGAGGTTTCGACATTGTAAGCTTTCTCTTACATGGGGTCGATTAATTATTCGCTTTTGTAATAGTGTGATAATATAATATAGACCCGACTGAGAGATATATAATTGTGCCATGCAGTGAGTGCTATATATTATCTGATAAGCATGAGGTAGTTTTCTTATCCAAATGATTCAATGCCTTTTGGAGACAGTATGTCATGCCAAAGTGGGAACAGCAAACTGATTTATAATTTTCAATTTATTCCCAAATGTCAAAGCAGTTTTCAGTATAATTTTTAATCTTCTAAAATACCCCTAAATAAGCATTGTTTTAATTTATTCTTGATTTATTGCTAATCTTTCATCTATTCCAAGATATTTGCATAGTTTTTCTTGGTCAGGTTCTTTGCATCACATTGCTATCCCAGGTCGATATTTTCTTGATGATTCACTTTTCCTGTTACATAAATGTTGCTTTTGCATATTTATCAAGGTCAAAAGTCATTTTAATATCATCTGAAAATGTTTTAACCTTTTTTGTTCTTTCAGTTACTTGTCTGATAATCTTAATCCACAGAAAGTAGTTGAGATGACATTGGATAAGGCTGGTTTCTGAAGTCAAGCTACAACCACATACTAGATTATTAAGTAAACAGCTTAATTTGTTAAGACCATTGCAAAACAATAGCATTGACAAAGAATTACCCTGAAATATCCCAGTTTGGATTTTTATCCCAGGAATAATAAATTGCCCTTTATCACATCTTAGACGCAAAGTGGTTTGCCAGTTTCATAATGACTGCAATGTAGTACATCTCTGCATGTGAGCCTGGTCTGCAAGGCCATGGAATGTATCGTCATGGAACTCATATACAAAGACATTAGTAACCTCCAAACTCTGGATCCCACCCAGTTCGGGTTTGTGAAAAGCAGATCATGCCTCCTGAACTTGATCGACTTCTTTGAGGCAGTCAACAAAGCCGTAAATGAGGGTAAGGTGGTTCACACAGCCTATCTTGACCTTGCCAAGGCTTTCGACACCATCCTCCATTCTGGAATTATAGCTAAACTCACTAAACTAGGTATAAATCCCTACATCACAAGATGGGTTGCCAACTGGCTCACTGACAGAACCCACACTGTAAATGTTGCACACTCCAAATCTGACCTCAAACCAGTGACAAGTGGAGTACCACAGGGTTCAGTCCTGGGACCTCTCCTGTTTGGTATCTACTTCTCTGAAGTACAGGCTAACACAGAAGCCTCTGGCTAATGAAATTTGCAGATGACTGCAAGCTAGGAACCATAGTCAAGTCCCCAAATTATGTAGAAATCCTACAGAAGGACCTTGCTGAGACAGATGCCTGGTGTCAGAGCCATAGCCTCAAGATCAATGCCAAAAGGTGTATTGTCATCCCCCTTTGGTAAAAACTCTGTACCCATGAACTACTACATAGACAGCAGTCTACTTAACACCGAACGTGTGATAAAAGACCTTGGGACCCAGGTGGACAGTAGTCTGTCCTTTGATAGTCACATTGCCACAGTAGTCAGGAAGTCCTTTTACGTGGCACACCTCATCATAAAAGGGTTCTTGTCCAGGAAAAAGAAGTCATTGTCCCCCTCTACTCAACACTCATTAAACCCATTATAGAGTACAATACCCCTTTTGGAATGTACCTCACAAGTCATCTGCAGCAGCTGGAAAAGGCCACAGAAGTACCTTACAAAGAGGATTACTGACCTCAAACAGATGCCCTACACTGACCATCTCAAAAAACTCCAGCTTTACTCTGTAGCATATCACCTACTCCGAGTTGATCTCTGCCTAACATATAAAGCTATGTCAAACCCAGAGCTGTTGGACATGCTACAACTAAAGAAATCCCAATCCCTCCAAGCTACATGCTCTAGGGACCTAAACCTTGTCACCACAATAAACAGGACATGCTGGAGGGATAGATTTCTGTCCCAGAGACTTCCCATACTCTGGAACAGGCTACCCATCTATGTCAAGCAAAGTTCTTCATTTGCAGTCTTCAAGAAAAATCTTAATGAGTGGATGGGAAATAGGAAATACACCCCGGGATCACTTCTGTGTCTCTGCTCGACAGTAGCACAGGAAAATAACTTTCTTGGGTGGCGTAAGCCAGGGAACCTTGTTGGCTAGGCTTACGTAGGCCCTTCGGCTGATAGCCTAGTACTTACCTATGAACCTATGTGTATTTTATACATCTTTAAGCTTTCTATAATGCACAAATTTGGAATACTGTCAAATGCCTTTTTGTAATGTATCCATGTCACACTTCACTTCAGCTCCACCTCATTTTACAGCTCTTTATTATAGTTTTCTTTTATAACAGAATATTCTTTCTTCCATTTCTTTCTTTCTTTCATTCTTTCTTCTGCCCCCTTACAGGAAGAAACCTCCTCATGATGCCCTGTCTAGAAATACCATTCAGTGTGGTACTACACACCGAGAAGATTTCCTTAAAGAACTTAGCAATTTCTCTACAATAAACTCCACATCTCACACAAATATTGCATTGCCCACCCCACAAACATTCATATCCCTCTTCCACTTAATGCATACATTCCAAAAAAGTCTCTATTCTACTTGAAAAATATTTCCACTGATACTCCTCCTGGATCAGACAACATAAACTCCTGATTCATATATCCCTGCAGAGAGCATCTATATCTTCCCTTACCTAAATATATAATTTTTGTCTCACACAAAACATTATGCCACATATTTGCAAAACTTCTCTAATTAAACTCCTTCCAAAGCAAACCAACCCAAAATATATCTGTCATGTCAGTCCAATATCCATCGTCTATGTTCCGGCGAAACTTCTAGATAAGATAGTAGGCACTCATTGACTACTGTCTCTCCAACTATCTTTCTAAAACTAGGAGCTCCTTCCATCTCCTGTCCTATATCTGTACTAATCAACTGTTTCATCTCTAAACAATACATGCCTCTCCTCTGGAAAATATCTCATCTCCCTTCACAAAGGTGGCTCCTCTAAAGACTTTTCAGACTATTGACCTAATGCCATTCTCTCCCCCTAGCCAAAATCTTAGAAAAATGCTTTCATCGTCAATTACTTGACCATTTCTTTAAGGGCAACCTTTTATCCAATTCTCAACACAGCTTCTGTTCTATGCATAGTACTAATACTGCACTTATAAGCTTCACTAACACAATTAACCTCCTCAAAAATGAAGGCCAACTTGTCTCATCAGTTTTCCTCGATATGTCCAAAGCTTTTGATACAGTCTCCCACCATACCTCTCAAACTCTTAAACCAAGAAATCTGAATAAAGCCATAAGTAAAAGTGGGCCAAAGGCTCAAAAACAGGGACACGTTTTAAATAATGCTCTTACACACTTAGAAAGTTGATAGAATAACAGGTTTTGCATTAGCATGGATTTTCTGAAGGGTATGAAGTCTGAAACTCAAATGTCTGTCATTGTTTTCTAACTTCAGTCTTTAATGATTTGCCACTAATTTGCCAGAAAATGACAGTTTTATGGAAAACGGACCAAAAATATAAGTCAAAAATCTGGACATTCTGTAAAAATCTGTACAGTTGAGAAGTATGTCTCCCACCAAATACTTCTCAACAAACTAGCGACAGATAATCTTAGTACAACATACCTCACTTGGTTTCACAGCTATCTCTCTAATCAACAGGAGTCTAGCAAATGGGAAAAAACTCTCACTTCTACTACCCATCTCTGTCAGAGTGCCCCAAGGCTCAATATTCAGACTTCTCATCTTCATCATATTTACCAACACCCTTATTACCTCCACTCAACTAGCCTCTTTCATTCAATATACTGATGGCACGCTCTTATCTGCTCTACCCCTTCACCTGAGGAACTACAAGAAAAAACACAAAAATCTCTCCAAGACATAGAAAACTACCTCACCAAGCATCAACTCATACTCACCCCAAACAAAACCAAGCTAATGGTCTTCTGTAATAAAAAAGCTAAAACTAACCAGCCCCCTCTCACCATCTTCTCCTCTAATGGTACAAAAATTTAACCTGTCAGTCAAACTAATCTTCTAGGTGTAACAGTAGATAACTGTCTAAAAATTGACAAGCATACATCACTTACAATTAAAAAAAGTCCACTTCAAACTTCTCTCACTTTATAGGGCTAAACCATACCTAACCAACAACGTGAGATTATCCACAGCCAGATCCCACCTACTATCCACCCTCCTTTATTGCTCCCAAATATTTACCAACCTGTGTAAGTCTGATTTGAATAACCTAGAAACCCAGTATAACAAAATAGCCAAGTTTGCCGTAAACCAACCCCACAAATCCCATCACTGTGCTGCACTTCACCACTTTAACTGGATTGAACTACCCAACTAGTTATCTCTCAACCAACTAACCATTGCCCATAGCATCATTCATAAACCCAACAACTGTCCTACTTTCCATGACCTAGATCAACCTAATACTAAACCTTAGGTTCCTTAGATCATCTGACAAATTAATTCTAAAGGTAACTAAATCTCATAACTACTATGGAGTCTCCCTTTACTCTAATAAAATAGCCAAAACCTGGAACTTACTATCCCAGCACATCCTAAAAAATTCAGACAGTCACAAATTCAAACTACTCCTAAAAGAACACCTCACTAATCACTGGCTATGATTCTGCATAGTTCCAGCCTAATTCCACTGTCATGTTGTCTCTTCCTCTAACTAAATCAAATACAGCGACTTATTATTTGTCTATTTGTTTCTGTTCTTCTAACCTAATGACTACATTAAAAAAAAGTTTGTTATTCTTGACACCATGATTTGCATACTTATTTGTGTTATTGTGAACTAGTTGAGAACTAACCTCTTTGCTACTTTTTAATAAAATATCTATATTTGTAAATGGTAAGCAATACTCTGTATTTTTTGCTTTTCACTGCAGTTTTACTGTTAATAACTTGATGGAGGTTTTCTCCCTGGGTCTCCCCTGGAAACAGACTCATAGCCAGGTTGGACAATACCTGGTAAGCAAATATAAATAAATAAAACAACCTAATTGAAATTGGTATCTGTCCAGATGCTGCTCACTGCTTTAAAAACTTCCTCATTGACACACACTTCAAAGTTAAAATAGGATCCTCCCAATCAGAATCTGTACCTGTTACCAAAGATGTATCACAAAGATCCACTATTGATCCACTTCTGTTCTCTGTATTCATTAACAAAGTTCCTTGTGACCTTCCTAGTCATCCATGTATCCTCTGTGCTGATGATACGGTCCTTTATCAATCAGGTCAGTTTCACACTAACACTTGTGACCTTCCTCATCATCCATGTATCCTCTATGCTGATGATACGGTCCTTTATCAATCAGATCATTTTCACACTAACACTTGTGAAATTTCTCATCATCCATGTATCCTCTGTCCTGATTATATGGTCCTTTATCAATCAGGTCAGTTTCACACTAACACTTGTGACCTTCCTCATCATCCATGTATCCTCTATGCTGATGATACGGTCCTTTATCAATCAGATCATTTTCACACTAACACTTGTGAACTTTCTCATCATCCATGTATCCTCTGTCCTGATGATATGGTCCTTTATCAATCAGGTCACTTTCACACTAACACTTGTGACCTTCCTCATTGTCCATGTATCTTCTGTGTTGATGATATGGCCCTTTATCAATCAGGTCACTTTCACACTAACACTTGTGACCTTCCTCTTCATCCATGCATCCTCTGTCCTGATGATATGGTCCTTTATCAATCAGGTCACTTTCACACTAACATTCAATGCCAGTTCCAATCAAACTTACATGAGCTCTACAAATGGCTCATAAACCGTAAACTACTTTTCAACCCCACCAAGACCAAAACTAGATGTTTTGAAACTCCACAGAAAACTCACCAAGCAATGGATGTTTTAACTGTCGTTGACTTATACAATCATTCCACAGAGACAATGTTCAGCTTCAAATACCTAAGATAATGGATTGACCAATCATGTAACTTCTAGTTCCACATAAACTAAGTGAGAGCCAAAATAAACTCCTTTTCTGGGTCCCCTTTTCTAAACCAAACATCCAGAGCAGCCATTGGCAAAATAGTTCTCCTTTCTCAGCTTGAATATGGGTTTCCAAACAGAAAATGAGCACAGAAGTCACACCAATGCTGTATCTCCAATGATCTGTTAGTCAGATTGAGGGAGGCCTGTGCATGGACACTCCACATCTTGAGGCTCCTGCTACCATGTATTGCATGAACTGTGAAGGCAGATAGATGTCAGTTGCAATGCATTCCTTGGATGCTCCTATGGAGGCCACATTTGTCACCAGCAATCTCAGTAGCAGTGTGTGCCCCATGATCCTATACTCCAGGTCACTGTACAGTTGTTACATGGCCTTCCACAAGCCATGGAGCATATTCGCCATCTCCACAATGCTGGGCTTAGTGTCTGTCTGTCCCTGGATCATGGAAGTCTGTACCTGATTGTTGATGCTGAGAGGTGTAGCCACATCTGGAACAGTTCTGCAGTAATGGTACTAATGCATCTCCTCTGGAACAGTTCTGTAGTCATGGTACTAACACATCCCCTCTGAAACAGTTCTGTAGTCATGGTACTAACGTGTCCCCTCTGGAACAGCTCTGTAGTCATGGTACTGACTGTGATGTCCCTCATTTGGGCCAGTAATAAAGGAGCCTGAATGCTCACCACTGTCACCGGTGAGGGACGTTCACTTGGAATAAAGATAGATAGACACAGTGTTTCCAGATGCAGCTGTCTGCACCAAACACAATTTCACTTAACAGCACACAGAGAACACACTCAGTCTAGGGTCTGGGTTTCCCTCTCTCTCTCTCTCTCTCTCTCTCTCTCTCTGTCCAGGTCCTCAATAAGAATCCTCACTGGCACAGCTATAGAGTTGAGTGCTCATCCAACTGTCTCAGGCCAAGTCCTCCAATCTCTGTGAAACCTGTGCTCTGTGTCCCTGTTCCAAGTAGCTGACACACACATACTGCTTGAGATTTGATTTTCACACACACACACACACACACACACACACACACACACACACACACACACACACACACACACACACACACACACACACACACACACACACACACACACACACACACACACACACACACACACACACACA
Organism: Protopterus annectens; assembly: GCF_019279795.1. Classification (NCBI taxonomy): domain Eukaryota; kingdom Metazoa; phylum Chordata; order Ceratodontiformes; family Protopteridae; genus Protopterus; species Protopterus annectens. The sequence goes on from NC_056742.1 coordinate 506,974,147, forward strand.
CACACACACACACACACACACAAGGCTGGCACAGATTTACTAGCTATCCTCCCTCTGCCTAGACTGTAAGGTAGTTACTTCCACAAGGACACTCCAAAGCCAGCTACTCTAAGGATCTTGCAAGGGCACCCAACTATACTGAGTGAAATTAATATTAATACAAATGGTAATGTTGAAAAAACAGCAAGACTTTCAGGAGCAGCCACAGTGTCACCAAATAAATATAAGTACTTTCAAAGGTTAAAATATTCTCTAAAAGGCCAGCCACAATGAAAAGTTGAAATATATTTAATAAATAATACAAGAACATAAAATCCTAAATATCTATTTAGAATAAATACCAGAGTTTCAATCACAGGAAATATTAAAAATAACAGAGAAGAATAGATTCACACAGATGCAGAAAAACAGCACTTAACTAAACTCACTATATTTTCTTGACTGATCTAAAGAAGTACTATTCTCTGGTTACTTACTAAAGCAAGGCAAGATGAAGTGGGCGAGGGATCCTTCTATGTCAGGTTTCAAAAACAGACTGATCTGAGACTTCTGTCTCATCTAGTATTAAAACATCATTTCAGTGCTTGATTACAGAATGACGTCATGTGCATATGGTCATCTGACTTATGGTTCTCATACTACCCCTCTTTACTAGAAACTAAACCAGAATCTTGCATATATGAGTTACCATGCATACAGATAGAGCTTTGCTAAGATGAGTTATAGCATCTGGAAGCCATAAAACTATTTCAATACTTCCACCCTTCCAGGGACACAATTAGTTCACTGCTAAGGACAATACAGCAGGATTCCTTGTCCTTGTTTATATAGACATTTTGTCTCTGGCTGCAATCAGAACTGTAAGATGCAATCTTTATGGCCTACCAGATAACTTAATTTCAGACTATTTTTCAAAGTTAGCTAGACTGAGATTAACCTCTTCTCTTCCAGGATCCTATCTTACAATATTGATTTCAACAGTTATAATGCAGTCTGACATACAGGAGTATTTCTTTTTTCTGTGCCGCAAGACCCATTGTTGATACATTTTCAACACAAGCAGCTTTGCAAATATGTTTTTAATACAAGCACCTGTACAAATCAGTTTGATACACAAATGACATATAATTCCTTACAAAACTCCAGCTAGCTATGCTGTCATATTTTTCACATCCATTGTCCTACTTCTCCTGGTATAGATGGCATACCTCACCTTGTCACACTGATGCATCCCCTCTGGAACACTTCTGTCATTATGGTACTAGCACATCCCCTCTGGAACAATTCTGCAGTCATGGTACTAATACACCCCTCTGGAACAGTTCTGTAGTCATGGTACTAATGCATCTCCTCTGTCTCTCCATATGATGAGAATGCCCACATCAGAGGTGGTGTGCATGTCAGATGCTGACTGTGATGGGGACACAGGTAAAACCCATATCAAACTCTCTGCTGCAGGTTGTCTGTTATGCTCTTTTGAGACTGTGTCTTTTCAGAGGCTCCTATACTTCTGGTCCTCTGACCAGCAGTGTTGCAAGCAATACCACTGAGTCATTGGACAGTGCCACTTGCATAATGTCATCATTGTCAGCCACAGGTGCCCTACTGAAATCAGATGTATGTCTACTGTAATGACCATTACTAACCTGGTACTGATGCCATTGACACACTGGTAGTCAGTTCCAGGACAGCTTCCATATCCAAGGCACCCTAGGTATGAAGGGTGGATCCCCTGGCTGACAAGTGACACCAAATGCTTCTCAGCATTTTTGATTGTTGAACCACCTCCCTGGGGTGGATCTGTACATCACAATATTCTATGCCTTTTGTTCTTCTCAGTACATCACACTAACAAGAGGCATATCTCATGAAATTATGTTAATGAAGCCAGATAATGCAACAGACTTTGAATTGCTGCATTACTTATAAATGTCAGTGCAACCCATGCATATCACAGTGCACACAAATAGGTAACCAGTATGTCCACGCCAATGGCATGTGTACATATTAGACAGGTTGTCAGCTCACACACCTCTTTTCCTTCACAAAATAAAGTCAAGACACATAAACCCACATATGATGAGGTGCTCACAAAGAGCCTACCAAAAGACCAGAGGCCTTCCAAGCACAAACAACCCTCACATACTGATACATAAACAGAATCCCCAAGTACACATAACAACATGCATAACAGTGTTTCAGCAATTAAGACCCTAAGGCAAAAGATTTCAAAACCAAATGTCCTGGTCACATGCAACTCAGTATTGTGGCACACAGATATCCCTCTCACCAGACTAGACCAGGAAAAGATCACAGTCAGCTGCCTGTCAGGTGCCAGGATCCATCAAGTCACATATGCACTCAAGTCACTTAGCAGCAATTACCGTTATGACTCTGTCATAGTACATGTTGGAGTGAATGACTTGTCATGTACCTCTCTGGACTATATGAAGAGACACATGATAGAACTGACAGAATATGTGTGTCAGGCAGGTATGTCCCCAGCCCTAAGCAGCATTTTTCACCTAGGATGATGCCACAGTACAAACAAAAAATGATCGACTTCAACAATTGGCTTAGCTTCTGGTGTTACTCCAAGCGGATCCAGTATCTGTCAGCCTAAGAAAACATGGTCGACAAACCTCAGTGCTTTGCCAGAGATGGCCTTCACCTGTCTCCTCTAGGCTTTAGGATATTGTCAAAGATGATTGCTTCCCCTTAGAGCCATTTTAGGATATGACAAAATAATAAAACTTCCAATGTAAAAAAATATTTTAGAGACAAATTTAAGGTCCTTCCGCTTAATGTTAGGAGCCTAAACAGTAAGCTACTCTCCCTGGAAGCACTCCTCATGTTGGAAGATGCTGATGTCTGTACAGTCACTGAAATTTGGTTCAAGGCTGCAGACAGTACCCCAGCCATGTAGGGCTACAATGTCTTCCACATGTTCAGACTCCAAAACAAGCATGAAGGAACCAAAGGTGGAGATGTATCCATTGGCATTGTCCAAATACACCTCACAACTAGGAAAACAGTATGACTCTTGTGCTGCTCCAGGTCCAAATAACTATAGGAAAAATACCCTATCACATCATAGCAAACTACAGGTCCCCCACAATGAACCAGGAGAAGCACACCATCTACCTGGGCTTGCTTGAAACTCTAAGTATGCAGCCAAACACCTTGGTTATGGCAGACTTCAACTACCCATCCATCACTTGGGTGATGTTTCTTGGACTTTGTTAACTCAAATGCACTGGAACAGCTAGTCTTCACCCACACAAGGGGCTCAAATGTCCTAGACCTAGTGCATTACTCCCAGTGTGCTAAATCTATCTCATCTGAAGTAAAGTTCAGACCTGACACCCCCACAGAAGCAGCAAAATAAAAAGAAAAGAAACATTTCTCCAAAGCAAACTATCACCTCCTAAGAGATGAAATAAATGGTATCAAAGCCCTTGCCAACGCAGGCAGCAATGTCTCCTATGCAAAGAAGTGCACAAGCTCCCTATACAGACACTTAAGCAAATGTTTTGTCTCAGTAGTACCTCACAGGACTACAACTGGGTTCTCTCATAAAAACAAGCCACCCTGGTGGACTTTAAATAAGTTATATAACAAAAGAAAGAAACTGATATCTAAGAACAAGAAGAAACATACTCAACAAAGGAAGATTACCCTACACAGCCTAAACAATCAAATCAGAAATCGTGTTAAGTCCTTTTATTCTAGTTATGAGACTAGGCAGACATCCCTAGCTAAAGACAATAATAAGGCATTCTTTAGTATGCCAAACTTATAGAGGATGATACCACTCACAATGAACCTGAAGAAACTGTCAACCTGATAGCTTTAGATTTGGCACCAACTTCACCCCCACCCCGTCCCCACCAGTCATACCCCATAGCATTCCTGATACCTGTCATTTACCAGCTATCTCCAAAGAAGAGGTCATTCACATGCTCAACAAGGCCAAAAATACAGCCTCAATGGGACCAGATAACATCCCAGGCTGCACACTAACCAATCTAAAACAAGACCTAGTGGAACCACTTAGCTGTCTCTTTAACTACAACCTGAGTACTGGCTTTGTGCCAGCAGAGTGGAGAACAGTAACAGTAATCTCTTTGCACAAAAGGGGTCCATCAACTGACCCTGGGAACTATATACCTATTAGCCTGACCAGCTTTTCCTGCAAAGCCATGGAAAGAATCATTATGGACTGTATCAACCAGGATATAGGCAACCTTCAAACTCTTGACCAAACTCAGTTTTGTTTCGTCAAGGGTAGATTTTGCTTATTAAACCTGGTGAACCTATTTGAGAAAGTCACTAAAGCCTTGGATGAGGGGAAAGCAGTACACATAGCCTATCTTGATTTAGCCAAGGTGCTTGTCACAATTCCCCACTCAGGAATCATTGAAAAACTCTCCACATTGGGTATTAATCTATTCATCACTAGATGGGTAGCAAACTGGCTCACAGATAGAATGAACACTGCTAAAGTTTAGGGAATCCACTTCCAACATTAGACCAGTTACTAGTGGTGTACCACAAGAATCTGTACTGGGTCTTCTATTCTTTGGGATCTATTTTTCTGAAGTCCAGTCAAAAGTAGATGGCCTGTGGCTTACCAAGTTTGCAAATGACTGTAATCTGGGTGCAATCATGGTGTCTCCCAATGATACCAACAGATTGCAGAAGGGATTGACACAGACAAATGATTGGTGCCAGGGCTATGGACTGAAAGTAAATGTAAAAAATGTAAAAAAAGTGTCATTATATGCTTAGGTAAGGAAGTAGTCCCTGATATTTGTGATATAGATTGCACCCATCTAAACTCAAACACAGTGGTGCTAGACTTGGGAATGCAGTTTAACATCAATCTAAACTTCGATCAACATGTGTCCATAATGCTAAGGAACGCCTTCTACACTGAACATCTCATAAATAAGAGCATTGCATCCAAGTCTAGGGAGGTCATAACTCCACTGTACTTGATCCTTATTGGACCACTGAATGAGTACAATGCCCTCTTCTGTATGTACCTCACCAGACACCTACAGCAGCTGGAGAGACTGCAGATGTTTCTAACCAAGAGAATTTAGGGCCTCCAAGACATGACCTACATGGAAAGACTGAAAGCTGTATTAGTGTACTCTGTGTTATACTAGCTGCTGAGAGGTGACCTGTGCCTGGCCTACAGGGCAGTCTCTGACCTGTCCTAATGGAAATGCTGCACATCTACAAATGAAATAGAACAAGAGTCACTCACTCCATGGATCTCCAGCTAGCCTGTGGCATTGACAGAACATGCGGGAGAGACAGATATATCTCCCAAAGATTGCTGCTTCTCTGGAATAAGGTCCCACTTCATGTAAAGCAGAGCTCCTCAATGGCTTCATTTAAGTGCAGCCATGAATGCTGAATGGGAAACTGCAAATTCACCCCAGAGGTGGTACCTATGACCCTCATGAACAGGGGCACTTGGCGCTGATCATAATATCTCTCTGCAAACAATGACCACCTAACTATGGTCAAGTAGGGTATTTGGGGTTTTTTACATGGCTAGACTTGTAAAGGCCCTAGGGCTATTAGCCTACTAACCTACTATGAATCTATGAACCTATGAATATCTATAGTATTAGAGTGCATTGCTACACTGCATGACATATAATTCACCAATGTTAATCATGGTCACTGACAAGATGCGCTGACAACTGGATAACCACATTAGCAATGTGGAGATCCTTCTGGTGCAAATGAAGTATCATCACCATCAGGTTCCACCCACTGGCCTTACAGGGAAGTAACCATCCGATAACGTAACATCCAGCTAAGAGATGCATGGATTTGTTTCCACTGGATTGGTTTGATATTGAGTGATGCTAAGAACTAACCAAGTCTCCTGCGTTCTCTCCCTTTACATGTTATTCCTCATTTCATGTTTGCTGTCCATCTCTACCAGGTACCCATTGTCTATACTTGATATGTAAATGTCTAGCCAATGTCCTCTCAACTTTCCATATTTATACTGCTTCTGTCTGCCTCTGTCTGTGTTCTGTATTTGTCTGTTCCTGCTACGTGACTCTGTTCCACTCAAGCCATCCATCAGTATATTCCTTACCTACTTTTTTTGTAAAACTTACAAAAAGGAGTCATTTTAACAGATGAAAGTCCCGTTCCTCTCATCCACCTTTCATACCTTATAGTCACCCTTCCATGTTTACCTTTGCTTGCTGCTCCTACTTTCCTATTAATTTCCTCCTCATTTATATGTCCTGCAGTTTTGCCACTGTACCACTGTACCACTGTGCCACTGTACCACTGTACCACTGTGCCACTGTACCACTGTGCCAATGTGCATTTAGTGATTCAGAAGTGTTAGTTTGCCTGAGCTGTGATGTCCTTCATGTCTGCCATGCAGTGCTGATGTCCTTCATGTCTGCCAGGCAGAGTGTTGATGTCCTTCATGTCTGCCATGCAGAGTGTTGATGTCCTTCATGTCTGCCATGCAGTGCTGATGTCCTTCATGTCTGCCAGGCAGAGTGTTGATGTCCTTCATGTCTGCCATGCAGAGTGTTGATGTCCTTCATGTCTGCCATGCAGTGCTGATGTCATTCACGTCTGCCGTGCAGAGTGCTGATGTCGTTCATGTCTGCCATGCAGAGTGTTGATGTCCTTCATGTCTTCCATGCAGTGCTGATGTCCTTCATGTCTGCCATGCAGAGTGTTGAAGTCCTTCATGTCTGCCATGCAGAATGTTGATGTCCTTCATGTCTGCCGTGCAGAGTGCTGATGTCCTTCATGTCTGCCGTGCAGTGCTGATGTCCTTCATGTCTGCCATGCAGAGTGTTGATGTCCTTCATGTCTGCCATGCAGTGCTAATGTCCTTCATGTCTGTCATGCAGTGCTGATGTCCTTCATGTCTGCCATGCAGAGTGCTGATGTCCTTCTTGTCTGCCATGCAGTGCTGATGTCCTTCATGTCTGCCATGCAGAGTGCTGATGTCCTTCATGTCTGCCATGCAGTGCTAATGTCCTTCATGTCTGCTGTGCAGAGTGTTGATGTCCTTCATGTCTGCCATGCAGAGTGCTGATGTCCTTCATGTCTGCCATGCAGTGCTGATGTCCTTCATGTCTGCCGTGCAGAGTGCTGATGTCCTTCATGTCTGCTGTGCAGTGCTGATGTCCTTCATGTCTGCAATGCAGTGATGATGTCCTTCATGTCTGCCGTGCAGTGCTGATGTCCTTCATGTCTGCCATGCAGTGCTAATGTCCTTCATGTCTGCCGTGCAGAGTGCTGATGTCCTTCATGTCTGCCATGCAGAGTGCTGATATCCTTCATGTCTGCTGTGCAGTGCTGATGTCCTTCATGTCTGCCATGCAGTGCTAATGTCTTTCATGTCTGCCATGCAGAGTGCTGATGTCCTTCATGTCTGCTGTGCAGTGCTGATGTCCTTCATGTCTGCCGTACAGTGCTGATGTCCTTCATGTCTGCCATGCAGTGCTAATGTCCTTCATGTCTGCCGTGCAGAGTGCTGATGTCCTTCATGCCTGCCATGCAGAGTGCTGCTGTCCTTCATGTCTGCTGTGCAGTGCTGATGTCCTTCATGTCTGCCATGCAGTGCTGATGTCCTTCATGTCTGCCATGCAGTGCTGATGTCCTTCATGTCTGCCGTGCAGAGTGCTGATGTCCTTCATGTCTGCCATGCAGAGTGCTGATGTCCTTCATGTCTGCCGTGCAGTGCTGATGTCCTTCATGTCTGCCATGCAGAGTGCTGATGTCCTTCATGTCTGCCATGCAGTGCTGATGTCCTTCATGTCTGCCGTGCAGAGTGCTGATGTCCTTCATGTCTGCTGTGCAGTGCTGATGTCCTTCATGTCTGCAATGCAGTGATGATGTCCTTCATGTCTGCCGTGCAGTGCTGATGTCCTTCATGTCTGCCATGCAGTGCTAATGTCCTTCATGTCTGCCGTGCAGAGTGCTGATGTCCTTCATGTCTGCCATGCAGAGTGCTGATATCCTTCATGTCTGCTGTGCAGTGCTGATGTCCTTCATGTCAGCCGTGCAGTGCTAATGTCTTTCATGTCTGCCATGCAGAGTGCTGATGTCCTTCATGTCTGCTGTGCAGTGCTGATGTCCTTCATGTCTGCCGTACAGTGCTGATGTCCTTCATGTCTGCCATGCAGTGCTAATGTCCTTCATGTCTGCCGTGCAGAGTGCTGATGTCCTTCATGTCTGCCATGCAGAGTGCTGCTGTCCTTCATGTCTGCTGAGCAGTGCTGATGTCCTTCATGTCTGCCATGCAGTGCTGATGTCCTTCATGTCTGCCATGCAGTGCTGATGTCCTTCATGTCTGCCGTGCAGTGCTGATGTCCTTCATGTCTGCCATGCAGTGCTGATGTCCTTCATGCCTGCCATGCAGAGTGCTGATGTCCTTCATGTCTGCCATGCAGAGTGCTGATGTCCTTCATGTCTGCCATGCAGAGTGCTGATGTCCTTCATGTCTGCCGTGCAGAGTGTTGATGTCCTTCATGTCTGCTGTGCAGAGTGTTGATGTCCTTCATGTCTGCTGTGCAGAGAGCTGATGTCCTTCATGTCTGCCATGCAGAGTGTTGATGTCCTTCATGTCTGCTGTGCAGAGTGTTGATGTCCTTCATGTCTGCTGTGCAGAGTGCTGATGTCCTTCATGTCTGCCATGCAGAGTGCTGATGTCCTTTATGTCTGCCGTGCAGTGCTAATGACCTTCATGTCTGCCATGCAGTTCTAATGTCCTTCATGTCTGCTGTGCAGAGTGCTGATGTCCTTCATGTCTGCCGTGCAGTGCTGATGTCCTTCATGTATGTCATGCAGAGTGCTGATGTCCTTCATGTCTGCCGTGCAGTGCTGATGTCCTTCATGTCTGCAGTGCAGAGTGCTGATGTCCTTCATGTCTGCCGTGCAGTGCTGATGTCCTTCATGTCTGCTGTGCAGAGTGCTGATGTCATTCATGTCTGCTGTGTAGTGCTAATGCCCTTCATGTCTGCTGTGCAGAGTGCTAATGTCCTTCATGTCTGCCGTGCAGAGTGCTGATGTCCTTCATGTCTGCCATGCAGTGCTGATGTCCTTCATGTCTGCTGTGCATAGTGCTGATGTCCTTCATGTCTGCCATGCAGTGCTGATGTCGTTCATGCCTGCCGTGCAGTGCTGATGTCCTTCATGTCTGCCGTGGAGTGCTGATGTCCTTCATGTCTGCCGTGCAGAGTGCTGATGTCCTTCATGTCTGCCATGCAGTGCTGATGTCCTTCATGTCTGCCGTGCAGAGTGCTGATGTCCTTCATGTCTCCATGCAGTGCTGATGTCCTTCATGTCTGCCATGCAGTGCTGATGTCCTTCATGTCTGCCATGCAGAGTGCTGATGTCCTTCATGTCTGCTGTGCAGAGTGCTGATGTCCTTCATGTCTGCCATGCAGAGTGCTGATGTCCTTCATGTCTGCCGTGCAGAGTGCTGATGTCTTTCATGTCTGCCGTGCAGAGTGTTGATGTCCTTCATGTCTGCTGTGCAGAGTGTTGATGTCCTTCATGTCTGCTGTGCAGAGAGCTGATGTCCTTCATGTCTGCCATGCAGAGTGTTGATGTCCTTCATGTCTGCCGTGCAGAGTGTTGATGTCCTTCATGTCTGCTGTGCAGAGTGCTGATGTCCTTCATGTCTGCCATGCAGAGTGCTGATGTCCTTTATGTCTGCCGTGCAGTGCTAATGACCTTCATGTCTGCCATGCAGTTCTAATGTCCTTCATGTCTGCTGTGCAGAGTGCTGATGTCCTTCATGTCTGCCGTGCAGTGCTGATGTCCTTCATGTATGTCATGCAGAGTGCTGATGTCCTTCATGTCTGCCGTGCAGTGCTGATGTCCTTCATGTCTGCAGTGCAGAGTGCTGATGTCCTTCATGTCTGCCGTGCAGTGCTGATGTCCTTCATGTCTGCTGTGCAGAGTGCTGATGTCATTCATGTCTGCTGTGTAGTGCTAATGTCCTTCATGTCTGCTGTGCAGAGTGCTAATGTCCTTCATGTCTGCCGTGCAGAGTGCTGATGTCCTTCATGTCTGCCATGCAGTGCTGATGTCCTTCATGTCTGCTGTGCATAGTGCTGATGTCCTTCATGTCTGCCATGCAGTGCTGATGTTGTTCATGCCTGCCGTGCAGTGCTGATGTCCTTCATGTCTGCCGTGGAGAGTGCTGATGTCCTTCATGTCTGCCGTGCAGAGTGCTGATGTCCTTCATGTCTGCCATGCAGTGCTGATGTCCTTCATGTCTGCCGTGCAGAGTGCTGATGTCCTTCATGTCTCCATGCAGTGCTGATGTCCTTCATGTCTGCCATGCAGTGCTGATGTCCTTCATGTCTGCTGTGCAGAGTGCTGATGTCCCTCATGTCTGCCGTGCAGAGTGCTGATGTTCCTCATGTCTGCCGTGCAGTGCTGATGTTCTTCATGTCTGCCGTGCAGTGCTGATCTCTTTCATGTCTGCCGTGCAGTGCTGATGTCCTTCATGTCTGCCGTGCAGTGCTGATGTCCTTCATGTCTGATGTGCAGAGTGCTGATATCCTTCATGTCTGGGGTGCAGAGTGCTGATGTCCTTCATGTCTGCTGTGCAGAGTGCTGATGGCTTTCATGTCTGCTGTGCAGTGCTCATGTCCTTCATGTCTGCCATGCAGAGTGTTGATGTCCTTCATGTCTGCCGTGCAGAGTGCTGATGTCCCTCATGTCTGCTGTGCAGTGCTGATGTCCTTCATGTCTGCCGTGCAGTGCTGATGTCATTCATGTCTGCCATGCAGTGCTGATGTCCTTCATGTCTTCCGTGGAGAGTGCTGATGTCCTTCATGTCTGCCGTGCAGAGTGCTGATGTCCTTCATGTCTGCCATGCAGTGCTGATGTCCTTCATGTCTCCGTGCAGAGTGCTGATGTCCTTCATGTCTCCATGCAGTGCTGATGTCCTTCATGTCTGCCATGCAGTGCTGATGTCCTTCATGTCTGCTGTGCAGAGTGCTGATGTCCCTCATGTCTGCCGTGCAGAGTGCTGATGTTCCTCAAGTCTGCCGTGCAGTGCTGATGTCCTTCATGTCTGCCGTGCAGTGCTGTTCTCTTTCATGTCTGCCGTGCAGTGCTGATGTCCTTCATGTCTGCCGTGCAGTGCTGATGTCCTTCATGTCTGATGTGCAGAGTGCTGATATCCTTCATGTCTGGGGTGCAGAGTGCTGATGTCCTTCATGTCTGCTGTGCAGAGTGCTGATGTCTTTCATGTCTGCTGTGCAGTGCTCATGTCCTTCATGTCTGCCATGCAGAGTGTTGATGTCCTTCATGTCTGCCGTGCAGAGTGCTGATGTCCCTCATGTCTGCTGTGCAGTGTTGATGTCCTTCATGTCTGCCGTGCAGTGCTGATGTCATTCATGTCTGCCATGCAGTGCTGATGTCCTTCATGTCTGCTGTGCAGTGATGATGTCCTTCATGTCTGTTGTGCAGAGTGCTGATGTCCTTCATGTCTGCCGTGCAGAGTGCTGATGTCCTTCATGTCTGCTGTGCAGAGTGCTGATGTCCTTCATGTCTGCTGTGCAGTGCTGATGTCCTTCATGTCTGGCGTGCAGAGTGCTGATGTCCTTCATGTCTGCCGTGCAGAGTGCTGATGTCCTTCATGTCTGCCGTGCAGAGTGTTGATGTCCTTCATGTCTGCTGTGCAGAGTGCTGATGTCCTTCATGTCTGCTGTGCAGTGATAATGTCCTTCATGTCTGCTGTGCAGAGTGCTAATGTCCTTCATGTCTGCCGTGCAGAGTGCTGATGTCCTTCATGTCTGCCATGCAGTGCTAATGTCCTTCTTGTCTGCTGTGCAGAGTGCTGATGTCCTTCATGTCTGCCATGCAGTGCTGATGTCCTTCATGTCTGCCGTGCAGAGTGCTGATGCCCTTTATGTCTTCCATGCAGTGCTGATGTCCTTCATGTCTGCCGTGCAGTGCTGATGTCCTTCATGTCTGCCGTGCAGAGTGCTGATGTCCTTCATGTCTGCCATGCAGTGCTGATGTCCTCCATGTCTGCCATGCAGAGTGCTGATGTCCTTCATGTTTGCCATGCAGTGCTGATGTCCTTCATGTCTGCCATGCAGTGCTGATGTCCTTCATGTCTGCCGTGCCGAGTGCTGATGTCCTTCATGTCTGCCGTGCAGAGTGCTGATGTCCCTCATGTCTGCCATGCAGTGCTGATGTCCTTCATGTCTGCCATGCAGAATGCTGATGTCCTTCATGTCTGCCATGCAGAGTGCTGATGTCCTTCATGTCTGCCGTGCAGTGCTAATGTCCTTCATGCCTGCCATGCAGAGTGTTGATGTCCTTCATGTCTGCCGTGCAGTGCTAATGTCCGTCTTGTCTGCCGTGCAGAGTGTTGATGTCCTTCATGTCTGCCATGCAGAGTGCAGATGTCCTTCTTGTCTGCCATGCAGTGCTGATGTCCTTCATGTCTGCCATGCAGAGTGCTGATGTCCTTCATGTCTGCTGTGCAGTGCTTATGTCCTTCATGTCTGCCATGCAGTGCTGATGTCCTTCATGTCTGCCGTGCAGTGCTGATGTCCTTCATGTCTGCCATGCAGAGTGCTGATGTCCCTCATGTCTGCCGTGCAGTGCTGATGTCCTTCATGTCTGCCGTGCAGAGTGCTGATGTCCTTCATGTCTGCCATGCAGTGCTGATGTCCTCCATGTCTGCCGTGCAGAGTGCTGATGTCCTTCATGTCTGCCATGCAGTGCTGATGTCCTTCATGTCTGCCGTGCAGTGCTAATGTCCTTCATGTCTGCCATGCAGAGTGCTGATGTCCTTCATGTCTGCTGTGCAGTGCTGATGTCCTTCATGTCTGCCATGCAGTGCTGATGTCCTTCATGTCTGCCATGCAGAGCTAATGTCCTTCATGTCTGCCGTGCAGATTGCTGATGTCCTTCATGTCTGCCATGCAGAGTGCTGATGTCCTTCATGTCTGCTGTGCAGTGCTGATGTCCTTCATGTCTGCCATGCAGTGCTGATGTCCTTCATGTCTGCCATGCAGTGCTGGTGTCCCTCATGTCTGCCGTGCAGTGCTGATGTCCTTCATGTCTGCGATGCAGAATGCTGAAGTCCTTCATGTCTGCCATGCAGAGTGCTGATGTCCTTCATGTCTGCCGGGCAGTGCTAATGTCCTTCATGTCTGCCATGCAGAGTGCTGCTGTACTTCATGTCTGCTGTGCAGTGCTGATGTCCTTCATGTCTGCCGTGCAGTGCTGATGTCCTTCATGTCTGCCATGCAGAGTGCTGATGTCCTTCTTGTCTGCCATGCAGTGCTGATGTCCTTCATGTCTGCCATGCAGTGCTGATGTCCTTCATGTCTGCCATGTAGAGTGTTGATGTCCTTCATGTCTGCCATGCAGAGTGCTGATGTCCTTCATGTCTGCCGTGCAGTGCTAATGTCCTTCATGTCTGCCGTGCAGAGTGTTGATGTCCTTCATGTCTGCCGTGCCGTGCTAATGTCCTTCATGTCTGCCGTGCAGAGTGTTGATGTCCTTCATGTCTGCCATGCAGAGTGCTGATGTTCTTCATGTCTGCCATGCAGTGCTGATGTCCTTCATGTCTGCCGTGCAGTGCTAATGTCCTTCATGTCTGCCATGCAGAGTGCTGATGTCCTTCATGTTTGTTGTGCATTGCTGATGTCCTTCATGTCTGCCATGCAGTGCTGATGTCTTTCATGTCTGCCGTGCAGTGCTGATGTCCTTCATGTCTGCCATGCAATGCTAATGTCCTTCATGTCTGCCATGCAGAGTACTGATGTCCTTCATGTCTGCCATGCAGAGTGCTGATGTCCTTCATGTCTGCTGTGCAGTGCTTATGTCCTTCATGTCTGACATGCAGTGCTGTTGTCCTTCATGGCTGCCATGCAGTGCTGATGTCCCTCATGTCTGCCATGCAGTGCTATTGTCCTTCATGTCTGCTGTGCAGAGTGCTGATGTCCTTCATGTCTGCCATGCAGAGTGCTGATATCCTTCATGTCTGCCATGCAGTGCTGATGTCCTTCATGTCTGCCATGCAGTGCTAATGTCCTTCATGTCTGCCGTGCAGAGTGTTGATGTCCTTCATGTCTGCCATGCAGAGTGCTGATGTCCTTCATGTCTGCCATGCAGTGCTGATGTCCTCCATGTCTGCCATGCAGTGCTAATGTCCTTCATGTCTGCCATGCAGAGTGCTGATGTCCTTAATGTCTGCTGTGCACTGCTGATGTCCTTCCTGTCTGCCGTGCAGTGCTGATGTCCTTCATGTCTGCCATGCAGTGCTAATGTCCTTCATGTCTGCCGTGCAGATTGCTGATGTCCTTCATGTCTGCCATGCAGAGTGCTGATGTCCTTCATGTCTGCCATGCAGTGCTGATGTCCTTCATGTCTGCCATGCAGTGCTAATGTCCTTCATGTCTGCCGTGCAGAGTGCTGATGTCCTTCATGTCTGCCATGCAGAGTGCTGATGTCCTTCATGTCTGCCATGCACTGCTGATGTCCTGCATGTCTGCCATGCAGTGCTGATGTCCTTCATGTCTGCCATGCAGAGTGCTGATGTCCTTCATGTCTGCTGTGCAGAGTGCTGATGTCCTTCATGTCTTCTGTGCAGAGTGCTGATGTCCTTCATGTCTGCCATGCAGTGCTGATTTCCTTCATGTCTGCCATGCAGAGTGTTGATGTCCTTCATGTCTGCCGTGCAGAGTGTTGATGTCCTTCATGTCTGCTGTGCAGAGTGCTGATGTCCTTCATGTCTGCCATGCAGAGTGCTGATGTCCTTCATGTCTGCCGTGGAGGGCTAATGACCTTCATGTCTGCCATGCAGTTCTAATGTCCTTCATGTCTGCCGTGCAGAGTGCTGATGTCCTTCATGTCTGCCATGCAGAGTGCTGATGTCCTTCATGTCTGCCGTGCAGTGCTGATGTCCTGCATGTCTGCCATGCAGTGCTGATGTCCTTCATGTCTGCCATGCAGAGTGCTGATGTCCTTCATGTCTGATGTGCAGAGTGCTGATGTCCTTCATGTCTGCCATGCAGAGTGCTGATGTCCTTTATGTCTGCCGTGCAGAGTGCTGATGTCTTTCATGTCTGCCATGCAGAGTGTTGATGTCCTTCATCTCTGCCGTGCAGAGTGCTGATCTCCTTAATGTCTGCCGTGCAGAGTGCTGATGTCTTTTATGTCTGCCATGCAGAGTGTTGATGTCCTTCATGTCTGCCGTGCAGAGTGCTGATGTCCTTCATGTCTGCCGTGCAGAGTGCTGATGTCTTTCATGTCTGCCGTGCAGAGTGTTGATGTCCTTCAGGTCTGCTGTGCAGAGTGCTAATGTCCTTCATGTCTGCTGTGCAGAGTGCTGATGTCCTTCATGTCTGCTGTGCAGAGTGCTGATGTCCTTCATGTCTGCCATGCAGTGCTGATCTCCTTCATGTCTGCCATGCAGAGTGTTGATGTCCTTCATGTCTGCCGTGCAGAGTGTTGATGTCCTTCATGTCTGCTGTTAAGAGTGCTGATGTCCTTCATGTCTGCCATGCAGAGTGCTGATGTCCTTCATGTCTGCCCTGGAGGGCTAATGTCCTTCATGTCTGCTGTGCAGAGTGCTGATGTCCTTCATGTCTGCTGTGCAGTGCTAATGTCCTTCATGTCTGCTGTGCAGAGTGCTAATGTCCTTCATGTCTGCCGTGCAGAGTGCTGATGTCCTTCATGTCTGCCATGCAGTGCTAATGTCCTTCATGTCTGCCGTGCAGAGTGCTGATGTCCTTCATGTCTGCCATGCAGTGCTGATGTCCTTCATGTCTGCCGTGCAGAGTGCTGATGTCCTTCATGTCTCCATGCAGTGCTGATGTCCTTCATGTCTGCCATGCAGTGCTGATGTCCTTCATGTCTGCTGTGCAGAGTGCTGATGTCCCTCATGTCTGCCGTGCAGAGTGCTGATGTTCCTCATGTCTGCCGTGCAGTGCTGATGTTCTTCATGTCTGCCGTGCAGTGCTGATCTCTTTCATGTCTGCCGTGCAGTGCTGATGTCCTTCATGTCTGCCGTGCAGTGCTGATGTCCTTCATGTCTGATGTGCAGAGTGCTGATATCCTTCATGTCTGGGGTGCAGAGTGCTGATGTCCTTCATGTCTGCTGTGCAGAGTGCTGATGGCTTTCATGTCTGCTGTGCAGTGCTCATGTCCTTCATGTCTGCCATGCAGAGTGTTGATGTCCTTCATGTCTGCCGTGCAGAGTGCTGATGTCCCTCATGTCTGCTGTGCAGTGCTGATGTCCTTCATGTCTGCCGTGCAGTGCTGATGTCATTCATGTCTGCCATGCAGTGCTGATGTCCTTCATGTCTTCCGTGGAGAGTGCTGATGTCCTTCATGTCTGCCGTGCAGAGTGCTGATGTCCTTCATGTCTGCCATGCAGTGCTGATGTCCTTCATGTCTCCCGTGCAGAGTGCTGATGTCCTTCATGTCTCCATGCAGTGCTGATGTCCTTCATGTCTGCCATGCAGTGCTGATGTCCTTCATGTCTGCTGTGCAGAGTGCTGATGTCCCTCATGTCTGCCGTGCAGAGTGCTGATGTTCCTCATGTCTGCCGTGCAGTGCTGATGTCCTTCATGTCTGCCGTGCAGTGCTGTTCTCTTTCATGTCTGCCGTGCAGTGCTGATGTCCTTCATGTCTGCCGTGCAGTGCTGATGTCCTTCATGTCTGATGTGCAGAGTGCTGATATCCTTCATGTCTGGGGTGCAGAGTGCTGATGTCCTTCATGTCTGCTGTGCAGAGTGCTGATGTCTTTCATGTCTGCTGTGCAGTGCTCATGTCCTTCATGTCTGCCATGCAGAGTGTTGATGTCCTTCATGTCTGCCGTGCAGAGTGCTGATGTCCCTCATGTCTGCTGTGCAGTGTTGATGTCCTTCATGTCTGCCGTGCAGTGCTGATGTCATTCATGTCTGCCATGCAGTGCTGATGTCCTTCATGTCTGCTGTGCAGTGATGATGTCCTTCATGTCTGTTGTGCAGAGTGCTGATGTCCTTCATGTCTGCCGTGCAGAGTGCTGATGTCCTTCATGTCTGCTGTGCAGAGTGCTGATGTCCTTCATGTCTGCTGTGCAGTGCTGATGTCCTTCATGTCTGGCGTGCAGAGTGCTGATGTCCTTCATGTCTGCCGTGCAGAGTGCTGATGTCCTTCATGTCTGCCGTGCAGAGTGTTGATGTCCTTCATGTCTGCTGTGCAGAGTGCTGATGTCCTTCATGTCTGCTGTGCAGTGATAATGTCCTTCATGTCTGCTGTGCAGAGTGCTAATGTCCTTCATGTCTGCCGTGCAGAGTGCTGATGTCCTTCATGTCTGCCATGCAGTGCTAATGTCCTTCTTGTCTGCTGTGCAGAGTGCTGATGTCCTTCATGTCTGCCATGCAGTGCTGATGTCCTTCATGTCTGCCGTGCAGAGTGCTGATGCCCTTTATGTCTTCCATGCAGTGCTGATGTCCTTCATGTCTGCCGTGCAGTGCTGATGTCCTTCATGTCTGCCGTGCAGAGTGCTGATGTCCTTCATGTCTGCCATGCAGTGCTGATGTTCTCCATGTCTGCCATGCAGAGTGCTGATGTCCTTCATGTTTGCCATGCAGTGCTGATGTCCTTCATGTCTGCCATGCAGTGCTGATGTCCTTCATGTCTGCCGTGCCGGTGCTGATGTCCTTCATGTCTGCCGTGCAGAGTGCTGATGTCCCTCATGTCTGCCATGCAGTGCTGATGTCCTTCATGTCTGCCATGCAGAATGCTGATGTCCTTCATGTCTGCCATGCAGAGTGCTGATGTCCTTCATGTCTGCCGTGCAGTGCTAATGTCCTTCATGCCTGCCATGCAGAGTGTTGATGTCCTTCATGTCTGCCGTGCAGTGCTAATGTCCGTCTTGTCTGCCGTGCAGAGTGTTGATGTCCTTCATGTCTGCCATGCAGAGTGCAGATGTCCTTCTTGTCTGCCATGCAGTGCTGATGTCCTTCATGTCTGCCATGCAGAGTGCTGATGTCCTTCATGTCTGCTGTGCAGTGCTTATGTCCTTCATGTCTGCCATGCAGTGCTGATGTCCTTCATGTCTGCCGTGCAGTGCTGATGTCCTTCATGTCTGCCATGCAGAGTGCTGATGTCCCTCATGTCTGCCGTGCAGTGCTGATGTCCTTCATGTCTGCCGTGCAGAGTGCTGATGTCCTTCATGTCTGCCATGCAGTGCTGATGTCCTCCATGTCTGCCGTGCAGAGTGCTGATGTCCTTCATGTCTGCCATGCAGTGCTGATGTCCTTCATGTCTGCCGTGCAGTGCTAATGTCCTTCATGTCTGCCATGCAGAGTGCTGATGTCCTTCATGTCTGCTGTGCAGTGCTGATGTCCTTCATGTCTGCCATGCAGTGCTGATGTCCTTCATGTCTGCCATGCAGAGCTAATGTCCTTCATGTCTGCCGTGCAGATTGCTGATGTCCTTCATGTCTGCCATGCAGAGTGCTGATGTCCTTCATGTCTGCTGTGCAGTGCTGATGTCCTTCATGTCTGCCATGCAGTGCTGATGTCCTTCATGTCTGCCATGCAGTGCTGGTGTCCCTCATGTCTGCCGTGCAGTGCTGATGTCCTTCATGTCTGCGATGCAGAATGCTGAAGTCCTTCATGTCTGCCATGCAGAGTGCTGATGTCCTTCATGTCTGCCGGGCAGTGCTAATGTCCTTCATGTCTGCCATGCAGAGTGCTGCTGTACTTCATGTCTGCTGTGCAGTGCTGATGTCCTTCATGTCTGCCGTGCAGTGCTGATGTCCTTCATGTCTGCCATGCAGAGTGCTGATGTCCTTCTTGTCTGCCATGCAGTGCTGATGTCCTTCATGTCTGCCATGCAGTGCTGATGTCCTTCATGTCTGCCATGTAGAGTGTTGATGTCCTTCATGTCTGCCATGCAGAGTGCTGATGTCCTTCATGTCTGCCGTGCAGTGCTAATGTCCTTCATGTCTGCCGTGCAGAGTGTTGATGTCCTTCATGTCTGCCGTGCCGTGCTAATGTCCTTCATGTCTGCCGTGCAGAGTGTTGATGTCCTTCATGTCTGCCATGCAGAGTGCTGATGTTCTTCATGTCTGCCATGCAGTGCTGATGTCCTTCATGTCTGCCGTGCAGTGCTAATGTCCTTCATGTCTGCCATGCAGAGTGCTGATGTCCTTCATGTTTGTTGTGCATTGCTGATGTCCTTCATGTCTGCCATGCAGTGCTGATGTCTTTCATGTCTGCCGTGCAGTGCTGATGTCCTTCATGTCTGCCATGCAATGCTAATGTCCTTCATGTCTGCCATGCAGAGTACTGATGTCCTTCATGTCTGCCATGCAGAGTGCTGATGTCCTTCATGTCTGCTGTGCAGTGCTTATGTCCTTCATGTCTGACATGCAGTGCTGTTGTCCTTCATGGCTGCCATGCAGTGCTGATGTCCCTCATGTCTGCCATGCAGTGCTATTGTCCTTCATGTCTGCTGTGCAGAGTGCTGATGTCCTTCATGTCTGCCATGCAGAGTGCTGATATCCTTCATGTCTGCCATGCAGTGCTGATGTCCTTCATGTCTGCCATGCAGTGCTAATGTCCTTCATGTCTGCCGTGCAGAGTGTTGATGTCCTTCATGTCTGCCATGCAGAGTGCTGATGTCCTTCATGTCTGCCATGCAGTGCTGATGTCCTCCATGTCTGCCATGCAGTGCTAATGTCCTTCATGTCTGCCATGCAGAGTGCTGATGTCCTTAATGTCTGCTGTGCACTGCTGATGTCCTTCCTGTCTGCCGTGCAGTGCTGATGTCCTTCATGTCTGCCATGCAGTGCTAATGTCCTTCATGTCTGCCGTGCAGATTGCTGATGTCCTTCATGTCTGCCATGCAGAGTGCTGATGTCCTTCATGTCTGCCATGCAGTGCTGATGTCCTTCATGTCTGCCATGCAGTGCTAATGTCCTTCATGTCTGCCGTGCAGAGTGCTGATGTCCTTCATGTCTGCCATGCAGAGTGCTGATGTCCTTCATGTCTGCCATGCACTGCTGATGTCCTGCATGTCTGCCATGCAGTGCTGATGTCCTTCATGTCTGCCATGCAGAGTGCTGATGTCCTTCATGTCTGCTGTGCAGAGTGCTGATGTCCTTCATGTCTTCTGTGCAGAGTGCTGATGTCCTTCATGTCTGCCATGCAGTGCTGATTTCCTTCATGTCTGCCATGCAGAGTGTTGATGTCCTTCATGTCTGCCGTGCAGAGTGTTGATGTCCTTCATGTCTGCTGTGCAGAGTGCTGATGTCCTTCATGTCTGCCATGCAGAGTGCTGATGTCCTTCATGTCTGCCGTGGAGGGCTAATGACCTGCATGTCTGCCATGCAGTTCTAATGTCCTTCATGTCTGCCGTGCAGAGTGCTGATGTCCTTCATGTCTGCCATGCAGAGTGCTGATGTCCTTCATGTCTGCCGTGCAGTGCTGATGTCCTGCATGTCTGCCATGCAGTGCTGATGTCCTTCATGTCTGCCATGCAGAGTGCTGATGTCCTTCATGTCTGATGTGCAGAGTGCTGATGTCCTTCATGTCTGCCATGCAGAGTGCTGATGTCCTTTATGTCTGCAGTGCAGAGTGCTGATGTCTTTCATGTCTGCCATGCAGAGTGTTGATGTCCTTCATCTCTGCCGTGCAGAGTGCTGATCTCCTTAATGTCTGCCGTGCAGAGTGCTGATGTCTTTTATGTCTGCCATGCAGAGTGTTGATGTCCTTCATGTCTGCCGTGCAGAGTGCTGATGTCCTTCATGTCTGCCGTGCAGAGTGCTGATGTCTTTCATGTCTGCCGTGCAGAGTGTTGATGTCCTTCAGGTCTGCTGTGCAGAGTGCTAATGTCCTTCATGTCTGCTGTGCAGAGTGCTGATGTCCTTCATGTCTGCTGTGCAGAGTGCTGATGTCCTTCATGTCTGCCATGCAGTGCTGATCTCCTTCATGTCTGCCATGCAGAGTGTTGATGTCCTTCATGTCTGCCGTGCAGAGTGTTGATGTCCTTCATGTCTGCTGTTAAGAGTGCTGATGTCCTTCATGTCTGCCATGCAGAGTGCTGATGTCCTTCATGTCTGCCCTGGAGGGCTAATGTCCTTCATGTCTGCTGTGCAGAGTGCTGATGTCCTTCATGTCTGCTGTGCAGTGCTAATGTCCTTCATGTCTGCTGTGCAGAGTGCTAATGTCCTTCATGTCTGCCGTGCAGAGTGCTGATGTCCTTCATGTCTGCCATGCAGTGCTAATGTCCTTCATGTCTGCTGTGCAGAGTGCTGATGTCCTTCATGTCTGCCATGCAGTGCTGATATCCTTCATGTCTGCCGTGTAGAGTGCTGATGTCCTTCATGTCTGCCATGCAGTGCTGATGTCCTTCATGTCTGCCGTGCAGTGCTGATGTCCTTCATGTCTGCTGTGCAGAGTGCTGATGTCCTTCATGTCTGCCGTGCAGAGTGCTGATGTCCTTCATGTCTGCCATGCAGTGCTGATGTCCTTCGTGTCTGCCGTGCAGAGTGCTGATGTCCTTCATGTCTGCCATACAGTGCTGATGTCCTTCATGTCTGCCGTGCAGTGCTGATGTCCTTCATGTCTGCCATGCAGTGCTGATGTCCTTCATGTCTGTCGTGCAGAGTGCTGATGTCCTTCATGCCTGCCGTGCAGAGTGCTGATGTCCCTCATGTCTGCCGTGCAGAGTGCTGATGTCCCTCATGTCTGCCATGCAGTGCTGATATCCTACATGTCTGCCTTGCAGTGCTGATGTCCTTCATGTCTGCCGTGCAGTGCTGATGTCCTTCATGTCTGATGTGCAGAGTGCTGATGTCCTTCATGTCTGCCATGCAGAGTGCTGATGTCCTTCATGTCTGCCGTGAAGAGTGCTGATGTCCTTCATGTCTGCTGTGCAGTGCTGATGTCCTTCATGTCTGCCATGCAGAGTGTTGATGTCCTTCATATCTGCCATGCAGAGTGTTGATGTCCTTCATGTCTGCTGTGCAGTGCTGATGTCCCTCATGTCTGCCATGCAGAGTGCTGATGTCCTTCATGTCTGCCGTGCAGAGTGTTGATGTCCTTCATGTCTGCCGTGCAAAGTGCTGATGTCCTTCATGTCTGCTGTGCAGAGTGCTGATGTCCTTCATGTCTGCCGTGCAGAGTGCTGATGGCCTTCATGTCTGCTGTGCAGAGTGCTGATGTCCTTCATGTCTGCCGTGCAGAGTGCTGATGTCCTTCATGTCTGCTGTGCAGTGCTGATGTCCTTCATGTCTGCCATGCAGATTGCTGATGTCCTTCATGTCTGCCATGCAGTTCTGATGTCCTTCATGTCTGCCATACAGTGCTGATGTCCTTCATGTCTGCCATGTAGAGTGCTGAGGTCCTTCATGTCTGCTGTGCAGAGTGCTGATGTCCTTCATGTCTGCCATGCAGAGTGCTGATGTCCTTCATGTCTGCCGTGCAGAGTGCTGATGTCTTTCATGTCTGCCATGCAGACTGTTGATGTCCTTCATGTCTGCCATGCAGAGTGCTGATGTCCTTCATGTCTGCCGTGCTGAGTGCTGATGTCTTTCATGTCTGCCATGCAGAGTGTTGATGTCGTTCATGTCTGCCGTGCAGAGTGCTGATGTCTTTCATGTCTGCCATGCAGAGTGTTGATGCCCTTCATGTCTGCCGTGCAGAGTGCTGATGTCCTTCATGTCTGCCGTGCAGAGTACTGATGTCCTTCATGTCTGCCGTGCAGAGTGTTGATGTCCTTCATGTCTGCCGTGCAGAGTGCTGATGTCCTTCATGTCTGCTGTGCAGAGTGCTGATGTCCTTCATGTCTGCCGTGCAGAGTGCTGATGTCCTTCATGTCTGCTGTGCAGTGCTGATGTCCTTCATGTCTGCCATGCAGATTGCTGATGTCCTTCATGTCTGCCATGCAGTTCTGATGTCCTTCATGTCTGCCATACAGTGCTGATGTCCTTCATGTCTGCCATGCAGAGTGCTGAGGTCCTTCATGTCTGCTGTGCAGAGTGCTGACGTCCTTCATGTCTGCCATGCAGAGTGCTGATGTCCTTCATGTCTGCCGTGCAGAGTGCTGATGTCTTTCATGTCTGCCATGCAGAGTGTTGATGTCCTTCATGTCTGCCATGCAGAGTGCTGATGTCCTTCATGTCTGCCGTGCAGAGTGCTGATGTCTTTCATGTCTGCCATGCAGAGTGTTGATGTCGTTCATGTCTGCCGTGCAGAGTGCTGATGTCTTTCATGTCTGCCATGCAGAGTGTTGATGCCCTTCATGTCTGCCGTGCAGAGTGCTGATGTCCTTCATGTCTGCCGTGCAGAGTACTGATGTCCTTCATGCCTGCCGTGCAGAGTGTTGATGTCCTTCATGTCTGCCATGCAGAGTGCTGATGTCCTTTATGTCTGCCGTGCAGAGTGCTGATGTCCTTCATGTCTGCCGTGCAGAGTGTTGATGTCCTTCATGTCTGCTGTGCAGAGTGCTGATGTCCTTCATGTCTGCTGTGCAGTGCTAATGTCCTTCATGTCTGCTGTGCAGAGTGCTAATGTCCTTCATGTCTGCCGTGCAGAGTGCTGATGTCCTTCATGTCTGCCATGCAGTGCTAATGTCCTTCATGTCTGCTGTGCACAGTGCTGATGTCCTTCATGTCTGCCATGCAGTGCTGATGTCCTTCATGTCTGCCGTGCAGAGTGCTGATATCCTTCATGTCTGCCATGCAGTGCTGATGTCTTTCATGTCTGCCATGTAGTGCTGATGTCCTTCATGTCTGCCGTGCAGATTGCTGATGTCCTTCATGTCTGCCGTGCAGAGTGCTGATGTCCTTCATGTCTGCCGTGCAGAGTGTTGATGTCCTTCATGTCTGCCGTGCAGTGCTGATGTCCTTCATGTCTGCCGTGCAGAGTGCTGATGTCCTTCATGTCTGCCGTGCAGAGTGCTGATGCCTTTCATGTCTGCTGTTCAGTGCTGATGTCCTTCATGTCTGCTGTGCAGAGTGCTGATGTCCTTCATGTCTGTCATGCAGTGCTGATGTCCTTCATGTCTGCCATGCAGAGTGCTGATGTCCTTCATGTCTGCTGTGCAGAGTGCTGATGTCCTTCATGTCTGCCATGCAGAGTGCTGATGTCCTTCATGTCTGCCGTGCAGAGTGTTGATGTCCTTCATGTCTGCTGTGCAGAGTGCTGATGTCCTTCATGTCTGCTGTGCAGAGTGCTGATGTCCTTCATGTCTGCTGTGCAGAGTGCTGATGTCCTTCATGTCTGCCATGCAGTGCTGATGTCCTTCATGTCTGCTGTGCAGAGTGCTGATGTCCTTCATGTCTGCCATGCAGTGCTGATGTCCTTCATGTCTGCTGTGCAGAGTGCTGATGTCCTTCATGTCTGCCATGCAGTGCTGATGTCCTTCATGTCTGCCATGCAGAGTGCTGATGTCCTTCATGTCTGCCATGCAGTGCTGATGTCCTTCATGTCTGCCATGCAGTGCTGATGTCCTTCATGTCTGCCGTGCAGAGTGCTGTACCACTCATAGTTGGATAACGTTGTTTATCCTCTTCCTACTGATATTTTCTCAAGAGCTCCTTTGCTTGCTGTGCAGGTACTATCCTCTGTCTACAACATGTCTGATTGACTCTGAGGCACTTTGTATAGTGACCTCCTTCAATATTAGAACAGAGTGCTTATCTATGAATCCAAATCCTTTGTCACCTATCTTAATACTGTTACAGTGTATGGAGCATCACAATTATACTAAGGATTGTTAAGCACCTCTCTGACATCAGGAGGCACAGGAGAACTTTCACATGAATAGATCATTATGTGCTGGCTGGACAATGCAAACAGTTAATATTTGGGGAAAGTGCAACTAAATAACCAAAGAATGACCTAGAGGAAAGAACTTTCCAGACAATTGTTGTCCAGATGCTTACACTGGCTGGTTCAAAACATGTTTCTAAACTATCTGTTTTTGGGTCTCTATCATTAACCCTAATTGTTAATTATTGCAATAGATTGAAACAATACTGTAGGTGGATAGTATAATTTTCATACTGAGCAAAACCATGCTGAATGTCCAAAAAAAACCTCAAAAGCACCTCATTAGTATTTAAAATTTCTTGGCTTCCTGTACGTGAACTTCAGATTAGAAAAAAAAAAACAATAGCCACTGTATCAATTAGTACAACTCAGAGACTGAATGATTCTGCTGCTTTCTCAACTGCTCATTGCTCTTTTTCACAGCTGCCAAAAATCAGTTGTAGACATATTTTACTGTATGGCTGGATTCAGGCCTGACTTTCAAATTTTACACTGAGGCACTGATATAAGTTATCCACCTTCTTGACATTTGCAGCTAGAAAGACACTACATACTCACAAGTCATTAACCTTCTAAAATTCAAACTAGCTGGTACCAGAAATTAACCTCCTAAAACCCAAACTAGCTTGTACCATTTCTGTAAATTCCTGTAATTTGTTGTTGATTTATTTCAGTGTTAGATTTGTTACAACTGCCATTGTTTAGCCTTTATTTAAGATAAAATGGTGCCAGTTACAGTTAAAGAGGCACTTCTGTTGACCTTGGCTAGAACTGGATTAGTTGTTGTAACAAGTCTATCATTGAAATAAATCAACAGCAAATTACAGGAATTTACAGGAATGGTACAAGCTAGTTTGGGTTTTAGGAGGTTAATTTCTGGTACCAGCTAGTTGGTCCACAATTACTCAACTACCATCAACTCATTATTGCTTTTAACATCCTAAGATACCCTGACAAAGCTCCTGCATTAAATCTCTTACTACTCTACCAGTCACCCTCTTCACTCTGCTGACACATCTCTTTTCAGTATCTCTAGGGCTAATAACACTGCAGGGAAAGCTCTTTTCTCTCACACCACAGCTAAATCCTGGAACAATCTTCCCACCTCTATTGCATCTGCCTCAAATGCCTTGCAGTTCAAAAACTCACTCAAATCATATCTTACTAAGAACTGGAAATGTCCTTGTATCACATAATTATTTCTGCTTTTTACCACTCTCCTTAGCTTTCTTCCTAATCTTACCTACTGTAGATAAACCACAGTTAGTAGGCATGAAAAGTCAACTCTAGATTTCTTTGTTAATGCATATATTTGAAAATATTTGAAAAGATTTTTTCTTGTTTGATGCTTTGTATGTCATTCAGCTTTGTTTCTTGCATTGTCTGTTAGACTGTATTATAGTATAAGTTAATTAACTTGTGAAGCTTTTCTCCCCGGGCCTCCGCTGTAAATGGAGTTTGTCCAGTTGGACTATCCCGGTTAACAAATGTAAAATAAAAATAAAAATAAATAAAATAAAGACTGCGTGTAAATCTGTGACTGTTTTTTTATTCCCTTTTATTGAAGCATTTTCTGAACTATAAAACTACCACACGGACATATCATTTCCACTTTATACAACATGCAATCAAACATGCACAAAACATATCCCAGTTTATTTTTCTCCCACCTGAACTTGACTAGATAATAAAAAAAAGAAACAAGGAAAGAGAAACATATCTCCACACACTGGTAATCTAACAGTAAAGGATATTTGTGATCTCCAAAATGATTTCTCAGATCGATCTTGTATTTTTCCATGGCACCCTGCTACACCAGCCATTACCTTCCCACCCGTATCCTTTCAATCAGTTATAGATCTCCTAGAAGTATTTCCTTATTACTTTTCCCATCTAATACAAATTCTTTCCTTTTCCTACTGCCAGTTGGTGCTACCAAAAAGCCTCTTCTGTGAGTTCTTAGGTTGTTAGACCTTATTATATTATCCTAAAAGGGAATGTCCTGATCCCATCCTTTCAAAAATGCCTTCAGATCCATCCTCCCTCAATCAAGAAGGATCCACTTAATGCCTCCAGATCCATCTTCCATAGATCAAAAAGGATCCACTTAATGCCTCCAGATCCATCCTCCCTAGAGCAAGAAGGATCCACTTAATGCCTCCAGATCCATCCTCCCTAGATCAAGAAGGATCCACTTAATGCCTCCAGATCCATCATCCCTAGATCAAGAAATATCCACTTAATGCCTCCAGATCCATCTTCCATAGATCAAGAAGGATCCACTTAATGCCTCCAGATCCATCATCCCTAGATCAAGAAGTATCCACTTAATGCCTCCAGATCCATCCTCCCTAGATCAAGAAATATCCACTTAATGTCTCCAGATCCATCTTCCCTAGATCAAGAGGGATGCACTTAATGTTAACATCTATGTGCACATATCTAAGCAAATGTCTTAGGTTGAGATGTACAATACTTTTTGCTACATCAACTCTAGTCATTTACTTTACTACTCTGTCATAATACGATCAAAGGAAGTCGGTGTAATAACTGTTCACAGTAAATTTTAAGTGTTTCTTCACAGGATTCCATGACATTTATTTCTAAATATAAGATTTCTCTTCCTCTACTTATCATATCTTCTCTGAAGTGCCTCTCTCCCCTCCCCACCCTCAGTTAAATTGGCTTTATACAATTGCACTCAAGCCCCAAAATGTTCTTAAAGTCCACAATAACTTACATTACTTAACCACATTACTTACATCAAATCTCTACTACTCAAGCTAAAACCTTGCTCTCCTTCCACTGATAATCTATCTCCTACATTCCTCAAACTTGCTGCTGACTCAATTGCCTATCCTGTATATATACTAATTAATCAATCTATTCTGGAATCAACTGTCCCCACCCTTTGGAAATCTTTCTTCACTATCCCTCTTCATGAAGGTGGAAACTCCACTGACCCCTCAAACTACTGACCCATTGCCATTCTGTCCCCCCTCTCCAAGATATTAGAAAAATGTATTCACTCACAGCTTCTCAATCACCTCCTCACACACCAATTACTTACCCCTACCCAACATGGATTTCGTCCTCACCACAGCACCACCACTGCCCTCCTCTCCTTCACTCATATCATTGCAGAGGCCCTAGACAACAATAAACTCATTTCCTGTCTCTTCCTAGATCTCTCCAAAGCCTTCGATACTGTCTCTCATCCTCTACTACTATCCAAACTCGCAAATCTCCACCTATCCCCCTCCGCACTTGCCTGGTTTAATAGTTACCTATCTGGCAGAGAACAATCTGTCAAATGGCTCTCATCCTCTTAACTTTTCCTTCCCATCTCCACTGGTGTTCCCCAAGGCTCCATCTTGGGACCCCTTTTGTTTAACATCTTCACCAATGATCTTTACACCTCATGCAAAGAATCGTTCCTTATTCAGTATGCCGACGACTCCACACTTAATATCCATCTCAAATAACATTCCTGAACTACACTCCCTGACCCAACAGGCCCTACTATCCACTGAACAATGGCTCTCTCACAACCTATTGATCCTAAATCACAAAAAGACCAAACTCCTACTTTTCCTTCCTCGTTCTCTTTCTCATCACAAAACCTCCTTTTTTATGACATCTTCTAACAATACAAATATCCAACCTGACACCCACACAAAACTCCTAGGGGTCATTATCGATGACGAACTCAAGTTCAGCCTACACATACTCCAATGTATAAAAAAAAAAACGAGAAACTAGGTCTGCTATATCGGAACAAAAAATTCCTAACCCCTGAATCTAGACTTACCCTGGGCCAGGCACTCCTCCTCCCCTCCCTCTTATACGCCGCCCCATTTCTAACCAATATCCAGGCCTCCACTCTAAACAAACTGCAACAGACTTACCATAAAATAGCCAGATTCATTACTAACTCCCCATACAACTCACACCACTGCATTTCTTTAAACTCTCTTCAATGGCTTGAACTTCCCCAGTTTCTGCTATCATATCAATTTCATATGCTACACTCTATTCTTTATAAACCCTCCTTCTGTCCATCTCTATCTTCCTTCATCTCCATCTACATCCCATCCCAGACCCTCCATACTTCTAACCAACAATTACTTGATATCTACCACCCAAAAAGGTCAGTAGGCAAACTACTCTACAAACACTCCCTTGCCCATGCTTGGAACAAACTTCCCCTTGACTTACGTTCAATCTCCCACACCTCACACTTTAAAAATGAACTAAAAGCTTATTTTCTCAATTCCAGAACCTGCCCTTGCCATGACCCCACCTAGTCTTCCTTCCCTTTATGTACCCTCAAAAGGACCATACTTAGTACCTCATTACACCTCTCTCTCCAATGTGTCTACTATGCATTTGCACAATTTTCTACAAACAAAAAATGTTAATTGTGAACCTATTGAACTATATCAATGTAAAATTGTTACTTAGCTTCTTTTTAATGCAACTTTAACTTTATGCATGTATCCCAACATATGTGAATCATTTTGCTATAACTGCTATTATATCAATATTGTTTAAAATTGTACTTGTTTTAAAAAGTATTACTGGAGCTTTTCTGCTCGGGTCTCCACTGAAAATGGACCACAAGCCCAGTTGGACAAACCCGGTTAACAAATGTCAATAAATAAATAAATAAATAAATAACACTCAATACTCCTGATAATACCAAATTCAGCCTGTCAGATATTAGCATATGGTCATCTTCAAAAAGCCTCAGAGATTTATGTTGTTTCACTGTATTTCTAAGGACAGTTTTGGCTAAGATTTCTGCAGCCAAAATAAGTAAAAGTTAGGAAATGGAAGGAACCCTTCTCAGTCAGCAGTTCCTCATTTATTAACAAACATATTTTAGGAGACCGATGTAGTGCTGTCTGTTTAAAAGTTAAGGAAAACACACACACACACACACACACACACACACACACACACACACACACACACACACACACACACACACACACACACACACAAACAATAGTTTGGTACATGAAAGACTTGGGTATATATTAGAATGGCAAAAGCTGAAGTCCGCAAATGCAATTACATCGACACATAAACGTCAATCTACGAAAACAGCAAAATACAGAAACGAAAGTCAGAACGCCGAACGAATTTCCCTGGCCAGCAGGGTGATCATGGGGATGAGGAAATATATCCTTTTCCCCACTGTAGTGCGGTCACGGAGTCGGTATATATAAGTAGGGGGTGTGGGGGGTGCAGGGGGGCTTGCCTTCCTGCAAAAACCTTTGGAAAACTGTTTTACATTAGGTTTGTTTAGTTAGGTTTAACTTACCTGTATGGCGCTGTTACTTCCAGGAATTTGTTCGGCGTTCTGACTTTTGACATTTCCATATTTCGCTGTTTTCATAGATCGATGTTTATGTGTCGATGTAATTGCATTGGCGGACTTCAGCTTTCACCGTTCTAAAGACTTTTCTTATATTAAATCAAACTATTCCTGCTTGGCTTTTCCCTTCTCTTTGTTCTCCTCTAAGAATTTCTCTAACACTCATCACCTGTTTTCTGTGGTCCTCCCCTTTACAGAACCTCTTTTTTGCCAAATTTGGAATAATGTTTACTAGCCTCTTGCCAAGAGCTTAGCTAACACATTTGCACTCACATTCATTGTGGAAATGAGGGGATGGGTCCTCTGTTCTTACTTAGATTGCTCACATTGTACTGGGAATCAAGGCCACTCTAACCCTTGTGAATGAACCAGGCAGCAACCCCAAGCTAATGACTTCATTATAACTTGTACATAAATGATTTCAAGCATTTCTTTCAATTTCACTATAAATTTCTCCACTAAACCCTGCCTCACTCACAGCGTTTCCTTTCTCTAGCTTGCCCACCCTACTAGTACATCCCCCTCTCTTCATCTAAGTCCCTTGCCAATCCTTTGCATAGCATGAAAAGCAATTCTTGTCCAAGAGACTTTTAATTCCTTTCTGTGCTCTCCATAGAAGATTGGCATATATATGTGGGCGAGAGTTACCTGACAAGTCACCTGTTTGAATGAACGTTAGATCAGTAGCTGTTGACGTGACTGCATATGGCCAACTAGAAAGCTGATCAAGAGGTTTCTGAGACTGTACAATAGGTGGGGTTAGGAAATGTACCCTGTGTTTGTGCGATCTCAGAGTTAGTATATATATAAGTCAGGATATATAATTAGCAACAGGTATGGGGCACAGAGGGGCTTGCCAAGAAATTATGTTTTATTTTATTTTTAGAAAGTAAGAAATTGCATTTGCCATGGCTGTTTCTCAGCAAATGTTCAGATAAAGGAAAATAAAAAATGCATTAAGAAAAGCAACTATATTTTAAATATCAATGTCTGTGGTATAAACACAGCACTTTAATGGTCACAGTCAGCAATTCACTAATTGATTACCCCCAAACCATATATTGAGATTGCTTTGAGAGAAAATCAAACCTGAACTACAGATATTAGCTTAATGTTTCTTTCATTTTAAATTGGAGCAACGAAACACAGAAACGACTGAAACAAAGTAGACAAATAGTACCCAGTTGTGTTCTTGATGATCAAAGCTTCAGTAATGAAACATACAGAGCTGAACTGACTGAGATCACAAAACTTCCCTTTCCAGCACAACCACCCACTGTAGGTCATGAAAATGGATGCCAGCTGTGCAAGCAAAGTATTGCTAAATGCTATGGTGTGCATTCAGTCTCTATCCACTTCAGAGAAGTAATGGTCAGTTCTGGTTTTTACACGTTAAAAACGTCAGCAGCATTATGTTGCAAACTCAGTATTTGCAATTGATACAGGTCCTAACAATATGATGCTTACATTTTCTGAGCCTTTCTTTGTATATTCAGTAAGTAATGGTTGTTGCTATTAATATTGCCCCTGGAACTGCTGCAGAAAAAATGAACTGTTGCTGGTATGTATTAGACATGCAGACCAGAAGGCCACTGAGTAGACTAGCTTAATTTCGGCAGACCATTCTCTGGTTAAGTGATTTTCTGAGAGTCACACAGTATGCATGATGGTGGCTGAGTAGAATCAAACCCTGAACTAAAGGACTCAACTCTTTAAAAGTTCATATACTTAAGCCTATATCCTAACTGAGGGATGCTAATATGGTGATTAATGAATGGAACTGTAGGGCTACCACCCTCTCAGTCATATATGTTGCCAGACCTTGCATCCCACTATTGAGTATAAAATAACAATGAGCATTTAGCATGTTTACATGATATTATATTTGTACCAGTTCTTGTAAGCATTCAACTTTTGTCCACCCCCACTCTGTAGTCTCCCTGCATGACAGTAAGATGTTGGAACAATGACATTTTCAAGTGCAACTTCAAGTGAAGAAGGCCACACAGTTCATGTTTTCACATGTGCCACACTGCTGCTTTGGTATATGCTCATTCCCTCTTGTGTAATCCAGGATCAAAGGAAAGATTCATATTCACAGTTAAGGCATAGTGTTTTCTGTGAAATCATTGTTTTACATTTCATCACTATGTCTATTTAGTAATGGATTTTCCATCATCAGTGTAGAGCACAGACAGACAGCCTATCTTCACCCCATACTGGTGTCCTAGGTACATACAACAGCCTACTTTCCTTAAATTACTAAATGTATGTTTGGACATCTTACTTATTTCAGTTTATATGCAATTGTAGGTCTGGACAGAGTGGTTCTGTTTGCAGCAGTAATACTCCACATGGGACAAGATCAAATGAAACCAGCTTTGATGCAGTGTCTTGACAACAGTAACTGTGTTTACATGCTTCTTCAAATTCTTATTACGAGTGGCACTTAGTTCCCAAATTATTTATTTATTTTACATTTGTGGCCCGGGATAGTCCAACTGGATTCAAGTCCATTTTCAGCGGAGGCCTGCGGAGAAAAGCTCCAAGGTAAGCAGATACAAATAAAACAATGAGAGCATATTACAAATATAGTATTGACAAAAGAATTATTACCGCAGTGGTGCAGAGGTAGCATTGTTGTCTCACGGCAAGAGGTTCTCCTGTTCGATTCTTGGCTAGAGTGCCTTCTGTGTGGAGTCTGCATGTCCTACCCGTGGTCGAGTGGTGTTCGAAAGACATGTGTGAATGGGGGCTCCTTCACTGAAGGTTGGGTGTTGGGCTGGCAAATTGGCACCATAAAAATCTACTGCCAATCATTAGCGGACCAGAGTTCCGCTGTGGCGACCCCTAACTGGGAAAAGCCGAAAAGACAAACAACAACAACAAAAGTATTGACAAAAGAATTCATAAGCAAACATGACAAAACACGTTCTACAGGTTATAGTTACTCCCTGGTGCAAGTCAGGGGTAAATTTAACAGTAATCTGAATAATAGATTATACACTCTCTTGATGAGAGCTTGCCAGGCTTGTTGCAGTGACAAAGCCAGTTTAGTTCCAGATGTTAAGTCTAGTTTTAAATTGGCTTAGGGATGAGAGCAAAGTAATATCGGCTGGACGTGAGTTCCAGGCTCTGCCTACAGAGTTTTGCAAAGAGGAAATCACCGGCTGTGTGGTTAGTTTTGATTGTCTGAATGAGTAGTCTGTTAGAGGATCGAGGCAGTCATGGGTTGTTATAGGGGGTGATAAGATTTCTCAGTGCCTGAGTATTATCTGGAATATAAAGGATTTTATTAGCCTTAATCAGTAGGTTATATTGGATTAGTCTGGGTAGTTCAAGCCACCCATGCTGGTTAAGATTGATGCAGTGGTGGGTCCTAAAAGGCAGGCCAGTGGCAAACCTGGCAATGTGATTATAGCAGGAGGAGAGTTTGTTGATTACAGTCTTGTTTAGGTTAGAGAGTAGGGGTGTGTGTTTAGGTTAGAGAGTAGGGGTGTGTGTTTAGGTTAGAGAGTAGGGGGTGTGTTTAGGTTAGAGAGTAGGGGGGTGTGTTTAGGTTAGAGAGTAGGGGGATGCATATAGAAGTGTAGAAAGTAGGTGAGAGCGAGCTATGGCAATTTTGGCTGGAGGGATTAGGAAGGCTTTTATTCTGTAAAGTGACCCTAGTTTTTTATTGATGGTTTTGAGCAATTGGTTTACATGTAGGTCGAATTTTAGGTTATTATCAATAATGGCACCTAATAGTTTTGTAGAGGGGTCGGGGGAGATTATTGTGCCATCATTTGCATTTATGGTAAAGGTAAAAACAGCAGACCTTTGTACTGGAGAGAATAGCAGCATTTTAGTTTTTTGGGATTTAGTGTCAAATGACATTCAGAGAGCCAATTTTCTATAGTATTGAAGGTGGACTGGGTAGCTGACTACAAATGTTTTCTAAGGCTTCCTGGAGCCGTATGGTATGTATCTAGCGTTTACTTAATGGCTTTGATTTTTAAACTGTATTTTTTTAAACGTTTTACATTAATTTTTATACTGTGATTTTTATACTCTTGCAGGGTATTTACTAGCTGTAGCTTGTGAGTTTAGAGTGCAATTTTCAGGGCTTTAGGTGAGGAACCAAAGTGATAATACAAAATTAAGGGGTTGATTTTTAGCTAAGAAAATAATGATATAGAATGCTAGGGGCAGACTAGTTTGTTTAAAACAGAGGGGTGGCCAAATTACTGTGGGGAACAAACTAAGGTGCTTTAGACCCAGCAGTAAACAGTACATATGATTACAGTACAGTTTAAGGTATTAACCTTATCAAATTGTAGGTTGGACTTCAGGTAATTTGAAAGAGGGTACAGTTTCTGCAGGGTAGCGTTCTTCAGGTAGGGGTTTCTTTTAGTTGGGTATTTGAGGGGGTCTGCCTAAAAATACGAATACATTTGAAGTAAGAAACCTTTCTAGCACATACACTAGCCATCAAGCAATCAAGCATTTAAACATGCACTTCAACAAGAGAGAATACGGTATACAGTAGCTTTGTGAAGCTACAAACAGATTATTTGCTTTGTTTTCTTGTATGGGTCTGCTACAAGTTACAAAACAATGCTAGACTTTGATTTTGCTTTGTACATACTATATCTAACTATTCACTACACGCTACAATGCTGTTTATCAAACTATTTTGTGCTATGTGCATTATACAGTCTACTGTTTCACATGCAGCAATAATATTCATTAGAAACAAGTTTCCAAGCCTTTGCACAAATCCATATCCTGGTCTACTACTGTACTAGTAAAATAAGGTACAAAACAACTGCTGACTGCTTCATAATGCTTTTAAAATGGCACTGTGATTGTAAATGCACAAAACTGCAGTAAAAGGCTGGAAAATGGCTTTCTATTACCCACGAAATGCGCAGACATCAATTAAGCAGTAAAAGGCTAGAAAACAGCTTTCTTTTGCCCACAAAAGGTGAAGATGTTAATTAAGCAATACAAAGTTGTTCATTCACAATTACACATGCCATATGAAAGGCAGATGAACATGACTAATAAAAAAAACATGTTTTCTTTTTTTTTTTGAAAATCTTTTTATTTTATTATCTTATAGACAAACAATACAAATCACAGAAGAACACTGTACAAACATCAACAAAAACTATATACAACTATACATTGCCCATATCATTCACAATATATACAACAGATAATACATTAAGGAGATATAATACAAAAATGAAAAGTGTTTCAGGTTAAAAGACAATCAAAGAATACATTCCAAAAATTTTCAGAACAGAACTTGTGATTACCTTTATAAAAGAGATACTTTTGTGCCCTAATATGCCTAATTACCAATTCCTTTAGACCTTCCCATGTTAGTGCGGCTTGGCACTTCCAATGCAATGCGTATTTAACACCTGCAATCATTAATAAAATTCACCCCAACTCGTCTTCTCTGTGTCCATTTTGTAAGGATCAAGTAGCCGATATATATC
Organism: Protopterus annectens; assembly: GCF_019279795.1. Taxonomy (NCBI): domain Eukaryota; kingdom Metazoa; phylum Chordata; order Ceratodontiformes; family Protopteridae; genus Protopterus; species Protopterus annectens. The sequence continues at coordinate 507,009,843 of NC_056742.1, forward strand.
ACATTTTCTGGAGCTGCAAATGTGTGTACAGACTATGGTGTGCCCTTAAAGTTATTCTGGAGAAAATGGGATACGAAAAATCAACACTTTCTTGGCAATTTGCTTTATTACATATCCCTCCTGATAATATTACTAAAGCTCAGCTCAAGGTGGTGATTTCAATTGTCATATTTATAAAAAAAACATGTTTTCATTCATTGATTAAGTGAATGAGTGTTATGATATTCCTCCATAACAAGGTGTGACAGAAAGGAGTCTACTTTGTGCACTCTACTTACCTGGCCTCCAAATAAAATAAAAATAAAACACAACTACTTAAGCAAGGGAAAGACTCACAAAAATCAGAAAGCTACAAAATTATGTACTTACTGCAGGGAAACCTAAAAATATTTTGCAAAGGGGCTTGCAAACAGGCTACAGAAAATGTCTCCAAAACTTATCCACTTGAATCACCATAGGGTTATAGTCCCTTGAATCCCCAAGGGTTTATTAAAGGATGCGAAGGATGGTACAGGATAGGAGTGTCCACTACTGGCCATGTTATCTATTCCTTCAGCATATTCTGTGGCTCAATGGCTTAACACTAAGTTATTAGTGTGGCCCTTCAATATCCAAGACACAGAATACATTATATGAATGGAACAGAAGCATCGTTAATACATTATATGAATGGAACAGAAGCATCGTTAATACATTATATGAATGGAACAGAAGCATCGTTAATACATTATATGAATGGAACAGAAGCATCGTTCTAAGGCTACGTCTCCACAAAGAATAACAACAAGCAGAGCCGAAAAATTACAAAAAAGCTAATCTCAGACAGTCTTTTGGGTGGGCAATAAACAAAGGATTAGGAAGAAAACATTATGTATGCCACGATCTGAAGGGGCAATGAGACTCCCCGGTGTTTGGAGTTATGGGCTAGCTGCAGTGGGTAGGAATTATGCTACAGCCTGTGCGACAGAAAAATTATTTGTTTGGAGGAAATTGTATCATCATTCTGGACATGAAACATCAACAACATTTGGACTCCACCAGAGTTTGGCATCCAGGGGAATTAGCAGCATAGCTTAAAGTACAATTTAATGTTCGTAAAAAGAAGGAGTAAAGGTAAGGACAAAATATTCCAGTATTTGGACAAACTCACAAAAAAACACTTAATCGCATCTTTATATCAGAGAATTGGATTATTTTTTTTTTCTACATTCAGGACATAAGGAAAATGTGATACAGGTGCTAGACTTTGCAAGATAATGAAAGGTCAGAAATATTATTGAAATGGGGCAATACATACAATTTAACTCAGTTATGAAGAAGTGTTAGAAGTAAAATATACACTATAAAATGGCTAGATAAGTTTATGGGAATATATTGCACTGTTTGAGACATGTATACTTGCCAGGAGATGTTAAAGCATATTTACTAGGGAAGTCTCATTAAGTGCAAAACTGATGTGAAGCTAACATGGGACATGCTGTTACATGAGCAGCTAAGTGAATGGCCATGAAGCATTTGTTGCGAAGAAAACAGTTGTGTCAGGTCTGTTTAAATTGAAGATATACATTATATGATGAAAAATAGGTTATTGAAAGACTTTTACTACAGATGATTTTACAATGTTAACTTAAAAATAAAGAAACAGATGAACGAGTAAATAAATGAATATAGGTATTACATGTATTGTCATCTTTTTTTTTCTTTTTCTTTTTTTTTTTGTTTTTTTTTGTGGTACCTTTATAGATTTCTTTATGATTTATAGAAGGTCATTTAAGCCTCATGTCACAGAATTCTTCATTTCTCCATACTGTATGTTGCTAAGGCCTGTACAAGAAAAACAGCAAGAAACCAGGAGCAAGTTTTTAATGTATGCGATGCCTTGTGGTTTATATATATAAAAACTTTAAATAAAAATGCAGTTGCACATGTTAGATTTCCGATTGCTTTCATTGCTCAGGAATGGATTTTAACAATAAGAAATACATATTTTTTGTAAACGTTTACTTGGGAAGTACCACCTCTGCCCGTTTTCTTACTGGATAAATATCTTGATCATAGAACGTGTCAGTTTTTTTGGTGAGGTTCTGAAAAAGAATAAAATAAAATCAAAGCTACATTGAAAACACCAGTAGAAGCTCAGTTACAGTATTTAAGTTCAGAATTTCCGGTAGGATCTAGTTCCTCACTTATTGCAACATTTGTTTTCATTATTTTCTAACTGGTGTATGGAATGACCCCCACACACACACACACACACACACACACAAAATAGCCTTTTTCAGCCAAGTTAAAAGTATTTTTAATGACACAGAATACAACACGAACATTTATTTAAAGTCATTATATAAAGATACGTCCTTCACATCTTAAAAGCGGTATTGGGTTACAGTTGGACAGCTCTTAGGAAGCAACAAATAAGATTAATCACATGTCTTCCACCAAGAAGTACACTGTATACATATCTATTAAAAATTCATTAACTGCAATCAATCAATAATTATTGATAAGTGGTCAACCACTTATCACTTATGAGAACAAATTAAATTTCTTAAAAAAATTGGAAAGATTAATCTCCGTTACAGAGACCTGTAATGATTAATTAAATCTTAAATGAACAAACTGACTTATATTGTCTTGCAATGTAATGTGTTAGAGAAACAACAAATTTAATGTTTGGTATACGATAAGGCAGATCACGTTTTGGCTATGAAGCTTAGGCTAAAATAATAGTCCTTTATACTTATTATTCTACTGAATTTTTGGGATGTCCTTTTCATTTACACAGCATGGTCTTTTGATATGTATTTATTTTTCACTCTTTCCTATTCAAATACAGTCAAATAGAATATTTCAACAGCATTATTACATGCCGGTAGTTCCATTTATGGTCCAATACAATAAATACAATTTTAAAGAAGAAATACAGTGTACAAGTCAATATGATTTTAAAAAAAGTCGGAGAACTGGGGTAAGATCCCTGACTGTCTAAATTTATGTAAGTTAAAATCTTGTACAATTTATTTGCACTACCTGACATGCTACAGTTATACTCCAAAACAAGGAGAAAGACAAAATTAATCATCTTTCTGACATAAGCAAGGTACTTAAAAGTTTGTTAAGTAACTTTCACAGTTGTTCTGCTGTAGTTTCATGCTAGAGGATAAACAGGACCCACCATAGTGGAATGTCAGGATGATAAAGCAACTTTAAAAGCTGTAATACATTTTCCACTGCCTCGCATATTTTCTTGCATGTGGAAGTACAAAGTGTATTACAGCTTTTAAACCTCTTTCAAAGCTGCAAAAAATCTTTGGATGGCTACACTTCATTTCTGTTTTTTTTTTCCTTTTTCTTTTTTTTTATATTGGAGGACACTTAGCAACTACAGCTCCATGTGCTTCAAAGAATCATGAGGCAGAACTAACTACTTTACAGCTTTGAAAGCTGCAAAACATTGAGAACACATTTCTTTTCTAACTCTGTAAGTGGTAGTACATGAAGCAGGCAAAGCTCCACATACTACAAGAATTATGATAGAGTGTCTTTGACTATAACCTTGTGGTCACACATTCTATAAATAGATGTCAAGATTTGCCACTCAAGATTCAAAGGTTCATAGTTTCATAGGTGTATGCTAGGTTAACAACCTTTGTGGTGTCTGTAAGCTTAGCCATGAAACCTAAATGTGTCCCATAAGTTGTTATGCCTTAGAGGTTGTTTTAAGGGGTAGATGTAAGCTAGGGTAAGGCTTACAGGCTGGCTCTGTCGATTAGAGACATAGATGCTAGACCTAGGGTGTATTTCCAGTTTCCCATCCACTGGTCCATATTTCTCTTGAATATGGTTAGGAAAGGTTGGCTCTGTCCCACTCACCATGCTGAATAAGGAGAAGGTCACTGTAAGCTGCCTGTCAGGTGCCAGGATCCACCACATAGCACAATCACTCAGGTCACTCCAAAGCAAGTACAAATATGACTCTGTCATTGTCCATGCTGGTGTGAATGACCTGAGACGTACCTCCCTGGATTACATGAAAAGAGACATAGAGGAGCTCTCTGATCATGTAGCCCAGGCCGGTATGACCCTGACCTTGAGTAGCATCTTACCCTCACCAAGAATGATGCCACAGTATAAAGACAAAATGATCAATTTTAACAATTGGCTAAAGTATTGGTGTCATTCAAAGGGGATCCAGTGTCTGTCAGCCTGGGATGACATGCTCGACAAGCCACGTTGCTTCGCTAGGGACAGCTTGCACCTGTCACCCCTGGGCTTTCGAATACTGGCTAAGGGTCTTGCCACCCCCATAGTGCCTTTTTTAGGCAAGGCTCAAAAGACAAACCCACCTCCATAGACAACACAAAGAAAAAGAAACTAAGGGTAATGCTGCTCAATGCCAGAAGTCTAAACCTCAAGATGCACGCACTCGAGGCTCTCCTCAGTATGGAGAATATCGCTATCTGTGCAGTAACAGAAACCTGGTTCAAGGCTCCCGAGAGCACCCCAGCACTACCAGGTTATACCTCATACCATGCTTTTTGGCCCCAAAACTCGGACCGAACCACAAAAGGAGGGGGAGTATCCATATTCATCAAAGATACCCACACCTCCAGGTTAGTGGCACTGCACGAAGCATCGGAGACCATCCATGTGCAACTAACAGTGAGCAAAACTGCCTTTCAGTTTGTAGTCTGCTACAGACCACCCTCCCAAACTCAGGAGCCCCACTCGGCTTTCCTGAGAACACTGGAGAATATGAAGGTCTCTCCAAACACCATTATATTGGGTGTCTTCAACTACCCAAACATAGACTGGGAGCACTACTCAAGTCCCAACACACTCACCCAATGGTTCCTAGAATTTATAAACTCAAATGCGGTGGAACAACTGGTCACCACTCCCACAAGAGGGGAAAACATACTGGACCTGATCATCACCAACATGGGGACTCTATGTTCCATACCAGAGGTATACCCCTCATTGGTAAGATCTGACCATAAATTAATCTCACTGGACATCCATATCCCATCCCCACCCCCAGCCAAGGAAACCACGGTGAAGAACTTCTCAAAACTGAGGTGGAATCCTTCAAAGCCCCCGGGCCAGTGGAAAATATGGCCCAAACCACAGAATCCTTTACAAACTCATTCTATGGACACCTACAGGAATGCATGGATTGTGCTATCCCAAATAAAACCAAGGCTTACTCCTCCAAAGGCAGGAGACCTGTCTGGTGGACCCCAGCCATAAATAAGCTATACAACAGAAGGAGGAAGCTACTACATGATAGAGCAAAATCCCAAAAAGGGAAGGCATCTCTGATCAGTACTAGCAAGAAACTATGATCCCTCATAAAATCATCTAAGGCCGGCTTCGAAAGAAAAATTGCACAAGATGCTAAAGATAATCACAAGGCCTTCTTTAGTTATGTCAGGAACCTGGGTGGCAACTCCCAGATATGCTCTGAGTTAGTGCAAAATGACAAAAAATACACTGAATCCACAGATATTGCCAACATCCTGGCAGACAGGTTCAGTGCAAACCCCCCCCTCCCCCCAAAAGAGCAAATGTCTATCCCAACAGAGTGTAGCCTCCCTGACATCACAGATGCACAGGTGAGAGCTGCCCTCTCCAAAGCAAAAAACACAGCATTAATGGGATCGGACAGTGTCCTGGGCTGCGTCTTACATGAGCTCCAAGAAGAACTGAACCCTCACATAAAGTCACTGTTCAATCTCAGCCTTACTACAGGATATGTACTCAAGGAATGGCGTACAGCAACAGTGGTCCCACTCCACAAAGGTGGTGCCACAACGGACCCCGGAAACTATCGCCCTATAAGCCTGACTAGCCTGGTCTGCAAAGCTATGGAGCGTATCATCATGAAACTCATAAACAAAGACATTGGGAACCTCCAAACACTGGATCCTATCCAATTCAGCTTTGTTAAGGGCAGATCTTGCCTCTTGAACCTGGTCGACTTCTTTGAAACAGTCACCAAGGCCAAAGATGAAGGGAAGGTAGTCATGACAGCCTACCTGGACCTCGCAAAAGCCTTCGACACAATACCCCACTTGGACATCATAAATAAGCTCACCAACTTAAATATCAACCCCTATGTCACAAGATGGGTTGCAAACTGGCTCAGGGATAGAACTCACATGGTCAGAATTGCAGGTGCCATGTCAGACTCTAAACCAGTTACAAGTGGCATCCCACAAGGCTCAGTCCTGGGACCTCTCTTGTTCGGTATATATTTCTCTGAGGTACAGGCTAACATGGGAAGACTATGGCTGACCAAGTTCACAGATGACTGCAAACTGGGTGCCATAATCGACTCGCTGTCTGACACAAGCATCCTCCAAAAGGGTCTCACAGAGACGGATAACTGGTGCCAGAGCCATGGCCTAAAGCTAAATGCCAAAAAGTGCATAGTCATCCCCTTTGGGAAAAACAATGTGCCCACAAATTACCACATAGGTGGTAATCCATTAAGTACGGAAGAAGTAATTAGGGATTTGGGGACCCAAGTAGATAGCAATCTCTCCTTTGACAATCACATTGCCAAAGTGGTTAGAAAGACCTTCTATATAGCCCACCTTATCACGAAAGGGTTCACATCTAGATCAAGAGAGGTCATTGTGCCCCCCTACTCATCACTCATCAGGCCCATAATTGAATACAATGCCCTATTCGGGATGTACCTTACCTGACACCTGCAGCAACTGGAAAGACCCCAAAAGTACCTCACCAAGAGGATCAAGGGACTCAAACAGATGCCCTACGCAGTTAGGCTAAAGAAACTCCAGCTCTACTCAGTTGCTTACTGCCTACTCAGAGGTGATCTGTGCCTGACATATAAAGCCATGTCTAACTCAGAATTAATGGACATGCTCCACCTCAGGAAATCCAAATCCCTTTGAGCTACACGCTCCAGGGACTTAAACCTCAGCACAGAAATAAATAGGACATGCTGGAGGGACAGATTCATATCCCAGAGGCTCCCCTCACTCTGGAACAAAATCCCAATCCATGTTAGGCAGAGCCCCTCAATGACCCTCTTCAAGAGAAATCTTGACAAGTGGATGGGAGATCGTAGGTTTACCCTTGGGATCTCTTCTGTGTCCCTACTAGACAGAGGCACAGTAAACTAGCTCTTCTGTGACCTAATATACAGAGGCACAGTCAACTAATCTAAAAGGGTGGCAAAAGCCAAACACACTCTGGCTAGGCTTATAAATTCCCTAGGGCAGATAGCCTAGTATCAACCTATGAACCTATGAACCTATGAAAGAATCCTGCTTCACATGGATAGGAAGCCCGTTCCAGCGAAGGGGAATTTTTTGGAACATGTACCTGTCCCTCCATCATGTTCTGTTTATGTCACAAACAAAGTTTAAATCCGTAGATCAATTAATTCTGATACTATTTCTTTTGTGGATATGCAAAAAGTCCATCAGAGAGGGATTCTAGCATGCCTGCCTGTAGGAAACTGTGTATAGAGACAGGGCTTTGACATAATCTGAATAGGACATGCTGTTTATGCCCTGTATTCCTTTTGTGAGTACCTCTGTGGACATTCCAGTTGTTGCATGTGCCTTGTAATGTAGATATCAAAGGATATAGTGGTCAATAATGGGCCTGATGAAGGCTGAGTACAGTGGAATGATGGCTTCCTTGGACATACATGACGGGCCTTTGCTTATAAGTTGAACCACATAGAACGACTTCCTTACTATATTAAATACATGTTGGTTGAAAGTAAGACTGCTATCTACATAAGTACCCAAATCTATGACTGTATTATATATCAGGTAATTTCACAGGGTGGTTGACTTTCCAAAGGGTACTATTATAAATATTTTGTACTGAGTTTTAAGTCATGGCTTTGGCACCATTCATTTATCTGTGTTAGTCCTTCCTGTAGGATGCTAGTGTCTTGGGAGATTCTATGATTGCTGTTAGTTTTCAATTATCTACAAACTACGTCAGCCAGAGGTCCTTGGAATTGGCCTTGACTTCTGAGAAGTAGATACCAAAAAGGACCAGACCTAGCTTACAGCCATCAGCCCTGAGGGACTCTGCTAGTATAGGCCTCTTTATGGATGTGATCACCCCTTTACTAACTTCCTGGGTCCTATCTGAAAGCCAGCAAGCTATCCAGCACATATCACAGAAGTTTATGCCTATATCCATGAGCTTGTTTACAATGCCCAAATGGGGTATTGTGTTGAATGCCTTGGTCAGGTCAAGGTAAGCAGTATGCATCATTTTACCTTCATCCATTGCTTTGGTGACCTTCACAGGATGAGTAGGCATGATCTGTCCTTAATGGAACCAGACTGGCTTGTATCCTGTGTTTTTCAGGGGGGGGGTTTATGCCCTTAGTAATCATTTCCATTAAATTTCTTTCCATGACTCTGCATACGAGACTAGTCAGATTTATGGGACTGTAGTTCTCAGGGTCCATTGATGGCCCACCCTTGTGCTATGAGATGACCATTGTACCTCGCCATTTGCATGGCACAAAGCCTGATTGAAGGCTATGGTTAAAAAATAGCTCAAGTGGTCACAATAAGTAATATTTCAGGTTATTAGGAGGCATCCTGGGATGTTATTGAGGCCCACTGATGTAGTGTTTTTGGCCTTAGACAGCACATCTAGGATAAGTTCTCTAGTGAGAGTTGGGGAGGTGACAGTATTTCCTGGGGGGTGATTGGGGGGAGAGAGGGGAATAAAACTGTTGCTGAATTTGTTGGCCAGCAGATTTGCTTTATCTTCAAGCTCCATGTAGGTAGATCCATTTACAATCAGTTCTGCACACTGTAGTGTGTGAGATTTTGTGATCTGACTTTACCAGAGAGGACATTACACCGGGGGAAGGGATGGGGGGATTACAGCATTGTCTCATGTTTACAAGTACCACGTTAAGTATATTTGCACCCTGGTGGGCATATGGACTATCTGGTTCAAGGTCTTGTGTTTACAAAGTCCAGGAATCTCTGGGTCTGTAAGTCTGGGGATATGTAAGTATCCCAGTTTAGAAGAGCGGTAGTTGAAGTCACCCATGAAGATGGTATTGGGTTGAATGGTAAAAGCCTCCAGTAAGCCCAGGTATGAGTTATGGGTTTAATGGGTCACAGAGGGTGACCTATATATTGCAAGGATAAGATATGGAACTTTGCCTATGGCCTGGGCATGGAAAAGCTTGACTGCTTTATCCAGTTTAAAAAGTCTTGAGATAAGTTTGTTGTTGATATACATTAAGACATCTTAACTTTTCATCTCTGCTTCTGAAGTAGCTAGCCTAAATGTGTGGAAGGCAGTCTAGCCATGCACTGCTGGGATGCTCTCCACAGCTTTAAACCATGTCTCAATGACTGCACAGATGTCCCCATTCTCCAGGGTGAGTAGAGGCTGGAGGGGTGGAGGTTTTTGTTTATGTTCCTGGCATTGAGCAGTAACATCTTTAGATTCCCTTGGGTTGGTTTTGATATGTCAGAAGGCACTACAGGGTAGGGTACTGTTTTAGCTCATATTCAAAAGCTTAGAGGTGACAGGTACAGACCATCCCTGGCAAAGTAGCATGGTCTGTTTACTTCACTTCAGATGATGCCTTGAGAATCATAACTAGGATGGGGCAATGAGGTCGTGGCCCTGTGCCCAATCTGTCAGGGGCTGTGATCAAGCAGACACTGAATATCCAGGAGTGCAGTGCTGGGTTTTGTTTGTGAAATATCAGTACTACATGTGTGGCTTACCTCGCAACTTCTTTAGTCAAGAATTCTTGACAAAGCCCAAAATAATGGGGGAGGTCAAACATCCAAAATAAGAAAATAAGAGGTAGTTTTAAATAGCTGATTTGCTTAAAAAGATAATATGATAGCAGGGCTTGGATCAGCATGCATTGTCTCAACAATACAACTGTTGTAACTGCAATGACTGGCATTATGAATTGATTGTAAACATTAGCAATTTAGCAGAAAATCAACAATTGCATGCTGGACAGTGCAGAGCAAAGATGTGAGGCTATATCAGGGATATTCTGCAAAGAAAGGGACAGTTGAGAAGCGCTGGAGTGCTTAGTATATGGTTGTTCAACCTTTGCAAGCTACTTGCTGCAGGAGGACACTGGATTAGTGACATTTGTTTATGAAGTGTCAGTACTGCATGTGCAGCTCTAAAGTGCTTAATGTTGGTAACAAGCTACCTATTACATTTGTAGGAACACATTTGCTATAGTTTAATAGACAGTTATTCTGGGTCCTCATCCTAAAGTTGAGGGGGTGCCAGTTTGGGGAACTGCAAAGGGTACCAGATCAGCTAGTTATGGTTCTGATTTGTAACAAGGTGGTTATGACTGAAGATGCAGTCATAATCCTTTATACCTGTCCTGCCATCCTGGGTGCTTCCAGAAAATGCAGCATCTTCGATGAGATTAATGAATGTTTTGAGCCACCATATTAGTACAGAGGCAGACATAATCTGTTAGACAGACAACCTTCCAGTGTAAACCAGTCCACTAGGCTAAATTTATATTAAAACCAGCTATAAATGGGAAAGATTTTGCCATGTTTGCCTACTTTGAGTGGATATTGTTTCCTAACGTTTTCACCCTTTAAACTTGAAGTCCAGCACACTTTAAACATTAGGCAACTCATTTAATTTTTTTAAATTAATTAACATGACACTTAAATGAACAATTCTGAAACAAGACTGATTATATATATATATATATATATATATATATATATATATATATATATATATATATACATTAAAGAACAATAAAACTCTAAAGATGGATAAATATCAGAAATCAAAATGATAGTTCTCGTTGTCTGTGTTGTTTGTAGGTGTTGTCTGGTTTATTTTAGTTGATCAATGAAATAAATTGCCAGTCATATGGGTTTCAGCAATCTGGTTTGTCAATCAGATTAACTTGATACTTGAATCCCACCCTTTGTTTAAGTCCTCTGCATTAATGATGCAGAGTAGCAATTTTATTACATATTAAAAGTTTATCTAAGGATGTTCGTTGTTCCATATAATAATATCATAGTTTCAAGTTCTGAAGTTTAAATATTAAAATTAGTACAAAAGTACAAAAATGTTCAGTTTGAGACAACATATATGTCCTCCAATAAATCATGTTACACTTCTTATCTTACCTTCATCTGAATACTGTTTAATTCACAAATGTACCTGAACAAACTAAAAGATTTGTCTTTATAAGCCAATAATATAAACTTTCTAAGTAGCAGTTATCGACTGACAGCCTGCAGTTCTGGAAGCAAGAAACCATTTGTTGTGAATATTTTATTTACCGCATCTCATCTTGGAACACTGGTATTACTAGTTTCACACATGCAAATCATAAGACACTTTAAAGCTGTGTTTGATAAGATAAGCACCTGGTAATCCAATTAGTCAATTTATTTATCCACAGACTGATAAGTAATGTACTACATAGTGCCTCAGTGCAAACGTACTTTTTTGTTCAAGTTCTGGAACACGTAGCTGAAACAGATGAGGCAGTGGTTCACCTCAGCATTTTAATATACCAAGTTACACACTCCCTTTGTAACCGAATGTTGTCCCTGCTGTGTAATGTTGTTTTTAAGCTTGTTTTATATGGTGTCACAGTTGGTTTTATGTTCACCAAACTGTAGCTTCTAGTTTGTGGCTTGGAGTAGGCCCAGATGTTCCCCAGAGACTCATAATTTCTGTCAGTTCTTTGTGTGCATTATGTCCCAAGTAAAACAGAGTACAAGTGATGTATGGATGTTCAAATACAGCACTGGGTACTAATAATGTCTTTGTAGTCACCACATCAAATGATGAACACTGCCACCGTGCCCTTCACTGACAACTGGATTAACTCTTTTCATCAGTGTTCATAGCGATCTGCTGATTTACTGCTCTGTTCGTTGTAGTAAATCAAGTAAAGCAGTGAAGAAGCTAAAACTCGTAATTTAATGCAAATGTTTTCTATCATTTTGAAATTAATTCCTATTGTCACATCTCTAATACTTCATGCCCTTGAGGCCTCAGTGTCAGGTCTTTTATGATACTGAAATATTTTTCTTGTTAAATACAGTGAAACAATGATATCTAACAAAGTTTGAGCCAAGATTTTTTTTGACTTTTCAAAAGAAAGGCACTGTTCAGCATCTTGCCTTCATTTTTCAATATTACAAAACTTCTTGTTTATTTATGGCTACATCAGTATTTTCTTTACATGAAAAGCTAGCTAGTGGACCTACATTTGGAAAAGAAACATCTTTGTAGTTACGTCAAGAAAAAATACAATTATATAGTATCCTATTTTTCCACTTCCTGAAGAATTCGATGAAGCATGGATAAGTACATAATTGTCATAACTGTATTTCAGACTATACTTTTTCTTCCTCTGCTGAAAGGGCCAGAGGAAGCTAAAGACCTACTGACCATCAAGGAGCTTTATACCTTGGATCCATTTTTGTGACTTGTATGTGCCCAACTAGCCAAACAGATCTTTCTTGATGGTATGATTAGATGGTGGAGTTTGATTAAGATGGAGAATTTATTCAAAAGGACTGGAAGCCTTTAGCACTTTTCTCAGATAACTGTTATTAATGTTGAAAGCATGCCATTATAATGTACTGGTATTTCTTGCCAAAATCATTCATCCTCACACTTTCACGTACCTGCAGAAAAAGCTGAAATAGCTAAAACACATCAGCAAAGTGAATATATGATTTTATATAACAAAATATGGAGTTCAAGGCTAGAGGTGATATATTCTATGATGCCACATGAAACTCCAGACATGTAAAGTAGCAACAGCACATTTAAACAATGGTTCAAGCTTGATGTACCACTGTCTACTGATAATATGTACTCTGAGACACTGTTTTTTTTTTCAAATTGCCACTAATTTATTTTGAGATTGGAAATGAACAGAATCAGAGCAAAGTCTGTGACACCTATGGATGGAGTTCAGATGGCAATTTCAATGACTGCTGTTCAACTGCAGAGATTATGGGAGGGTTTTAATGAAGCTGGGTGGGGAAAGGAGTGAGCAGCCAGTCCCAGCTCTTACATTCTAGGTGGACATGATGGTTTGGCCGCTGCTTGACTACCATGTGATGGAGGCCAGATAGTGTAGCTGCAAGCAAACAAAGACAGAGAGATAAGCAAGTTGGCCTGACAAGCACAAATGGATGCAGCTTGCGTTCTAAGCACAACCACAGATGGATTAAGTAGCTATATGTGGAACAAACAGTCCGATAGACAGACAGAGCGACAGGCAGACACACACACACAGGCACACACACACACACACACACACACACACACACACACACACACACACACACACACACACACACACACACACACACACACCATCAGGGCATCTAATGCAGGCCCTGCTATGGAGGTGTAGCCATCTGCTCACAAAGAGGAATCATTAGGAACATAAATCTCCCAAACCCCTTGCTCCATTGGGGTCTTTCAACAGTTCTCTTTTTGTTTACTTCCTGCCTATTATGACAAATGCAAAGGATGGTGACAGTATTAGATGCATTCTCCAGCTACCACTTCATGTGTAAAGCTCTGCAGTGCCATGTACTGGGGTCTTTATTATTCCTAATATGTATGTTCCTTCTGGAAGAAGTCAATCAGAACACATGGTCTGGGCTATCATTTCTATACAAATTTATTCAGGGTTCACATGTTTTCATTGAGAACCTCATTACAGGAAGATGGGTAAAGTATAATTTCTATGCAGATTTATTTATCATATTTATTATTTATTATATTTATTATTTATTATATTTACACTGTGGTTCATAGGATAAAAGGTTTATAAGATTTACAAGGCAACCGAGCCACAACATTATTTCTGCCAAAACCCACCATCAGGCCTTGCCTATCTTTTCAAGAAGGCCAGGCCAGTCATACCAGTGGTAAAATGTGAAAACCCATCCAGTTGTCCAGGTCATTTTTAAAGGCAGCCTGTGTGTCACACTGCTTAATCTGAAGAGGGAGTTTGCTCCAGATAATGGGTAAGTATCCAGTTTCCTAGTCTAATGTATTTGCTGGAGAAGATTTAAGTCTCTCGCTCTAACGTTAGCTTGGCTATTTGATTTATTAATGTATATCTGTTCTTAGACTATTAAATCTCTTATAGCCCTGTGAGTAAGTCACAAGTCATCCCTAAGGAGCAGATATAAAACTGAGTGCAGAGACAAAGTCTCCAGTCTTTCCCGGTAGTTAAAGTCTTGCAGATCATTAACATTTTTAGTTACAAACCTCTCAATGTTTTGATTTTGAAGTGATTTGTTACTGATGATATAATTAGGAGCTAGAGGGTGCTTACCAACTGCTACAATGTTGCACTTTTTGGCATTGAGTTTGAGCCCATTTTTACTGCACCAGCTGTTGACAAGTGCAAGCTTCTACCTCAGTGCATGTATGTCAGAGGGAGACTTGACAATGACTCCTAGCTTGCAATCATTCACAAACTTTGTTAACCAGAGGTCCTCATCTGATAACTGGAGATTGGAGAAATAGATACTAACCAGCAGTGGTCCAGAACCGATCAGTTTGTGGCTCCACTTGTCACCTTCATGTTCTCAGGTGAATGCCTTCCCTACTCTTATAGTGTGAGTCCTATCTCTAGCCAGTAGCCTTTCTACTAAACCACATATGGATCAATTTGGAGGTCATTTTATTTGTTCATTACATTTGCATGTGGTATAGTACCATATGCCTAGGAGAGGTCAAGGTACACTATGCAGACAGCTTGTCCACAGTCAACAACCTGAGTAAGCCAAATAAACATTAGGCAGGATTTACCCTTGACAAAGCCAAACTGCAGAGAGATAAGTCTGGTAAGATTTTTGATATGATAGTTAATAAAGTCCGTAATGAGATGTTCTGCAGCTTTACATTCAAGACTTATTAGGATGATGGGCCTATAATTCTTGGGGTGTGAGGTTGGGCCACCCTTGTGGAGTGGCTTTACAACAGCTGCGACCACTCCTATGGGACAAAGATAATTGATTGGCTCAGCTGAAGAAAATGAGGAGTGTGGGTCTATTAATGTTTGCTGTGAAATAGGTAACTTGGAATGTTGTTAGGCTCCATCGACAAGGTGTTCTTCATTTTGGAGAGGACCTACAGCATGTGCTCTCTTATGCTGATTGGTGGCATGATTTCATCAGGGACAGGTGGGCTTGGAAATGATGTCCACAGAGATAAGCTCAACTCAACCATAACCAGAGAGAAAAAGTACTTTTGAATGTCCACAGAGATAAGCTCAAATCAACCAAAAACAGAGAGAAAAAGTATTTTCAAATGTCCACAGCGATAAGCTCAACTCAACCAAAAACAGAGAGAAAAAGTACTTTCAAATGTCCATAGAGATAAGCTCAACTCAACCAAAAATAGAGAGAAAAAGTACTTTCAAATGTCCACAGAGATAAGCTCAACTCAACCAAAAACAGAGAGAAAAAGTACTTTCAAATGTTCACAGAGATAAGCTCAACTCAACCAAAAACAGAGAGAAAGTACTTTCAAATGTCCACAGAGATAAGCTCAACTCAACCAAAGACAGAGAGAAAAAGTACTTTCAAATGTTCACAGAGATAAGCTCAACTCAACCAAAAACAGAGAGAAAAAGTACTTTCAAATGTCCACAGAGATAAGCTCAACTATCCAAAAACAGAGAGAAAAAGTACTTTCAAATGTTCACAGAGATAAGCTCAACTCAACCAAAAACAGAGAGAAAAAGTACTTTCAAATGTCCACAGAGATAAGCTCAACTCAACCAAAAACAGAGAGAAAAAGTACCTTCAAATGTCCACAGAGATAAGCTCAACTCAACCAAAAACAGAGAGAAAAAGTACTTTCAAATATCCACAGAGATAAGCTCAACTCAACCAAAAACAGAGAGAAAAAGTACTTTCAAATGTCCACAGAGATAAGCTCAACTCAATCAAAAACAGAGAGAAAAAGTACTTTCAAATGTTCACAGAGATAAGCTCAACTCAACCAAAAACAGAGAGAAAAAGTACATTCAAATGTCCACAGAGATAAGCTCAACTCAACCAAAAACAGAGAGAAAAAGTACTTTAAATGTCCACAGAGATAAGCTCAACTCAACCAAAAACAGAGAGAAAAGTACTTTCAAATGTCCACAGAGATAAGCTCAACTCAACCAAAAACAGAGAGAAAAAGTACTTTAAATGTCCACAGAGATAAGCTCAACTCAATCAAAAACAGAGAGAAAAAGTACTTTCAAATGTTCACAGAGATAAGCTCAACTCAACCAAAAACAGAGAGAAAAAGTACTTTCAAATGTCCACAGAGATAAGCTCAACTCTCGCATGTATTAGTGTTTGGTGGTAGGAGGAGAGGGCTGTCTGTGTACATGAGGCAGTTGTAACATTGCCTCAAAATGCCCAGATTCACCAGTTGGACTGAAGAGTACACCTGAAACTGCCCTTTGGACATGCCTGGATAGGTACAGTAAACTATTTTACTGAATGGCTGGTAAGGTCAAATAGACAGCCTTGTCCTTCTGTAGTGCTAGGGTTTATAAGTGATTGCTATGAGTTTTGAGCAAGTGCCGGGCTGAGAGATGAATGGCTTGAGTGCTTAAGTTGAAAGATTGTCTAGTTCCAAGGGAAAAAAACTGAAGAGGAGACTTTTTGGAGCCGGGAATAGTTATACCCCAGCTAACCAGCTCTACTCGGTGCGCAAAATCGGGCAAATGCGTTTTTTATAGCAGGGAAATGAAAGAGATAGAAATTAGCACAAAATGGTCAATAAACTACTATTTTCTGGGCTGAAACTACTCCTCCAGGGACAGATGCCTGCTCAAAGCTCTCCTCTCTCACAGGTGAACAGAGAAACTTCCTTCTATCCAAGTAAGGTATGGGCAAACACAGAGATTTGTAACACAGCCCTGAATTCAGCACTAACCTGAAAACTGGACTATACTAGCTTAGAAAGGCGAGAAACAAGTATATATATATATATATATATATATATATATATATATAAAAATTTTTTTTTTTCAGAAAATAAAGCAGATACAATCAAAAAAACACTTTAACTGTGCATAAAAAGATGCTTATTGTTATATATTTCAGTTCAGAGTTGTAGTCAATGCCCCTAGTAATAAAGTAGGAAGAAACACAAATGCAGTAAAAGCAGATGAATAAAGTGCAAATTCTTTTTTTTTATATATATATAAAACAATAGAAAACAAACAATCTGATTTAAACAAGATACCCAATTAGCCAGAAAAAAACCTCAAAACTGAGCCCTGTTCCAGCAGTCTTCAATCAGACAAGTACTAACTGCACACTCCAGCTACTAGGGTGCAGGGGAACCTTCTCCAAAAAAGATGACCTGGGTGAGTGCTCAAGTTATGCAAACAAAGCTAGATTCAGCAGGCCTGAATCTAGTCCTATGCTGCAGCAACAAGGCGCACCAATTTCAGAAAGAAACAGTTCAAATAAGCAGGCACAATAAGCCTGTGACCAGAAATTCCCAGCTCAGAAGAATAGAATCCAGCCTCTCCTCCCACAAGAGTGCAGACCACAAACCTTCTTAATGTAGAATAACTGGCCTGAAGCCCAAGTGCTTAAACCAGAACTAATACACTTTTAGAATAGCAGACACTGAGCTTTCAATCAGCAATTCCCAGCTTAGAAGGATGTAGGCTACCTGTCCTGCCACAACAGTGGAGACCACAAACCTTCTTAATGTAAAACAACTGATATGAAGCCCATGTGCTTAAACCAAAAGACTTAGAATAACTATTACAATTTAATCAGGCTACCACCAAGCAGCAATAAGTGCAGCAGAATAAATAAAATCGAGTACTTTTAAGAAGAGGCAAAAGCAACATAAAGTTGGAGGAAACACAAATACAGTAAACGCAGATGATTTTTTTTTTTTTTTTAGTAAATTGCAAGGAGAGAGGAAGGAAGAACCTAAGTGAGTTGGCCTTCTCAAATCTCCCTGTATTATGTCGAGTGAACACTAGACTCAGAATATGATCTCACTGTATTCGGTTAAGTGAGCAAATGAGATGGATTCAGGAGGAGTGTTCAAATACAGACTTACAGGAGGGGCGGGCAATTTCAGAGCCACCAACACTAAAACCAAAACATAAACAGGGAGGGTGGGTGAGGACAAACAAGAAGAATAAGTACAGTTGTACAGATTACAGAGATATTAAATCAAAATGGAGACAAAAATGAGAATAAACACATCTTTTCTCAGTATCAACTGGCAGTAGGTGAATCTCTCTGCAGCAGCCTGAGCAACAGGTATATCTGATTTAAAACACAGAACAGAAACCAAACAATACAGATGCAGGAATACTTTGACCGGATGAAACCAGTTCTGAAAACATACTGCCACTAAGAAAACTGACAAGGCCTCCAGACAAAGGATTTCACTACAACTAAGGTCAACACTAAGATATACAGCTATAACACACAAGAAGAAGAAGAAGAAGTACAGGTGTGAAGATTACAGAGATATTAAATCAAATTGCAGACAAAAAATGAGAATAAACACTTATCTTTTCTCAATATCACAACTGGCAGTAGGTCAATCTCTCTGCAGCAGCCTGAGCAACAGGTATATCTGATTTAAAGCACAGGACAGAAACCAAACAATACAGATGCAGGAATACTTTGACTGGATGAAACCAGTTCTGAAAACTTACTGCCACTAAGAAAACAGACAAGGCCTCCAGACAAAGGATTTCACTACAACTGAGGTCAACACTAAGAGATATACAGCTATAACAAACAAGAAGCAGAATAAGTACAGTTGTACAGATTACAGAGATATTAAATCAAAATGCAGACAAAAATGAGAATAAACACTTATCTTTTCTCAAAATCATAGCTGGCAATAGGTCAAACTCTCTGCAGCAGCCTGAGCAACAGGTATATCTGATTTAAAACACAGGACAGAAACCAAACAATACAAATGCAGGAATACTTTGGCCGGATGAAACCAGCTGTGAAAACGTACTGCCACTAAGAAAACAGACAAGGGCTCCAGACAAAGGATTTCACTACAACTGAGGTCAACACTAAGATATACAGCTATAACACACAAGAAGAATAAGAAGTACAGGTGTGAAGATTACAGAGATATTAAATCAAAATGCCGACAAAAAATGAGAATAAAGACTTATCTTTTCTCAATATCACAGCTGGCAGCAGGTCAATCTCTCTGCAGCAGCCTGAGCAACATATGTCTTATTTTGGGCCTATATCTTATTTTGGGATATGCACATCCATGGCCTCCCAATGTCATTTGCCACTTGCTCTCAGATAGAATCACGTAAGGTTGGTCACCTCATCTCTTTCTAATAGGAATGACCAATGGAGATGTAAAGCCTGAATGTCGCATCATTCTCTGCATCTATTTATGGCAGTTTAAGGGATATATATGTCTTGGGTGCCATAGACCTGTATGAGAGAAAGCATAATAGGAAAGAAGAAATGCATAAGTACAAAAACACAAGATTATATATATATATATATGTATGGTTTACTATGGTCGGTGCGAAAAATCAGAATGTTGTGCAAAAACATAAATGGATGGGATAGTCGAACACACTTATATGAATGCTGTAGTGCATTTGCACAAGTGTATTTGACTATCTGCACAGATATTGCGGTACAGTGGAGATTGGAAATTCATCCATATCCCCACTGTAGTGCGATCTTGAAGTTAAAATATATTAGTAGGGGGGTGGGGAGGGGACTTGCCCCCCTTCAAAAATGTGATTTGTCATATAGGAGTCTGATTTACATCAGCTCCTACATGGCTATCATGTGATGGTTTCGGCCACAATGTCAACTCAAATGTGTCGATCATTTTGGTCGACATTGCGGCAGGTTGGAATGTGTGTTTTCAGGTTTACTATTCATTGTTTCGAACAGCAAATATTTTGCCATTCAAACAAACAATAGTAAGCCTATATATATATATATATATATATATATATATATATATATATATATATATATATATATATATATCCTTCATACACATAATGCATAAAAAAGGGAATGCTTCATACAAGAACATACAACTTAATTCAGTTCTCCCCAACTGCAAAACAAAGAAAGAACTTGAAAAAGTCATAGAAGGAATAACAATTGTCTCACTCTATAGTACATTGCTGCACTAAAAATTAAATGCACACCTCTCAAGGTAAAATGGTTAACACTTGATGATCTGATATGCACTTCCATGGAGGTCAGCCAGGTAGACATCAGAGCCTTAACAAAATTATCTCTGCTACTAATGCAAGAACCCATGACCTTCGTAATAATTAATACATTCTTCTGAACAAGGTGTTCAGCGTTCAACACTAAAATTTCCATTACAGTGTCATTATTATATAGAAAAATACTGCATGATCAAGAAATTGCTGTGGTATACATGTCCACAACAACAGCTGCTGATAATAATGCAGACATACAGCAATGCCTGCCTTGTGAAATGCAAACCATATCTAAGGACCAAATACATAAATGTGCTCATAACAGCAACTGACTTTTGCAGCAAGTCATTTGGAAAAGTAAAAAGTTTACAAAGCAAGCAGCAGTAAGTAGCAGTATCATATTTTCCGACTATGAGACAAGTTACTTAGCTGCGCAATTACCTTTATATAGTTCAGTTTCATCCATGTCAACACAATGAGTATGCAAATAAGGTGTAAACTCATTGGCATTCACAAATTCCACAATCTGTACTAAGTGGTGAGAATGTAAACATGATGTAAGTACCTACATGATTGCATGCACATGCCCTACCTCTGCAAGGATGAGCACCGAGAAATGCTACTTGCTGAATGCTTGTAAGGGTGGATGATTACTCTGATTGCAGTATCAATCAGGGTGTGTTAGGGAGACAGGACTTACATGAAATGTTATGACTACATTGACTGACTAAGGAGAGGGACATTCCTAACACTGATATGAACTGTTTATGACAAAAGCATTTGCCTCTGAATACAATTGTGTCTGCAATTCTAAGGAAGTAGATTACTTATTGAAACATAATATCAACTTCAAGGCTAAGCACCCAGTAGTCTTGTTAGACAAGCATAGATAATGGAAGGCTGTTCAAAAAATAAAGAGGAGAAACAGCTGTAGTGTTAACTATTGTTTTTATGCAGAGTCAGATGGCAGTATCACATCACTTCCCTGATGCCAGTACCACAAACATGCACACATGTAACTGCAAAGCACACAAGACAAAGGTCAGGAATTGTTGCTGTTGCCCTTGTAATGTGAATTGATACAATGGCACATATCAAGTATAGCTAATTCAGTATACTCTATGTGGCACATACTGATAAGAATTTAAACTGTGTCTTGTGAATGCCCTGGGGGTCTAATCCACAGATGCCATTGTTTGTACCAACATAACAATGTTTAATGATAATATGTTTATGCTGAAACAACAAAGTTGAGGAAATACCAAAACTATACATTTAACAACTTACTTTATAATGTTTCCCTGTATTTCAGTACTTTAATTTTTTCCTCTTCATTGTGTGTGTGCCATTTGGCATTGTGCAATCTGGGCTTGTAGTGGTCAATAGCATTGAACTATAGTTCCCTTCCTAATAAAAAAGTGAAAAATTTAATTTGGGCTGCCTTCTGTACAGCAAATAAGCCTGATGCAAGTGTTCATCTGTCGACACTCTGGATAGTATCTAGTAAGGAAAATGCACCTGTCAGGTAACTTTATCTTTGGCACAAGGTGTAAGTACAGTGAACTTAGGGAGAAAAACTGCTGATGCAGCATTTGAATCCAGTTAACTGATAATTTTGCAGAGCGTGATCTGAATACATATTTACACACATTTTGCAATATCATTGTGTTTGAAGATCCACTGATCTCAGTATTGTTAACATGTTAGCCATTGATCTCTTCACTTTCACATTATTTGGCATTAACTAACCCTCCCTTCCATCTTTCAAACCCATTCAAAAAGACTTCATAGAAAAAGCTCAATTTGTTCTTACTCAACACCAGGATAACGTTTATCCCTAAATGTGGACAAATACGTATTCATACCTTATATCTCCTTACTCCACCTTCATCACTCACTTCCTTACTTCTATCAATTTCTGTCCCTTGGCTTTCTCTCTAAATATGCCATAAGCCTGCTTTTTTCCCACTTTGTATTGCAGTTCCTGTTTGTATTATGCTACTCTACCTTTAATTTCTTTATAACCTGGCTACAAATTTTTCTTACTATTAAATCATTGTCATATAACTTATTTCTATTCTTAACCGATGTTTTCATATTATGTCTTCTTCTTCTTCTTCTTCTTTCGGCTTTTTTCCAGTTAGGGGGTCCCCACAGCAGAGCACCTGTCCACTCATGATTGGCAGTGGAGTTTTATGGTGATGAGTTGCCAGCCCGGTGCCCAACCTTCCACTGAAGGCATACACATGCATGCACTCATGCCTCAGGCCAATTTAGAGTGCCCAATCCACCAACAGCATGTCTTTGGGATGTGGGAGGAAACTGGAGCACCCGGAGGAAACCCACGCGACCACAGGGAGGACATGCAGACTCCGCACAGAAGGCACACCAGCCGAGAATCAAACCAGAGAACCTCTTGCTGTGAGGTGGCAATGCTAACCACAGCACCACCATGGCCACCCAATGTTTTCATATTATGTCTAATTTGTTAAAATTATTTAACATGTAGTTGCTTTTTTGTATTACGTTTAAAGACTGTAAAATTATTGTTCTTAAAATGTTTATAATACTTTGGAGCTTTTCTCCCCAGGCCTCCTTTGAAAATGGGCTCCTACCCATTCAGATTTTCTTGGTAATCAAGTGGCAATAACTAACTAACTAACTAACTAACTAACTAACTAACTAACTAACTAACTAACTAACTAACTCACTAACTCACTAACTAACTAACTAATTAAATAAATAAATAAAATGATAGTTCTGATAATTTGTGCAATAAATTAAATTGTTGACATGTCAAGGAGATGTGAGAAGGATGACCTTGTCACTGTTATGCACTTCTTGCTCTGGCTATAGCTATATACCCCCTATGTTTGAGTTAAGTTTTCCTTTCAGCTTTTTACCTCTGTCAATAAATTTTTTTTCTAATGACTTTTCCTCATGTAGCAGTGCACAATCATGGTTCATTTCCTAAGGACAAAAGTGAAACACTTAATTTGTTCCACCAGGCATTAGTACACAGATGTTAGCACTCTGGATAGTACTTAGTGAATAAATCCTGTTTCGCAGATAGCTATCCCTGTGGCATGTGGTATAAGTGAAGTGAATTGAGAGAAATAAGACAGGTGATGCAAGGTTCAAATCTAGTTAATCAATAATTTTGCAGAGGGGGGTCTGAATACATACTTACACACATTTTTTCTAGATCACTGTGTTATTGAAAATTCAACTAGTCTCAGTATTGCCAACAACATAAGAGTTGTTGTCTGTCCATTTTCAAATGACTGTGGTAGAGACAATAAACTGTTAAGCACTGAAAGCAAGTGTTATCAAAAGCAGAAATGAAACCAGAAAAAATATAAGGTCTTGCTACCATGGTGAAGGTAATTGTATATCCAGTTTAATAAAAATAAAATCACGAACTATGATAAAAACAAAAAACTTCAACAACAAAAATTGTAAAATGGCAGGACAAGTGCTTTTGGCAAATTAGTCTTCCCCAGATCCTGCTGTAACATCATAACATTTAAAATAACAGCCAATGTGGATATGATCTATCTCAAGAGCATCTTTCCCTTAAGTGCAGGCTTTAAAGGAGCCATTCCATTCACTCCAGGCTACTTATCAGCCTGTAGGTCAGCAATCCAATAAATTTCTACATATTCTGTTCAATTGAACAGATCTCTTCCTCTTGAACTTTCTTCTATAACTTGTAGGGCTGTAAACAGAAATCTTTGTTTAGGTTATTTAAAATGACCTGCGACAATGCATTGTTCTTGCTCCCTAGCCTGATGTCACTTAGGTGTCACAATATCCTGTCCTTAAATAGTCTGTTCATTTTCCCAATGTAAAAATAAGTGCGCTGCTCACAGCTGTGATATAGATAACATTTCCACTAGTGCAATTGACATGAACATTCAGTCTATACATTTTAGAAGTTACAGGGTGCTTGAAATAATTCTTCAGGTTGATGTATGCACACTCTTTGCAATTTCTGCAAGGAAAAGTATCTAACCTTAAAGAGGTTTGTTGGGAACTCACTGTGGTGATATTGTGGCAGAGCAGACACTTTAAATTCTTCTTATTCTTGAAGCAAAACCCCCACACCCCCATGTGGGGGTCTCTGCCCCCCAAACCCCCTACTTAAATATACCAACTGCAAGATGTGGAGGCAATGGCAAATTCACGACAATGACCCAGCGATTTTTTTTCCCTGGGGAAAAAAATCGCTGTTCTGGCCATTCAAGATTTAGTTGTTTTGGTTAAGCTGTGTTAAAGTAAGGGCATTCGCTCTTCTGCCCTGTCGATGTTCTAATATAGAGTTTAATACTGTCATCCCCAGTCAAGATTTTCCAATTATGCTTAATTATTTTACAAACTTGTTTGATGTTGTTACTATATGTCAACATCAGTCTCATTCCTTCTTTAGACATTATTGTTTCATGTGTTTGTTCTCACTCTTCTGCATTCTTATGGTTGGAAAAATAAGGTCTCCCTTTGGTTGTGCTTAAACTCCTGTTCTCATCGATCAATGTTCGAATTTCTTTCCTATCACAGCCATGTTCCTCAAAATTCTGCTCCAATCATTTAACTTTTACTTCATGTTTACTATTGTGACTACATAGTCGTGAGGTCTTTAGGATCTGGCTTTGACAATATGCGGATATATATGTTTAGGGTGCATACTACTCTTGTGTAGTAAATGAGTTTCCAACATTCTTTCCTGTGTGTGTAAGCATTCAGACTCTGGTCAGTGTCAAATATGAGTGTCACATCAAGAAAAATCAATACTCCCTTTTAAGCTTTGAGTCTCAAAACTTAGAAACGAGGTAGTCTCTCCAAGGTATGAGACAAACTCAGTTAATTCAATTTCATTCCGAGTCCATAAGAAGAATATGTCATTCATAAATCTCTTGTAGAAAGGAATATACTTCTTCAATAGCTTCATCTCATTAAATATATGCAGTATTTTCCAGTATGCCATAATGATATTAGAATAACTATTGACCCATGGGGTGCGCATTGCAACTCCCTTTTTTGCCGATAGTAATTATATCGTAGTTTAGAATGAGAATTTAAAGTGTCTACTATGCAAAGATATGCCCATAATGAGATCCCAACAAACCTATTCAAGATTAGGTACCTTTCCTTACAGATAATGCAAAGCATATGCATGCATCAACCCAAAGAATTTTTTCAAGCACCCTGTAACTTCTAAAATTTATAGACTGAATTTTCATGCCAATTGCACTAGTAGAAATGTTATCTATATTGCCACCTGCGATCAGAGCACTTGTTTTTACATTGGGAAAATGAACAGACTATTTAAGGACAGAATATCACAATACTTAAGTGATATCAGGTTAGGAAGCAAGAACAGTGCATTGGCACAGTGCATTTAAAAAAACCTACAGATAGATTTCTATTTATGGCCCTACAAGTTATAGAAGAAAGTCAAAGAGGAAGAGACTTGTTCAGTCGAACAGAATATGCAGAAATGTGTTTGGCTGGTGACCTATAGGCTGATAAGCAGGCTGGAGTGAAATGAATGTCTCCTTTAAAGCCTGCACTTAAGGGGAGATAGATCATATTCCTATTGGATGTTGTTTTAAATGTCATGATGTTACTATTGGCAGCATGATCTGAGGAAGGCTAATTTGCCAAAAGCATTTGCCCTGCCATTTTTTTAATTTTTGTTGTTGATGTTTTTTGATTTTATCAGAGTATATGATTTTATTTGTAGTAAACTGGAAATACAATTACCTTCACTGTGGTAGCAATACTTTATTATTTTTTCTGGTTTATTTTCATATTGCTTGTCATTAACTACAAGTCTGATAATGTGTGTAACAAATTACATTTCTGATGTTGCAATGAGATGTGAAAAGGATGAATGTGTGACTTGAATGCACTTCTTGCTCTAGTCATTGCTAGATATGCATAGAGATTAAATTCATTTTACTGTCAGCTTTTTTCACTGTCATATTTTTCTAATGCCTTTTATATCTGCTGTCCACTCAGCAGTACACAAATATGGTTCACCCCCAAAGGAAAAAAGAGAAAAAATGTATTAAGGATGCATTCTGCAGTGCAAACAAGCTTGGATCACTCTAGGTAGTATTCAGTGAATAATGTCAACCTGTCAGGAACATTCCATACGGCACAAGGTAAAACTGTAATGATCATAAAGAGCAAAGGCAGCTGATACAGTGTTAGAATCTAATTAACAAATTCTTTTACAGCAGGAATGACAATGCCATTTGTTACTACATGTTGCTCAGGAATGCCACCAGAAATGCACATCATTATTATAACTCTGTTTATTGCAAGACATTTGTCATGACTGCTTGCTGTACAAGCCAAATATAATGTGTGTAAATTATGTTAAACATGACTGATGACATTTAATGTAGGATGCACATACATAGGTACGATGTGCACAATATTTTTGTTTTAATTACTGAGTATTCACAAATAATAAGCATCTCTTTATGACAGTATGTGTTATGAAGTATCTATATAATCTAATCCACTGTGTCTTACTCAGGCCTTGCACCTGTATGCATCTAAGATATATTTACAAACACAATCTATGTCGTTTGCATAAAAATGCAGTCCCAGGACTAAGTAAAGTCACAAACATACAGAAATCTCTTAAGTATGTGCACAATCTGTCTTAAATTACTAAACCTCTTATTACCATATTAATAAGTTAGTTCTCCTGTGGTATTGACAGTTAATAAGCAATGATTACCATTTTTATCCTTTTGTTCTCTTGGGTTTGATTCCCAGGTGGTGCTGTTCAGTCTTACCAGTGCCCAACTCCCAACATTGCAATATGTTATAAATCCTTTCATTTTTCCTCTGACAAACCAAGATTATAACCAATACCATAAAGCATATCAGGGTTTAACCCTGGAATGCCTGTCATTATTTTGAGCTGTGCAGGTGGCCGAATCTCACTGCCATTTTAACACCTTCTGTGCTTCTTTGATGTACTCATTTCCAATGTGTCTGGCAAGTCAGTGCTGTGCTTCCAACTGATCACATGCAGTTGGCAAGGTTGTATGTGTCTTTGTCCACATGCTGTTATACATGAGATATGAATTTTGCATCAATTCAAACCCATATATCTGACTTGACTATTGCAGTCCTGGTTGTTGATGGTAGAGATGGTGTGCCATATAGATCACAAAGGTGGGGTGTTGAAGAGACCAGTATTTTTGTGGCCCTCCTCACAAAGTGCTACAGCAGGATGCTGCTGTACAGTGATTATACCGAGTCTCACTGTAAGGCTGTAGTTTGGAATAATTGACTATGGGGCTATCTGCATTGACCCATCATCCCATGCACTGGGGAGCAATCCCATTACCACTACAGTGACACAAAAAAGGGCAGCAGGAACCTCCTTACCAATTGCAGGATGACCTTAGGACTGCAAGCACCACCTCAGTTGTGTAAACATACTGACCCATTACCTGTACATAATACTGCATTAATTATCCATCCAGCCAGCCAATGCAGTTATTCATTTTATATATATATGTTTTTTCTTTTTTCTTACTGTGTACCTGCAGCAAAGCTTGCAGAAAGCTGCAAAGCTCATCAGGAGAGACTAACTTGCCTCAGAGAGGCATGGGATAAGAATGCATCTGTTCTGTCAGTAAGACATAAAAGTTTTCTCAGTCCATGACTGTATAACATTTATCTATATTAAGCCTACATAACTGCTCCAGTAGCTCTTGTTTATTTCATTAGGCAATAAGTACATCCGATTAATTGTGTGTGGGTTCAAACTCTGAGCTTTGGCCGGCTAAGACCTACCTGCAATCAACTGGATGTATAAGTGAATTTAAGTAAATCTTTATCTGCACTATTTTCAAATAATACATCATTTACATTGATTTATTTGTGTTGCATTGATACTATCTAGCTGGAAGTTGCGGTACTGTTTTTTCAGTTAATGCTTGTTAGAATTTAATGCTAGTTAGAATTCCTGCATAGCCAGTGAAAAGTTGGAGAAGTTTCACTTCATTGATATTCGGTTTCTGCCTTATATAAGTGGTACATTTTGGATTATTTTCTGCTAAACTCTGAGCTTTGGCCGGCTAAGACCTACCTGCAATCAACTGGATGTATAAGTGAATTTAAGAAAATCTTTATCTGCGCTATTTTCAAATAATACATCATTTACATTGATTTATTTGTGTTGCATTGATACTATCTAGCTGGAAGTTGTGGCTCTATTTTTTCAGTTAATGCTTGGTAGAATTTAGTGCTAGTTAGAATTCCTGCATACGCCTAGGGTGCTGCTGTAGTAGGGGTGCTTTTCCAGTATTTATTTGGTGTAAGTAGACTAGGATGGGGGCTCTGGGTGGTGTGGCGGGGGGCGCCATGCAGCACTTTTGCCTAGGGCACCAGATGACTTAAGGCCGCTCCTGCGTATAAGTGAATTTAAGTAAATCTTTATCTGCACTTTTTTTTAAATAATTCAGCATTTAAATTGATTTATTTGTGTTGCATTGAATACTATCTAGCTGGACGCTGTGGCTCTGTTTTTTCAGTTAGTTCCACACCCACCCTCCCTGTTTTTGTTTTGGAGCTAATCTTGGTGGCTTTGAAACTGCCTGCCCTTCTTGTAAATTTGCATTTGGATATTCCTCCTGGGGTCATCTCACTTGCTCACATTAAAAAAAAAAATGCACTTTATTCATCTGCTTTCACTGTATTTGTGTTTCTTCCTACTTTATTACTTTATTTTGCTTTTGCATCATCTTAAAAGTACTCAATTATATTTATTACTGCTTGGATGTAACTATCATTCTAAGCCTTTTGGTTTAAGCACTTGGGCTTCAGACCAGTTGTTTTACATTAAGAAGGATTGTGGTCTGCACTGTTGTGGCAGGACTGGTAGCTTACATCCTTCTAAGTTGGGAACAGCTGACTGAAGGCTCAGTGTCTGTTATTCTAAAAGTCTATTAGTTCTGCTTTAAGTACTTGGGCTTCAGGCCAGTCATTTTACATTAAGAAGGTTTGTGGTCTGCACTCTTGTGGGAGGACAGGCTGGACTCTGCCCTTCTGAGCTGGGAATGTCTGCTTAGAGGCTTATAGTGCCTGCATGTTTGAACTGTTTCTTACTGAAATTGGTATGCCTTGTTTGCTGTCGCATAAACTGGATTCAGGCTTGCTGAATCTAGCTTTGTTTGTATAAATTGAGCACTAATCCAGGCCTTCTTTTTTGGAGAAGGTTCCCCTGCACCCCAGTGGCAGGAGTGTGCAGTTAGAGCTTGTCTGATTGAAGACTACAAGAACAGGGCTCAGTTTTGAGATTTTTTTACTGGTTAATTGGGTAGTTTGTTTAAAAGCCTTTTCTGATTGCTAGTAGTCATCTAAAGATGTTTTAAGTGTATTTGTTACTGTTTGTAGTTGTTTAAAGCTGTTTTAAGTGTATTTTTTTTACTGTTTTTGCCTTATCTTTTCAAAAAAATATATTCCTTGTTTCACACCTTTCTAAGCTAGTATAGTCCAGTTTTAAGGCTAGTGCTGAATTCAGGGCTGTGTTACAAGTTTCTGAGTTGCCCATACCTTACTTGGATAGAGGGAGGTTTCTCTGTTCACCTGTGAGAGAGGGAGCTTTGAGCAGACATCTGTCCCTGGAGGAATGGTTGCAGCCCAGAAGTTAGTAGTTTATAGGCCATTTTGGGCTAATTTCTATCTCTTTCATTTCCATGCTGTAAAAACCGAATTTGCATGGTTTTGCACATCTGGGCAGCCCCAGTTAGCTAGGGCTAAATTATTCCAGGGCTCCACCAAGTCTCCTCTTCAGTTTTTCCCTTGAAAGTAGTCTAACTCTCAACCCAAGCACTTAAGAAGCATCCTACAGTGCAGCTCTTGCTCAGACCTAATAGCAAGCACTAATATACCCCGACACTTGATTGCCCAGCAGGGCAAGGCTCATTATTCAACCCTCACCAACCAAGCGACTAAGCAGCTCATCTTACTATTCAAGCATGCCCAAAGGGCAATTTCAGGTATACTCTCCAGTCCAACTGGCGAACTTGGGTATTCTGAGGCAATGTTACAACTGCCTCATGTACACAGACAACCCTCTCCTCCTACCACAAAACATTAACATATGTGAGAGATGCAATTATATAGCTAAATTGGAGGCTAAGCTCTCTCCACCCAAGACTGGAACAGGTAGTCATGAGGAGAAGGTTAACACTTGCACCACACCTCCAGCCTCACAAAGACATACTAAACCAGCACTGGCAAAAAATACACATAAATACACAAAATCATATTCGGAGGCTCTAAATAAAAACCTTCAAAAGCATCAGAGACCTCCAA
The DNA here is from genome assembly GCF_019279795.1 of Protopterus annectens. Classification (NCBI taxonomy): domain Eukaryota; kingdom Metazoa; phylum Chordata; order Ceratodontiformes; family Protopteridae; genus Protopterus; species Protopterus annectens. The sequence continues at coordinate 507,040,450 of NC_056742.1, forward strand.
AGCAGACACCCAAAAAACCTGCACCTCCCATCACAAACCAGACAACACATAAAACACAAAATCAGTGTGCCACACAATCACAGCACTTAAGGCGAAATAACATACCTAACACACTAGTAATAGGTGACTCTATAGTCAGGCACACTAATGACCCACTCACTAGGCTAGACAAGGAGAAGGTTACTGTTAGCTGCCTGTTGGGAACCAGAATCTGCCACATAAGACAAGCACTCGGGTCACTCCAGAACAAGTACAAATATGACACTGTCATTGTGCATGCTGGTGTGAATGACCTGAGATGTACCTCCCTGGACTACATTAAAAAAAGACTTGGAAGAGCTCTCTGATCATGTCCTCAAGCCGCGTTGCTTCACAAGAGATGGCTTGCACCTGTCACCCCTAGGCTTTTGAATACTGGCCAAGGCTCTTGCTGCCCACATAGTTCCTTTTTTAGGCAAGGCTCAAAAATCAATCCCACCTCCGTAAACAGCACAAATAAAAAAAATGAGGGTTATGCCACTCAATGTCAGGAGTTTAAATCTCAAAATGCACGCGTTCGAAGCACTCCTCAGTATGGAGAACGTTGACGTCTGTGCAGTAACTGAAACCTGGTTCAAGGCTCTATAGAACACCACAGCACTACTGGGCTACAACTTATACCACACATTTCAGCCACAGAACATGGACTGAAACACAAAAGGAGGGGTGTATCCATATTCATCAAGGTTACCTACACCTCCAGGTTAGTGGCGCAACATGATACCTCTGAGATCATCCATGTGCAACTAACATCAGGGAAATCTGCAATGCAAATTGTGGCCTGCTACAGATCACCCTCCATGACCCAGGACCACCACTCCGCCTTTCTGGAGACACTGATATTGGGTGATTTCAATTACCCTGCTGTTAACTGGGAAAACTGCTCAAGTACAAACTCCCAGGTCCAGTGCTTCCTGGAATTTATCAACTCAAATGCCCTGGATCAGCTAATAAACTCCCCTACCAGAGGTGAAAACATATTGGACCTGGTCATCACCAACATGGGCAACAGGTGTTCCGCACCTGAGGTCAACCCGTCACTGGTTAGATCAGACCATAAACTAATCACTCTGGATGTCCACACCACACCACCACCCCCAACCAAAGAAACCACAGTGAAAAACTTTTCTATAGCAAACTTCACCTTACTTAAGACAGAGGTGGTAAGTTTCACAGCCCCCATGCTAAAGGATAACAGTGTCCAAGATGCAAGAACCTTTACAAATGCACTCTATCATTACCTACAAGGATGCATGGATCATGCCATCCCTAGCAAAACCAAGACTCACTCCCCTAAGAGAAGGAAACCAGTCTGGTGGACCCCTGCCATAAACAGGCTATACAATAGAAGGAGGAAACTAGTTCAGAAAAAAAGCAAATCCCAAGAAGGAAAGACATCCCTGACCAGTATCAGTAAGAAACTAAGGTGCCTCATAAAATCATCCAAGGCTAACTTCGAAAGAAAAATAGCCAAGGATTCAAAAGATAACCACAAAGCCTTCTTTAGCTAAGTCAAGAATCTAAATGGCAACTTGCAGATATGCTCTGAGCTAGTGCAAAATAGCACAAAATATACTGAACCTACTGATAATGCTGACATCCTGGCAGATAGATTCAGTGCAAACTTCACCCCCCCTTACCCCCAAAAGGGCCCACAACAATACCAGAAAAGTGTAGTGTCCCAGAAATCACAGGCGCACAGGTGAAAACAGCCCTTTCAAAAGCCAAAAGCACAGCATCAATGGGGCCAGATGGTGTCTCAGGCTGCATCTTGCATGAACTACAGGATGAACTAACCCCTCACCTAAACACACTGTTCAACCTCAGCCTCTCCACAGGCTACGTACCCATAGAATGGTGTACAGCTATAGTTATTCCACTCCACAAAGGAGGGGCCACAACTGACCCTGGTAACTATGGCCCCATAAGCCTGAATAGCCTGGTCTGCAAGGCTATGGAGCACATCATCATGGAACTCATAAACAAAAACATTGGGAACCTCCAAACACTTGACCTGACCCAGTTTGGCTTTGTTAAGGGCAGATCATGCCTACTATACCTGGTAGACTTCTTCAAGACTGTCACCAAGGCCATAGATGAGGGAAAGGTGGTTCACACAGCCTACCTTGACCTCACCAAGGCTTTTGACACCATTCCCCACTAGGGAATTATAGAAAAACTCACCAGCCTGAACATAAACCCCAACGTCATGAGATCGGTTGCCAACTGGCTTACAGACAGAACTCACATGGTAAGAATAGCGGGCTCCAGGTCCGACTCTAAAGCAGTCACAAGTGGTGTCCCACAAGGCTCAGTCCTGGGATCCCTGCTGTTCAGCATATACTTCTCAGAAGTACAGGCAAACACAGGAGGACTATGGCTAACCAAGTTCACCGATGACTGCAAACGTGGAGCCAAAATTGACTCCCCGGCTGACATGGTAATTCTCCAAAAGGGCCTTACTGAGACGGACACCTGGTGTCAAAGTCATGGTCTTAAGCTAAATGCCAAAAAATGCATAGTCATCCCGTTTGGGAAAAACAAAACACACATGAATTACCACATAGGTGGCAGCCCCCTTAATACAAAAGAGGTAATAAGAGATCTGGGGACCCAGGTAGATAGTAATCTCTCCTTTGACAATCATATTGCCAAAGTAGTTAGAAAATCCTTCTACGTAGCCCAACTAATTACTAAAGGGTTCGCATCTAGAAATAAAGAGGTTATAGTGCCCCTCTACTCGTCACTCATCAGACCCATCATAGTACAATGCCCCATTTGGATGTACCTCACAAGACACTTCCAACAGCTGGAAAGACCACAAAAGTACCTCACCAAGCGGATTACTAGCCTCAAACATGTCCTATGCTGCCAGACTGGAAAAACTCTGGCTGTACTCTGTGGCATATCGCTTACTCAGAGGTAATCTCTGCCTGACTTACAAAGCCATGTCCAACTCAGAATTGATGGACATGCTCCACCTAAAGAAATCCAAGTCACTGCGAGCCACTTGCTCTAGTGAGCTAAACCTCGCCACAACAATAAATAGAACATGCTGGAGGGATAGATTCCTGTCACAGAGACTCCTCATGCTTTGGAACAAAATTTCTTACTACATTAGGTAGAGCCCCTCACTAACACTCTTCAAGAAAAACCTTGACAAGTGGATGGGTAACAGAAAATACACCCCTGAGATCACTTGATTGGTTCTTCTTGACAGAGGCTCAGTTAATTAATCAGTGGGGTGGCGAAAGCTGACACACTCTGGCTAGGCATATAAACGCCCTCAGGCAGATAGCCTAGTACCTACCTATGAACCTATGAACCTATTAGTAAACAGGTCAGAGAGGACAGATCAACAAGTTGCTGTATGCAGACGATGTGGCAGTGCAGGCAGACTCTGAGCTAGAACTTCAGCAAAGGAAAGGAGAATAGAATGCAAAACTGAAGGCACATGGGATGAAGATAGTGGAACAGGTAAACAGCTTCAAGTATCTGGCAGAGGTAGCTGAGGAGAAGGGAAGTCTGAATGAAGAGGTCAGAGATAGAATCAGAGGGGTTGCAGCCAACTGGCATAGAGTGTCAGGTGTAGTCTATGACAGTAGAATGTCAAAGTAGCTGAAACGTAAAGTGTGCAAGACAGTGGTGTGACCAGTACTACTGTATGGTACAGAAACCTGGGAAGTAAAGGCAGAACAGTTGAAGAAGCTAGAGGTGATGGAAATGAAGTGCCTGAGAAGGGTGGTAGGATGCATACGGTGGGACATACAAAGAAATGAGGACATAAGGACAAAAGCCAAAATAACTCCAATTGCAGAAAAGATCAAAGAGAACAGATTGTGGTAGTTTGGACACATGCAGAAAAGCAGAAGACAAGCTGGTGAGGAAGATTTTGAACAGGCAGGAAGAAGGTAAGAGGAAGTGAGGATGTCCATCAAAGAGGTGGATGGATTGTGTGAAAGAAGATATGTGACAGTCTGGCATGAGTGTTGAAGAAGGCAGGAGTGTGACACTGAATTGAAAGAGATGGTGACAGTTAACATGACACCCTGAACCCATGTAGAAAAAATGGGAGAAAGTGGGCTGATGATGATGAATTTGTGGCATTGACAATTCAATATTTGCAAATGCAGTTATTAGCTTAGAAAAAGATATCTAGCATGGCACAGTAAAATACATGATTCTATTAGTCATATCATACTGTTGTTATTGATTTATTGGTGTTTATGGCACATTCATGCCTTCATATCATATTTGGATGTGGTTAAGGTGTACTTAAGTATTTATCTTATTGTTATATTGTTTTATGTATTGAAATAATTAAATAATGTACATGCCATTAATCTAATTTTGTCTCCCACCACCCTGTATTTCTTTTTTTTTTTCATACATTCCTCCGAAAAACAAAATGACCCTTAGCACAGGGAGTCAGACTGAGCACTGGAGTACAGCCCACAATACCTCCACAGGTGGCTGCAGTGGCACCACCACAGGCAACACAGACACCCAGCCCACACAACCTGTCAGCACTGCCTCCACAATTCCTGCTCTGTCCACTCCACCTGAATTAGGTAGATCTGATACGGCTGCTGGTGCAGTGGTACCCTACAGGATGAGTGGTAGTGGAGATTGTGATTTTGTCATCTGACAGGAGATGATAGGGCTGGTAAAGGGTATTATAGAGGAGGGGGGCCTTAGTGCCCAAATCTGCAGGGTTGCAAACGTCATGCATCATATTGCCAAAATGATACCACATCCTGTACTGATCCAGGCAGCTGACACAGGAGACAAGGAAGACAGTTCTGAAGGTGAGGACTAGATTCTCACTGTTCTCAAGCTAGATGTGGATGTGTCTCTGATGTCCCCTCCCTATCCCCATTCATGATGTCCCCTAACCTTTTGTGGTCATTACCATTCATGTCTATCTTGTATGTCCTGTATGTCTGTGCCTGTTACCTAACCTACCCTACCTACCTACCTACCTGACGTTCTTAATCATGTGCACATTCCACAACATTCCTCTTTCTCTGAAAATATGGGCACCTTTCCCACAAAAAAATCATGCCACATACAGAGCTCTCCATTTTGCCTATGTGTCATCTTGACATACTTGATTTGGTCCAATAAGCTATACCACATTGCATTGTTGTTGTCACCTTTCCCTGGTGAGGTCAATCTCCAAAGTCATGAAATTCATTCTAAAATTTTACATTTATGTTGTGAAGAAGTGGACAGTACCTCTCTCCTGGAAAGTCCTTTATTCTTTCCCTTGTGTCCTACCCTCTGCTTGCCTCCCCATTTTCGCAACTGTCTTAACAACAGCTTTTCACACATTTAATATGGTCAAAAAATTGAATCACACATAATACACATGGCCAGAAATGGCCTATGTAAAAGCTTTCACTTTTTATCCTCAGCATTTGCATGAAGGCTGGCATTGCACACCAACATGAGAGACAATGATTGGCATTTAACTTCCTGTGGCAAAAGCTGAAGATTTTAATTTCAAATGCATTAATTTGTTTACTTTTGCAGAAATATGCTTAAATCCATTCTGCTATGGGAATAGAAACTAAAGGTAAAATAAAGGCTCCACTACAAAACAGTTTCTGTAAAAGTTCTTAGAGTGCTGGATGTAATACACTAGAAGTATCTATGTGATATGTTTAGATAATTTGCCTTAGCTGTAGACTGATGTTTTTGCATAAGTGCCATGGATTCAGTTATAGCTGTAGGTCTAATTATTATCTCATTACATTTTGTATTGCTGTCATATAATTAACTGCAAATATATGTATTTCTCTCAATTTATAGCATATTATTAACATACCATTTGAATGGTGCAGCAAGACACCATTTGCAAAAACATTCCATCTCCAAATGGAGACTTAGTAAGCCAACCTTGTCCTGCGTATATCTTAATGTTGTTTGCTCTCTCCTGACCCTTCTTGCTCCCTATAGCAACCACTTTATTGTGCAGAGCATAACAACTTAATAACGATAAGAGTAGCATACCATACAGATGGGCCTACATGTTCCATTAAAAATATTATTAGCATCCCTTCCACCATCTATCTGTATCTCTCTGTTCACCCCTTTTGCTTCAGTTAGTTGTCATTGTCCTTCAATAGTGTGATTTGAAGTAGGTGAATCAGGAATTCCTTTGTGGTGTGATAAGTTAAAGCTCAAAGATACTAATTTATTCACACTACAATGCCTTTTTGTAGACTTCCAGTTAAAACCTATGGCACATTATGGTGTCCAGATCATTTATTTTTTTATTTTTTTGGATGTGGCTGCTTTAACTGAGTGAATTACAAGTTAATAATAGGAAATATTTGAAAGAGCAAGGATTTATTAATAAAATTACAGTAAGACTGTTAACCTAGGATGCCCTGCAGTGGAAAAATTGATCAATGTTCATCACTTATTCAGATTTTCATATTTATGACATACTTTCATAACTGAGATACATCCATGCTGTTGAGAGGTTGGGTGTGATATGCCATGGTGTAAGACAAGAAAATTCATTGTCAATTTCCATTTATATCAGACTGTACTTAGGATATTGCTAGTAGTTTGTTAGTAATTATGAAAATCAATATTTCCATATGTACTTAATAATTCTAAAAAACAAAAAAAAATGACTTGCAGACTGCTACATGGCATCAGGTGAAACCCTAGATGTTGTTGAAGAAAACTATCTTTGATATTTATACTTTATAGTGCACATCATGAGAGATATTCACTGTTATTTACAGTGCTAATTATGCAATTAAGCACATTTTCATATTTCTGTAAATATCTAAATAAATGTACTCCGATAAGAAATTTTGCTGTCATGTGAAAACTTATGTCTGGTTAACCAAAGTGATCTAACCATATATGTCTAAATCTCAACATGCACTCACTCGAGGCACTCCTTAAAATGGAGAACATCGATATCTGTGCAGTGACTGAGACCTGGTTCAAGGCTCCAGAGAGCACCCCTGCACTACCAGGCTATAACTCATGCCACACTTTTCGGCCATGTAACCTGGACCAAAACACCAAAGGCCGAGGTGTGTCCATATTTATTAAGGATATCCACACCTCCAGGCCTGTTGCTCAGCAGAATGCATCCGAGGTTATCCAACTGCAACTAACTCTGGGCAAAACTGCAATCCAAGTTGTAGCTTGCTACAGATCCCCCACCATGCCCCAGGATTCCCACTCCTCTTTTCTTGATGTACTGGAAAATATTAGGGTTCAACCAAACACCCTAATAATGGGCAATTTCAACTACCCCACCATTAACTGGGAAAACTACTCATGTACCAACTCCTTAGCTCAATGCTTTCTGGAATTCATAAACTCCAATGCCCTGGATCAACTTATCCACACCCCCACCAGGAGCAACAACATCCTAGGCCTAGTCATTACCAACATGAGTGACCAGTGTTCCACACCTGAAGTCAACTCCTCGTTGGTCCAATCTGACCATAAGCTAATCACCCTTGATATACACATCCCTCCCCACCCCCCATTAAGGAAACCACAGTAAAAAAATGTCTCCAAAGCCAACTTCATGCTTCTGAAGACAGAGGTGGTGAACTTCATGACCCCCATGCAGATGGACAATACAGTTACAACTACTGAAGCCTCCACAAATGCACTCTATAAGCACTTACATGAGTGCATGGATTGTACTATCCCAAACAGAACCAAGACGCTATCCTCCAAAACAGGAAGCCAATCTGGTGGTCCTCTGCCATAAACAAACTGTACAACAGAATGAAGAAACTGTTGCAAAATAGAGTAAAATCCCATGAGTGGAGGAGCTCCCTGGTCAGCCTCAGTAAGAAGCTGAGATCCCTTATAAGATCCTCCAAAGCTAGCTACAAAAACAAAATCGCCACTAATTCCAAGGACAACCACAAAGCATTCTATAGCTATGTCAAAAATCTCAATGGCAACACCCAGATCTGCTGAGAGTTACAGCACAAAGGCACAAAAATTACAGAACCAACTGATATTGCCAACATTCTGGCAGATAGGTTCAGTACTAACTTTATCCCCCTCTCACCCCCTAAAGGCGCATATCTATACAGGAAGAATGTAAAGTCCCTGTAATTACAACTACACAGGTAAAAGCTGCACTCTCTAAAGCCAAAAACACAGCATCTATGGGACCGGACAACATCCCAGGCTGTGTTTCACATGAACTTCAGAACGAACTGGCTCTCCACTTAAGCACCATGTTCAATAATAGCCTTGCATCAGGCTTTGTGCCCACTGAATGGCACACAGTAACAGTTATCCCACTCCACAAAGGGGGAGCCACCACTGATTCCAGGAACTATCAACCTATTAGCCTGACGAGCCTGGTCTGCAAGACCATGGAACGTATCATCATGGAACTCATAAATAAAAACATTGGTAACCTCCAAACTCTGGATCCCACCCAGTTTGGGTTTGTGAAAGGCAGATCATGCCTCCTGAACCTAAATGACTTCTTTGAGGCAGTCACCAAAGCTGTAGATGAGGGTAAGGTGGTTCACACAGCCTATCTTGACCTCGCCAAGGCTTTCGACACCATCCCCCATTCTGGAATTATAGCTAAACTCACTAAACTAGGTATAAATCCCTACGTCACAAGATGGGTTGCCAACTGGCTCACTGACAGAACCCACACTGTAAAAGTTGCAGACTCCAAATCTGACCTCAAAGCAGTGACAAGTGGAGTACCACAGGGTTCCGTCCCGGGACTTCTCCTGTTTGGTATCTACTTCTCTGAAGTACAGGCTAACACAGAAGGACTCTGGCTAATGAAGTTCGCTGATGACTGCAAACTAGGAGCCATAGTCAAGTCCCCAAATGATGTGGACATCCTACAGAAGGGCCTCGCTGAGACAGATGCCTGGTGTCAGAGCCATGGCCTCAAGCTCAATGCCAAAAAGTGCAGTGTCATCCCCTTTGGTAAAAACTCTGTATCCATGAACTACCACATAGGCAGCAATCTACTTAACACTGAATGTGTAATAAGAGACCTTGGGACCCAGGTGGACAGTAGTCTCTCCTTTAATAGTCACATCACCACAGTAGTCAGGAAGTCCTTCTATGTGGCACACCTCATCATAAAAGGGTTCTCATCCAGGAAAAAAGAGGTCAGTGTTCCCCTCTACTCAACATTCATTAGACCCATTATAGAGTACAATGCCCCTTTTGGAATGTGCCTCACAAGACATCTGCAGCAACTGGAAAGGCCATAGAAGTACCTCACAAAGAGGATTACTGGCCTCAAACAAATGCCCTGCACTGACCACCTCAAAAAACTCCAGCTTTACTCCATAGCATATCACCTAATCCAAGGTGATCTCTGCCTAACATATAAACTATGTCAAACCCAGAGCTGTTGGACATGCTACACCTAAAGAAATCTCAATCCCTCCGAGCTACACACTCTAGGGACCTAAACCTTGTCACCACAATAAACAGAGACATGCTGGAGGGATAGATTCCTGTCCCAGAGACTTCCCATATTCTGGAACAGGCTACCCATCTATGTCAAGCAAAGTTCTTCATTAGCACTCTTCAAGAAAAATCTTGATGAGTGGATGGGAAATAGGAAATACACCCCAGGGATCACTTCTGTGTCTCTGCTCAACAGTGGCACAGGAAAATAAATTTCTTGGGTGGCGTAAGCCAGGGAACCTTGTTGGCTAGGCTTACGTAGGCCCTTGGGCCGATAGCCTAGTACCTACCTATGAACCTATGAACCTATGGGCATTTTCCAAGATGTGACAATTTGTTTGTGAAAGTTTAGCAAAACATATAATTCTGGGTTTGTGTGAATTAGTATGTTATGGTATTTATAGAGAGACTAGGAATATACTGTTATCACCACAAAGAACACTTCTTACTGATAACAATGTTATTTGTACATTTTTAATAACTTTTATTGTTCCCAAAATATTCACATTTGTTTATCTTATGCTTTTGAAGTTGATTTTTTAGAAAGTGTTCTGGAATGCAGGGATGTGTGTAGGTTGCTAGCGGTGTGGCAGTCCACACCACATAGGTGTAAATGAGCTAACCGATTCTTTGTATACTTTCAAGGGTTCTACTCCAGGCATTAGCTAAGTGTTACTGCCTGTTTTTAATATGCTGTGTTATATGTAGCTGTTGGCTACATATTGCTATGAGCCACCATTGTCCTGCTTCTGTCATAAGTTACTTGGTCCCTGCCTCCCTCTCACCCTGTCTAGCTTTTCCATTCTGTGTCGTTAGTTTTCCTCCTCTGCATTTGCATAATGTCTGTTGCCAAAAACTAACTATAATTCTGGAATGCTTGATTGATAATCCATTGATTTACAAAAGTGATTGCCATTGGTATCCCATACTGTGAAACAGATATATGTTCCTCACAGTAATGCAATGTACATGGAGGACACTATATAAATCTTAGCAGAAAAGTATGTAATTACCAAAGACAATCACAGTGCTGTTACGCTGGCCTGTCCATATATGTGCTTTTGGCCCAAAACCTGTCATGCACAGTGCAATCTGTTACAAACAGTGAATTTTTGCTAATTACAAATGTGCTTTTTCATATCCTTAAAATCAGATGTCTCCTATGGTGATTGCAACTAATACCTCTCTCTCTAGATTGTATAACTAGATAAGTAAGAGGTTCAGTTTTTCACAGTGAGGAACTTGTGTATGTGTGTGTCTGGAGGGTTACAGTGACAGGCAAGTAATGCTTCAATGTGCTGTGCTCACTTCTACTGACAGACACATTTAACTTTGGACACAATTCTCTCTGCACTAGTTTTAACAGAAACATCCTCTCTACAGCACACTGATGAAGTCATCCTGTCAAAAGTGCATTCTCTCTCCTTACAAGTCAGACTTTTCCTGTGGTGCATGTGGCTAACAGTGTGCTGTCTAGATTATGGAGCTGGATAGGTAGAAAGTTCAATCCCCACCATAGGCAACTTGTGTGTTTGGCTGCAATATTAGGTACATACAGCTTCCAAAACAGACATCTTGTATCAACTTCCTGTTAGCAGAAATATTTAACCTGGGTGAGTATTCCACCATCTGCTTATCACATTTTTACCACAAACATCTTCTCTGCAACACAGTGATGAGGTCATCCTGTCAAAAAAGCAGTCTCTACTCTAAGAGTCAGACTTTTCCAGTGGTGTGTGCAGCTAATAGTGTGCTCTCAAGATTGCTTAACTGGATAGGTAGGAGATTCAATTCTCACAATGAGGATCTTGTGGTTGTGGTTGTAATATCAGGTCTAGATAGTTTCTTGAACAGACATGGTGTACCACCTTCTAGTGAAGGGGTGATTTTAACCTTAGTGAGGATTCCACCATCCCCTTTTACACTTTTACCATAAATATCTTCTCTCCATCCCACGGAAGTGAGCATGTCAAAATTGCACACTGTGCCCTTCCAACTTAAAGTTCTCATGTGGCAGCTAATTCTGTGTTGTATGAATTGTGTAAATATATAGGCAGATTGTTCAAATACAACACTGGGTAAATAATGTTTGTGTGTGTCCAGTCATATGCACTTGTGTTGGTGACAGCACCCTTTATTTAAAATTCCAGTTAGGAGTTGTATTTCTCCTGACAGATTATTACTGTATGGATTTGTATTACCCCATGGCAATAAACATTTTTGGAAACACAATTGCTTACATCATGCTACCAAATAAGAAACACAACAAATTGGTTGTTTGAGTTTCCCTGCAGCATTCACTGTTGATCCTGTGATCTCTAGATTGTTCAAGTTCAGAAAGAGAAAGCTTTGAATCCAGAAATGATGAACTGTTATCAGTGGGTGTTTATCTGTCCTGATGTGTAGATAAGACTTCTAATATATTTAGTATGTGTATGTTACTGTGCTCTTCAACCACCTTTGTATATTTTCTGAAGAACATCAACATATGAAAAAATGGATGTCATCCATTCAAATGTGCACTGTCACACCTATGAAAAAAGTCTTATGTGGTTCGTGTAATTCAAGCAGTGTTCTATACCTTGTGATCTTAAGTGTATTGTCCAAATCCAGCCATCAATATGTCTGTGAATGTGCAGGTAGGTAATACTGTTGTCACAAGCTATTTGCTGTGTACATGCATGGATGGGGGTTCCGTTACAATAATTTCTGCTCCATTTTCACACAGAAATGCTTTATTTGATAATGGTGATGACATTTGCCTTTCCCATGAGAAATACTAAGGCTTTTTCTGTGGCATGAGGACATAAGGCTATGTTCTGTATGTGTGTGCCTTAGTAAGGCATGGGTTTGACTCCATTATCCACACATTGTGCCTGATTGACATTCTCCCATCACAGTGATGACTGTATTACTAAGGCTTTTCTGTGGCATGAGTACATAAGGCTATGTTCTGTATGTGTATGCATTAGTAAGGCATGGGTTTGACTCCATTATCCACACATTGTGCCTGATTGACATTCTCCCATCACAGGGATGACTGTATTACTAAGGCTTTTTCTGTAGCATGAGGACATAAGGCTATGTGCTGTATGTGTATGCATTAGTAAGGCATGGGTTTGACTCCATTATCCACACATTGTGCCTGATTGACATTCTCCCATCACAGTGATGACTGTATTACTAAGGCTTTTCTGTGGCATGAGGACATAAGGCTATGTTCTGTATGTGTATGCATTAGTAAGGCATGGGTTTGACTCCATTATCCACACATTGTGCCTGATTGACATTCTCCCGTCACAGTGATGACTGTATTACTAAGGCTTTTTTTGTAACATGAGGACATAAGGCTATGTGCTGTATGTGTGTGCCTTAGTAAGGCATGAGTTTGAATCTATCATTATACACACATTGCGCCTGATTGACATTCTCCCATTAAAGTGATGACTGTATTTTGCATCTTGTATATCTGAATATACCTAACAACAGGCAATGTTGTGTGAGAAACACACATATAGCAACACTATTTTAAAGACACTCATCTCCTTTGCAGCAATACAATGATGTCATACCTTCAAACACCAACTTATCTCATCCTTATAACACCAGAGGCACTGTGGCATATTCACTCTATCCAATATCCTGTATCTTCTGTAATCACAAAGTCAGGTGTTCAAAACCCACATTGGCTGACTGTAAGCATTGAATGGCTTGATGCTTTTTTTTGCATGAATGATGTCCACAAATGTTATAGTGTGTACATTTATAGTGGGAGAAACTTCACCAAGCACTTTAATCTCATGCAAATGGCATCACAATCATATGATGTTAAGACTTCACACAGGTGAAGTTTCACAGCTTTGTTAAGACTTTCACTGTGGCATGTGTAATTCATACACTTGTTTGTAGTTGGTGAGATTACATAGCTTGCTGTTGAATTCCAGCCAAGGTTGACATTCTATGAGTGTATTGACATTACACAAACAACACTGCGTAAAGTTATTATTCTCAGTTTTTACTTATTTATTTATTATTAATGCAAATAATATATGTGTTTGTGGTGCTTATATGCTCTTATGGTAGTTTTCATGGTAGTGCCTTGTGAGCATCCCCAGTATAATCCTGTATGAGATGCACTCCATTTACAAATGAACACCTTGAAGTACCGCAGTGTCATCAGACTTCTGTTATCATCTGTGTTTGGGGGGGTTTCCCCCAGGTACTCCAGTTTCTTCCACATTCAAAAGATATGCAGTAGGTGGATTGTACGCTCTAAATTAGCTAAAGGTATGAGTGTGTGTGATTGTGTGGTGTGGATGAACTATTGTGGCAGGATAGACACCCAGTGGTGTAACCCTTGGCTCCAGATGATTGACACTGTTGAAGTGACACCCTGAACCATGTGCAAAATATGGGAAAAAGGGGCAGAGGATGGATTTGTCACTTGTGCATTTAGGTTGTTATTATATTACTGTTTATGCTACACTTGCGCATTTAGATTGTTATTATATTACTGTTTATGATACACATGCATATAAAACAGGTTATATTAGATTATCAAACTATATACATCTACTCCAAGATCACAGTACAGTGGGTAAAAGGGCAAATTCCCCAATCCTCACTGTACCACAATCTCTGTACAAATGCTTTGCCTTTTTGGAAAGTCAAATATATGGTCTTGACTAAATGAAGTTTGAATTTTCAAAAACTTGATCATGTGACATAAATACTACTAACTATATTATCTCACCTCAGCATGTTATCAAGATTAATATAAGATTTACTACCATTTCTTACAATGTCACATCGTGTTCCTTTCACATCTATTGTTAGCATGTCAATTTTAATTTATGTACTGGGTACACACTTGGAAACAGGATTATTTATTATTACCACCAGTATGGATATGTTTCTATTTTAAAATGTATCTTTGTAGCATCATCACATTTAAATGCATTCATTGAATGTACCCCCCCCCCCATAATTATCCCTGCACTGCTCACAGTGTATTCTGTGTAAATTAGCCCAATTCCATGTCCCCTGCATCTAGATGCTTAAAACGCATTTGCCTTTACTTTGTATAAGCTGTCATTGATTTGAGTGCTCACATAAAAAGGTTTGCCTACAGGACTGCACCATTTCATGTCCGCCAACATTGCTGTTTGCTAGTGCTTGGCATCTTGTAAACTGATGAGCTGCAAGCATATTCAATAAGCGCTACTGCTCTTTGCGCAACTGAACTGTAATTGTGTAGGCCTTGAGCAAAGCCCACAGTATTGTTAATGAATCCTAAGGCATACCTAGCAAATTACCAAGGGAAAACACTCGGTGCAACAAAATGGTTGATTTAAACACAGAAGTAGCCAGCGGTCAATTAATGAATAATATAAGTGATCTTAAACAAGACTAAATAAATAAAGGTGCATACAAGGTAAGGTGCAAAATCACCAAGAAAAACACTTTAATTAACCTGAAGGGATTACACACAGATTTATAAATAGCCAGGTGACTGTTTAAAAACAAAGACACTGAATTTTGTTTATCTCTTTTAAGTTTGTTTATTTGGAAAGTTAGTCACACAGTCAAAGTGTTACAAAATTTGATACAATTAACACAAAAAGTATTGGAATCACCACATCAATTATACATTCAACAAAACTGTGTAATTCAAAGTTAATATGAGGAGTGGGAATGCCAGAAGATATTGCCTAAGCACATGTGGTTTAGGAGTATTGGGAAAATACAAAGGGAAAAGTCTACAAGCAGGGTTAGGCTGAGGATCTAAAGTGAAAGAGCCAATAACAAAGCAGGTCGAACTCCAGCCAGTGACAACTACAGAAACAGCAGTAAATTATTCTCTGCCACTAAATAAGCACTATTGTTCTCAGCTAGGTTTACACCTTGACTAGAAAACCAACATTAAGTGTACTTTCAAGTAAATAGTAAATGCATTAAAAAGAGTAAAATGTTCATAGGTTCATAGGTTCATAGGTAGGTACTAGGTTATCTGCCTGAGGGCATTTATAAGCCTAGCCAGAGTGTGTCAGCTTTTGCCACCCCATTGATTAATTAACTGAGCCTCTTTCAAAAAGAGCCAATGAAGTGATCCCAGGGGTGTATGTTCTATTACCCATCCACTCGTCAAGGTTTCTCTTGAAGAGTGTTAGTGAGGGGCTCTGCCTAATTTAGTTAGGAATTTTGTTCCAAAGCATGGGGAGTCTCTGTGACAGGAATCTATCCCTCCAGCATGTTCTATTTATTGTTGTGGCGAGGTTTAGCTCACTTGAGTGAGTGGCTCGCAGTGACTTGGATTTCTTTAGGTGGAGCATGTCCATCAATTCTGAGTTGGACATGGCTTTGTAAGTCAGGCAGAGATCACCTCTGAGTAAGCGATATGCGACAGAGTACATCTGGAGTTTTTCCAGTTGGGCTGCATAGAATATATGTTTGAGGCCAGTAATCCTCTTGGTGAGGTACTTTTGTGGTCTTTCCAGCTGTTGGAAGTGTCTTGTGAGGTACATCCCAAATGGGGATTTGTACTCTATGATGGGTCTGACGAGTGAGGAGTAGAGGGGCACTATAACCTTTTTATTTCTAGATGCGAACCCTTTAGTAATTAGATGGGCTACATAGAAGGATTTCCTAACTACTTTGGCAATATGATTGTCAAAGGAGAGATTACTATCTACCTGGGTCCCCAGATCTCGTATTACCTCTTCTCTATTAAGGGGACTGCCACCTATGTGGTAATTCATGCGTGTTTTGTTTTTCCCAAATGGGATGACTATGCATTTTTTGGCATTTAGCGAAAACAGTTTATTAGCATTATGGAGAGGTAATCTATTGAATTATCATGAAAAAAACACTCAGTGTTAATAAAATTGATAATCTAGTAAATAAACAAGTAACCAGGGGCCCATGAGCACACAATATAAACAATTTTAACTGACACTAAGTGAACAGTACAAAAACTAGTGAGAAAGATGCAAAATCACAGGAAACACTTTGATTAACAATGGGGTGAACAAACGTCCAGGTGAGTATTTAAAACAGAAAACCAGTGAATTTGATTACAGAAACAGTGTAAAATTGTAAAATTCAATAAAATGAGAAAAACGTACAGAAATCACCAAAATAGTTATATGTATTACAAACTGAGCACTTCCCTGGTTAATACAAGGAGTCTAATCCTGAAAAATACAGGAAGATATGTTCTCAGCTCATGCTTTATTATTCTTTGAATAAATCATTTGAGAAATACTGTTTAAGGTATCAGTTTTCAGATGCAAGGTTTAAATGGTCCCACTGGGAGATCTCATGTATGGAAGTCTGCCAATGTATGCGAGATATGCATTTGGGAACTCATTTAGCAGAGGCAGTCTGAGATATTATTTTGATGTACATGACACTTATTTATACCACTCCTTCTAAAAGGAGTAGATACTATCTCACACTTCAAGTTCAACATCATTCTCTTCTGCTTGAAGGCTTGCTGACTGACGTCTATACCTACCATGATGTAGGCTATGAGCGCACATCTAATCTCCTCATATCCTGGTCCATGTCAGTCCCATCTCCTCATATCTTGGTTCATGACAGTCCCATCTCCTCATATCCTGGTCCATGTCAGTCCCATCTTCTTATATCCTGGTTTATGACAGTCCCATCTCTTCATATCCTAGTCCACATCAGCCCCATCTCCTCATATCCTGGTCCACGTCAGTCCCATCTCCTCATATCCTGGTCCAAGTCAGTCCCATCTTCTTATATTCTGGTTGATGACAGTCCCATCTCCTCATATCCTGGTCCACGTCAGTCCCATCTCTTCATATCCTGGTCCATGTCAGTCCCATCTCCTCATACCCTGGTCCATGTCAGTCCCATCTCCTCATATCCTGGTCCACATTGGTCCCATCTCCTCATATCCTGTTCCACGTCAGTCCCATCTCCTCATATCCTGGTCCATGTCAGTCCCATCTCCTCATATCCTGATCCATGTCAGTCCCATCTCTTCATATCCTGGTCCATGTCAGTCCCATTTCCTCATATCTTGGTCCACGTCAGTCATATCTCCTCATATCCTGGTCCACGTCAGTCCCATCTCTTCATATCCTGGTCCATGTCAGTCCCATCTCCTCATATCCTGGTCCACGTCAGTCCCATCTCCTCATATCCTGGTCCACGTCAGTCCCATTTCCTCATATCTTGGTCCATGTCAGTCCCATCTCCTCATATCCTGGTCCATGTCAGTCCCATCTCCTCATATCTGGGTAAGTCAGTCCCATCTCCTCATATCCTGGTCCATGTCAGTCCCATCTCTTCATATCCTGGTCCATGTCAGTCCCATCTCCTCATATCTGGGTAAGTCAGTCCCATCTCTACATATCCTGGTCCATGTCAGTCCCATCTCCTCATATCCTGGTCCATGTCAGTCCCATCTCTTCATATCCTGGTCCATGTCAGTCCCATTTCCTCATATCTTGGTCCACATCAGTCCCATCTCCTCATATCCTGGTCCACGTCAGTCCCATCTCTTCATATCCTGGTCCATGTCAGTCCCATCTCCTCATATCCTGGTCCACGTCAGTCCCATCTCCTCATATCCTGGTCCACGTCAGTCCCATTTCCTCATATCTTGGTCCATGTCAGTCCCATCTCCTCATATCCTGGTCCATGTCAGTCCCATCTCTTCATATCCTGGTCCATGTCAGTCCCATCTCCTCATATCTGAGGAAGTCGGTCCCATCTCCTCATATCCTGGTCCATGTCAGTCCCATCTCCACATATCCTGGTCCATGTCAGTCCCATCTCTTCATATCCTGGTCCATGTCATTCCCATTTCCTCATATCTTGGTCCATGTCAGTCCCATCTCCTCATATCCTGGTCCATGTCAGTCCCATCTCCTCATATCTGGGTAAGTCAGTCCCATCTCCTCATATCCTGGTCCATGTCAGTCCCATCTCCTCATATCCTGGTCCACATCGGTCCCATCTCCTCATATCCTGTTCCACGTCAGTCCCATCTCCTCATATCCTGGTCCATGTCAGTAACATCTCCTCATATCCTGATCCATGTCAGTCCCATCTCTTCATATCCTGGTCCATGTCAGTCCCATTTCCTCATATCTTGGTCCACGTCAGTCATATCTCCTCATATCCTGGTCCACGTCAGTCCCATCTCTTCATATCCTGGTCCATGTCAGTCCCATCTCCTCATATCCTGGTCCACGTCAGTCCCATCTCCTCATATCCTGGTCCACGTCAGTCCCATTTCCTCATATCTTGGTCCATGTCAGTCCCATCTCCTCATATCCTGGTCCATGTCAGTCCCATCTCCTCATATCTGGGTAAGTCAGTCCCATCTCCTCATATCCTGGTCCATGTCAGTCCCATCTCTTCATATCCTGGTCCATGTCAGTCCCATCTCCTCATATCTGGGTAAGTCAGTCCCATCTCTACATATCCTGGTCCATGTCAGTCCCATCTCCTCATATCCTGGTCCATGTCAGTCCCATCTCTTCATATCCTGGTCCATGTCAGTCCCATTTCCTCATATCTTGGTCCACATCAGTCCCATCTCCTCATATCCTGGTCCACGTCAGTCCCATCTCTTCATATCCTGGTCCATGTCAGTCCCATCTCCTCATATCCTGGTCCACGTCAGTCCCATCTCCTCATATCCTGGTCCACGTCAGTCCCATTTCCTCATATCTTGGTCCATGTCAGTCCCATCTCCTCATATCCTGGTCCATGTCAGTCCCATCTCTTCATATCCTGGTCCATGTCAGTCCCATCTCCTCATATCTGGGTAAGTCGGTCCCATCTCCTCATATCCTGGTCCATGTCAGTCCCATCTCCACATATCCTGGTCCATGTCAGTCCCATCTCTTCATATCCTGGTCCATGTCATTCCCATTTCCTCATATCTTGGTCCATGTCAGACACATCTCCTTATTTATGGAATAATGACATAAAGGTACCTCTGGACTGTAGTCTCTAAACTTAATATTTAGGAACTAGGCAACATCTATCTCTAGGCTGTGGCTCTTAAAAGTCATATTCTGGAACCACATGTCAGTCATAGCTTTCCTTTAGGTTCCTAGGAGATTACTAGGCTAATGGTCTTAGGGTCTTTACAAGCCCAGCCTTGTAAAAACAGACTAACATTATTGACCATATTTAGATGGTCGTTGTTAGCAGAACGATTCTGTGATTAGCATTGACTATCCCTGTCCATGATGGACATAGTGCCACCCCCTGGGATGAATTTATGGTCTCCCATCCAGTTGTTAAGTTTGTGCTTGAACAGAGTCATCGAAGAGCTCTGCTTCACATAAAGTGGGAGATTATTCCAAAGGAGAGGTAATCGCTGGGAGAGATATCTGTCTCTTCAGCAGGTTCTGCTAATGTCACAGGCTAGTTTGAGATTCCTGGAGTGAGTTATTTTTGTCCCATTTGATTTGCGGATGTACTGCATTT
Source organism: Protopterus annectens (assembly GCF_019279795.1). Lineage (NCBI taxonomy): Eukaryota > Metazoa > Chordata > Ceratodontiformes > Protopteridae > Protopterus > Protopterus annectens. The sequence continues at coordinate 507,060,424 of NC_056742.1, forward strand.
CCATTAGGGCAGAGTCAGAGACAGCTCTGTAGAGTACAACAAAAATGAACCAGCACAAGGGAGAAGAGTGCCTAAATCTAATTTATTGTGGCAATATCTGAAAACTTCATACTGCAAACCGGTTTCGGCTGTGAGACCAGCATTCCTCAGTGCAACAAAAATAGTATGGATAGCACATCCTGGTATATCCTTATATATCCAGAAAGATTAAAGGCATATACACCCTAAAAAACAAATATGTACAAATTGTGAATAAAAATATATAGACAATGAACATGAAAAATAAATCCTATGACATTAACAACAAATCAAAAAATCAGCAAAATCAGAAGCTGCCTCCAAATGACTAATTTGTTTCATTTAAACCAGGTTTGAATAAAGCTTCTAACCTGGTAATCCATGAGGATTCCATATTATCTAATCTGTCATGCCAGCCTGCTTTAAGATTTCTGTGCATCTCAATTTTATCAATGATGGTGAATTTGAATTGTGCGGTTTTGTGATTCATAGTATGTTTGTATAAAGCATTAGAAGTTTTATGATTTCTGATAGTGCTGAGGTGTTCACTCATCCGATGTCTGAATGGTCTGGAAGTTTGGCCTACATAGAAAGAGAAACATGTACATATGGCCAAATAGATCACCCAGTCAGTACTGCAGTTACCAAAAATTTTTATCTGGTATACCTTAGAGGTATTACAACTAGTACATTCTTTAGTCTTAAAGATGTATCTGCATGCACTGCAATGACCACAAGGAACACAACCTATCAATGGGTCACCAAATAAGGTTGCCTGCATGGGTAATAGATGGATTATACCTTTTGTATTGTGTAAAATGAGAGTTGATAGTTCTACCCCTACGATAGGAAAAAGCACATCTTTCTGGTAATATATCGTTCAAATGTTCATGAGCCTGCAAACTATCCCAATGGTTGTTGATAATATCTATAAATTAAGGTTTATTGCTTCCAAATGTAGTAACAAATCTGATGGGTTGAGTTGCTAATGTATTGGGTCTGTCATGTGAGTGTTTATATTGTAAAAGTTGTTATCTAGGCATATCTTTAACTTTATTAATAGTTTGGGTAATGCAATATCTATTGTAACCTCTACTTGCCAATCTGTTACTCAAGTCTTGTTCACATTCTGAGTGGGATTCTTGGGAAGAACAAATTTGTTTCATACATAAAAATTGAGATTTGGGGATGTTGTTGATGATGTGGTGGGAGTGATAACTTGATGCATGCAAAAGTGTATTATATTGTGGAAATTTCCTGTGAACACAAGTTTGATCAGCCTGTCGAGAGACTAATACATCCAAAAAACAATTTATTGGTGTTGCATAGTTAGAGTAAACTGGATATCCCATGTATTGTTATTCAAATATTTGACAAACTCATGTGCCAAGGTCGCATCGCCCCGCCACACCATCTAACAATCATCTAAATATCGTCTCCAAATATCCAATTCTTGCATAAAGATGTTATTATGAGAATCATATATGAATTGTTCTTCGAAAAATCCCATGAACAAATCTGCATATATGGGAGCAAAAGATGCTCCCATGGCTGTACCTCTGACTTGCCAATATGCTTGGCCTTCAAAGTAGAAAATATTTTTGGTTAACACATATTGGGTCAATTTTATTTAAAAAATTGTTGAATCCCGGAGTATATATTTGGGATCGATCTAACCAATATGCAATAGCTGATAAACCAGCATCATGTGGTATGCTGGTATAAAGGGAAGTCACGTCCAATGTACAAAGCAACCAGTCTGATTCCAATTGTGTATCTTGAATGATATTTAAAAATTCCGTAGTATCTTGCAGCCTGAATCTGACCATAGATAGTAATGGTTTTAAATAATATGTTAAAAATGCTGATAAAGGTTCAGTAAGAGATCCCTTCCTGGAAACAATAGGTCTACCGGGTGGACATGTTGGATGTTTATGAATCTTTGGAAGCAAATATAGATACTGAGGAATAGGATCAGACACTTTAAGTTGATTATATGTTTGTTTGTCAATAATACCTAGTTGGTTTATCAGCTATTGCATATTGGTTAGATCTATCCCAAATATATACTCCGGGATTCAACAATTTTTTAATAAAATTGACCCAATATATGTTAACCAAAAATATTTTCTACTTTGAAGGCCGAGAATATTGGCAAGTCAGAGGTACAGCCATGGGAGCATCTTTTGCTCCCATATATGCAGATTTGTTCATGGGATTTTTCGAAGAACAATTCATATATGATTCTCATAATAACATCTTTATGCAAGAATTGGATATTTGGAGACAATATTTAGATGATTGTTGGATGGTGTGGCGGGGCGATGCGACCTTGGCACATGAGTTTGTCAAATATTTGAATAACAATACATGGGATATCCAGTTTACTCTAACTATGCAACACCAATAAATTGTTTTTTTGGATGTATTAGTCTCTCGACAGGCTGATCAAACTTTGGCAATTCGTGTTCACAGGAAATTTCCACAATCCAAAAACCAATAAGACTGGACACTGCTCGAATACCAACTCCTTCTGTTTATTAAAAATAGACATACAAGTGATGAGCGCTTTCGGGCCTTTGCCCTTCATCAGATAAAGCATCTCCCAAAACCAAACATTTTAAAACAAATACAAATCAATAGAAAATCAGTAAAAATCAGTAAAAAACCCGCCTGTTCTTAAGGGCGGGTCTCATAGGAATGACTTCATTAAGCCCAGGACTCCTGTGTGCCATTAACTCAATTATCCATTTAGATTCAGCTAGCTCTGTTAACTGTTTAATGTCTCCCCCTCTTTTGTTCAACTTCACATTCACTATCACTTTAAACTTGAAGCTATGTGTAGGATGAGCTACCAAGTTTCTATATAATGCATTGCGTGTGTCTCCATTTCTAATCGAAGAGAGGTGCTGCAAGACCCTAACTTTAAACATACGGTTGGTCTTGCCCACATAAAAACTTGTGCAGAATTGACACTCAGCCAAATAAACCACATCAGTGGTTCTACATGTTGCTCTCCCTTTCAAATCAAACAATCTTCCAGTCACTGGATGTACAAAAACACCCCTACTATCTACATAAGCACACGCCTTGCATAGCCCACATGGAAAAGTGCCCTGTTTAGTGATGGCCAGATTATCCATACTGGTCTTTGTCTTATCCCTACAAAGTAAATCTTTCAAGTTTTTATTTCTTTTATATCTAAAAACCGGTTTATCACCTAGCATACCCTTCAAACTTACATCACTAGTCAAAATGTTCCAATTCCCTCTGATCAGTGCACAAACATCACCTATATTACTGCCATAAGTTAGTGTCAACCTAGAATCATATCCACTGGCCCTGTCATGTCATGCTATGCAAGGCGTGTGCTTATGTAGATAGTAGGGGTGTTTTTGTACATCCAGTGACTGGAAGATTGTTTGATTTGAAAGGGAGAGCAACATGTAGAACCACTGATGTGGTTTATTTGGCTGAGTGTCAATTCTGCACAAGTTTTTATGTGGGCAAGACCAACTGTATGTTTAAAGTTAGGGTCTTGCAGCACCTCTCTTCGATTAGAAATGGAGACACACGCAATGCATTATATAGACACTTGGTAGCTCATCCTACACATAGCTTCAAGTTTAAAGTGATAGTGAATGTGAAGTTGAACAAAAGAGGGGAAGGCATTAAACAGTTAACAGAGCTAGCTGAATCTAAATGGATAATTGAGTTAATGGCACACAGGAGTCCTGGGCTTAATGAAGTCATTCCTATGAGACCCGCCCTTAAGAACAGACGGGTTTTTTACTGATTTTTACTGATTTTCTATTGGTTTGTATTTGTTTTAAAATGTTTGGTTTTGGGAGATGCTTTATCTGATGAAGGGCAAAGGCTCGAAAGCGCTCATCACTTGTATTTCTATTTTTAATAAACAGAAGGAGTTGGTATTCGAACAGTGTCCAGTCTTATTGGTTTTTGGATATTTACTATGGTTTATTTGACTGGACTTTGGTGAGGCACAGATCATTGTTTTGCTTTTCATAGAAATTTCCACAATATAATACACTTTTGCATGCATCAAGTTACCACTCCCACTACATCATCAACAACATCCCCAAATCTCAATTTTTACATATGAAACAAATTTGTTCTTCCCAAGAATCCCACTCAGAATGTGAACAAGATTTGAGTAACAGATTGGCAAATAGAGGTTACAATAGATATCACATTACCCAAACTATTAATGAAGTTAAAGATATGCCTAGATCACAACTTTTACAATATAAACACTCACATGGTAGACCTAATACATTAACAACTCAACCCATCAGATTTGTTACTACATTTGGAAGCAGTACACCTTCATTTAGAGATATTATCAACAACCATTGGGATATTTTGTGGGGTCATGAACATTTGAACGTTATATTACCAGAAAGATGTGCT